>NC_137226.1:10314207-10589207 GCF_949987685.1 Ammodytes marinus | reverse complement strand
CAGACTTTGGTGGATGCCAAAATTGATAACCTAACATAATTCCTGTAAGTGTATGATTTGGGTTTAAGCCTGAAAATGCTGTTTACATGTGATGTAAATTCAGGTTATTCCATCTACAATGAACTGTCCAATCATGTTTTTCATCTGTCATCTGTATTGATCTCTTGACTGATTGATTTAATTGTTTCAAGTATAACATTGAGATTTTATTGCATCTAATAAATGCTAACAGAGTCCTCCAAACCTGTACTGAATCCATCCATCAAATCAATTATTTTATCCTTGCATAGTTGCCAGACAAATACAGATAAATAGCTATGATGATACCTGTGTAATGTGAATGATGGATGAGACGGTCACGTGTGTCTGAGCAGACTAAAACGATTATTCAGGACATTTTCAGGGTTTGAAAAAAAGTCTGTGACTGGAGATCCAAAATGCAGAGGAACAGATGTGATGTGAGCTTCTTGGAGTCTTGTCAAAACCTTTCTTGCTTTTTCTTTTCAAAAGGAATTTCACCTTCCAATTGTCTTTAAAGATTGATTACCTGCTACCAAATTCTATTTTTCTGAGAAATCCCCAAAAAGTCCTCCCATCAAATCAAAAGCAAATCGATATTTATTCTAAATTTGTTGCACCCAGTGTATATACAAAATCCAGTTCATAACATATCCATGTCCACTAGCCTTATAGCTAGTGAAAATAATGTCTTTCCCACAAGGAAACATAATATTAACAATTCAAAAGTGCAAATCAGAAAGCTAGCTTTTCCTCTGAAACATGGCTTCTCCTTCTTTTACATGCACTCACTTTCTCTCCTTCCTTCACAGTAACAGAAAACACACACACACACACACACACACACACACACACACACACACACACACACACACACTGTGTTTGGCCTGCAGGGTGTGCACAGCGGGGAGGAATCAACCGTATGGCAGACATGAGGACAGAGCCAAATCTGGCTCGTACACATGGTGTGTGGCCGTGCTACCCTGTGTGTGTGTGTGTGTGTGTGTGTGTGTGTGTGTGTGTGTGTGTGTGTGTGTGTGTGTGTGTGCGCTTGCCTGCATGCGCGTGTGTTTGTGTCGCTTTAGGCAGCCTGCACTTAAGTATATATCAGGGGCAGTGGTTGCCTAAAGGTGAAACTTGTGCGGTTTGAATGAAAACCACTCTCCTTCCTCCTCGCCAGCTACTGTCGGCAAGCCCTTGAGCAAGGCACGTCAACTACTGCACAGCAAAAGGACCTCAATGTGAATGGAGGAGCGATAACAAATGTGAAGCACATCAATGCTAAGTAGGTTTAAGTTCTATGACTGCCTTTGTTTATATTTCTCAAACATTTAAAATCATGTATGTGTTCATGCTACCATTTCACCCACCAAAGAAAATGTACTGGGAACAGGGCTAAAACTCAGAGGGCTGACTGTATGATATACACTGCTTGTGGTCCAACTATTCCAAATATTGTGTGTGAATGTGACAAGCGTGCATGTACGTGTAATGCCCCCTCGCAACATCCCTCATGTCAGCGAGCAGAGGAGAAGTGTGTGTTTCTGTGTGTCCGTGTCATCGCATGCAGCCTGCATGAAAACACGCATGTAATCCAATCGCACGCGCAATGTGTGTGTGTGTGTGTGTGTGCAGGTCGTGTGCTGTGTTCGCTGCGTTGAGTGCAGCATGCGTGTGAGACCGTCTTGGCTCGTGGTGGTTTTGTCAGTGCATGAAAATCATTTATTCATGTTTCATTCCGTGTGTGTGTGTGTGTGGGAGGGGGCCGGTGTGTCCAATGCAGGGCCAGTTGTGTCTTGCATGCGTGCCCTAATAGCTGCTCTTTGCTTACACATGTAGCTAAATGTTTGGCTATCATATCTGTATCTTTGTTCCGTTTATGTTCTCCTTACTCATCTCTTTCAAATATTTTCCTTTCGTTCCCCTCCAGCCCTCTTTTCCTCCTCCCCCCTTTGCCAAAGCTCCTCTCTCTCTCTGACTCCCCGAAATGTCTGTCTCTTCATCCCTCTCCTCTCACGACTCTTGTTTGCAGAGGTTAACCCCGCCATGCTGCGCTTCTCACTCTGTTTGAGTGTGTGTGTGTGTGTGTGTGTGTGTGTGTGTGTGTGTGTGTGTGTGTAATAGGGGTTTTAAAAATGCATATATTCTATAACAGGGAGGAGGAAACAGAGCGTGGTGAAAAGAAAAATACAGCCTCTGTGTGTGTTTTGTCAGTCGAGTTGACATGTGATCTTGCTGACTATGGTAAAGAAGAAAGTGCTGAAAGTAAGTGTGTGTGTGTGTGTGTGTGTGTGTGTGTGTGTGTGTGTGTGTGTGTGTGTGTGTGTGTGTGTGTGTGTGTGTGTGTGTGTGTGTGTGTGTGTGTGTGTGTGTGTGTGTATTTTGTGGCCTGTATGTGTCCTCATTTCTGTGTGGGTGGTAAGAGGAGGGAGTAAGGGAATAGGGTGTGTGTGAGTGCACTTAGTTTAAGTGTCAGCATGCATGTGTGTGTGTGTGTGTGTGTGTCTGTGTGTGTGCTTGCGTGCTTGCATGTGAGCTTGCCTGCGTGTGTGTGTGTGTGTGTGCGTGCGTGCGTGCGTGCGTGCGTGCGTGCGTGCGTGCGTGCGTGCGTGCGTGTGTGTGTGTGTATGTGTGTGTGACAAGCGGGGAGAAAAGAGGGGGAGTTGGAGTGAAACAGAGGCTGAGAGATAGATGGTACGGAGGGAAGAAGCCAAAGAGGAATGAAGGAGGGGGACGTGAGAAGAAAATATTTGAGTGATTGTAAAGAAGAAGAGAAAAAGACGGAATGGCGTATTTTCCCTTCTCTTTCTTTCTTATTCCAATTCATGTCTCAGAGTTTGCCACTCCGGCATGAATGTTACATGACCAGAGTATGTAAGAACAAGTGAACGTTGGATGAAAAACTCTTCCCTGTGTCTCTCTTTTTGTCAGAAAAGCAGTCCCTCCAGAGAGCGTCTCTCTCTGACAAATGGACCAGATTGATCAACCTCTCATATGCATGCACACACACACACACACACACACACACACACACACACACACACACACACACACACACACACACACACACACACACACACACACACACACACACACACACACACACAACAGCAAACTACCCTAGACCTTCCTCTACAAGCTGCTCAAGCCTTTTCCCTTTCTGTTCTTTCTCGGTGTCCTTGCGTGTATTCTATGTTTCATGTTTTGTGTCCTTGGTGTACGGTGACATCAATGGGGAAGTGTGTCTCCCCAAAGGAAATCTATCAATATTTCATTCCATAACTGCTGAAGATGCAAGATCGACAAGCGAGAAAATGGCGAGGAGGAAAGGAGCTGGGCTGTAACAAGCGAATGGTAACAACTGAATACAGATTCAAAAGCAGAGTTGGAAGAGAAAGAGAGAGCAGGTGTAGCACAAACTGACTTTACTCCGATTAAGAGGTGTAAGGTAGAGTGTGGGCAATGGGTCAACCAGAACAGGTAATGGGAGGTAGAGCTGCACTAAGATTGAGGCTTCAAAGCAATCTGTGGCCCCGTTTCCACCCCAAACACTTTTACAGGAATCTAAAAACCTCTTTTAGAGAACTCAGAAACATTTCCTTAATTTTGCTTAGCCAGGAACCCATAGTTTTAGTTTTTGTTCCTGGGTCGTAACTTTCTGCACCTTGCTGTAACAGTCCAGGTTGGAATTTGCATTAGTGTAAACTGAAAAACCCGGACTGCTGAATAAGTATTTATTCCCAGTTTTTCATTTTATGTTTTGTAGTTAATAACCCGTCGAGGCCGAAAAGAGAGTAAAGTTAGAAGAGTGGGCTAACAGAAAGGTGGATCAAGTGAGCAAAACAGAACTTAATTTGCGAATTCTTCCAATGCAGTTCTATATTCAAACAGAACATCAACCATAAAAAAACAGACTATAGCTATAACTATCTTGGCTCGCACATTGTACATTACAAAGAACATCACTACACAAAGCTGTCACTTACCAATCCATCATGAGTCTAATTTGCCTGATCCTCACAGACCCTCAGATGTGGTAGGAACGCACAAAAAGGGAATTTTGGTTATTTTGGCTCGACTGATAGAAGATCTGGTGATGAGAAAATGCTTACGGTCTCTGTATGCTTTAAATGAAGTGCTTGTCAGACTAATGACCCTGCCTTCAAGTCTGGCTATATACTGTAGACACTTTAGCCTTTAGATGCCAGCAAACAACACTTGATGTTATGATCAAGTTGATTTCCAAGCATATACTGAGACTCTAAAACCAGATTCATGCATGCTTGCAATAAAAAGGGGATAACAGGAATCCCATATCCATGTATTTTGCTGTGTTTATTTATCGATTAGGAGACTACTGCTGTTTATTATGTTCCCTCCCTCAAAGTGAAAATAAGTGGTGCAGCTGTGACTGAGTCAGGTGGTGGGTTGATATGGGAACTCTAAAGGCCAGGACACACCGGTCCGACTACCCGAAAATGGAGTCTGCCGTTTCAGGCAGCTGTACGCTCTGCGCTTGCGCGGGACGTAATGTCTCCATAACAGCAGGCGGCGCTAATCTGTATTGTGGCCCAAAAAATATGGAAGCCGGAAATGATGGGACAGCTCTCTAGACCATAAACATAGACAGAAATACGTATTTATTAGTGGTGGGCCGTTATCGGCGTTAACGTGCTGCGTTAACGCAAAACTCTTATCGGCGATAAAAAAAATATCGCCGTTAATCTCTTATTCCACCTCCTGTTCGGCTCAGGGGAGATGGTTCCCTCCAGGGCCGATGGCTGTTCGCCGTCAGGGTGAACCCCCTTCCGTGTGTTCTCTGGTCGGGTAATAATAGCCGGGGGCCGTTGTTGACACTTGAGGAGCCTTTATTGCAGGAGCGAAGCTTCTCTCACACACCCGCCGCTCTCTCTCTCCATCACTTGCCCACGACACACACCACCTGGCTGCAGGATCGCTAATGTAACACTCAGCGCCAAACCCCCTTCACAAATCTGTCTATTCAATGTTTACTTATGAATGTATCCATGTACGTAACTCTGACATGTACATAACTTAATTTATTGTTAATAATATGGTCTGTTTATAAATTCGGCATATGATTAAAGCATCTAAACGCCCGTAATCATGTTAAACGTTTACTGTTTTTAAGTTATTAATGCCACTCGCTCCCGCAGATACACAGCAGAGGGAGGTCTTATATTCAGCCATTGCTAAAGGGAGTGCTGTATTATGGAACGGCCGCTGTGGTACGAAATTCCAGTCTCAACAATGTTTCCTACACGAAATTATAACTCTAGCGTCTACAGCCCGTTGTTTTCATGTAGTGTAACTTGTGTAATGTGTTACATTATTCAGCTGTTGCCGTGATGTCGGCTAACGCTGATGCTAATGATAACTAGCTCTCCGTCGCACAATAGACTGTAGGTTGGTGTTGCAGCCAGCTGTTAGGTGAAGCGCTGTCCCACAGGTAAAAGCCATGGACCTATAAAGCCTGTCCAATATTCACTCTAGTCCAGCTTCTTGAAAAGTTTATAAGGACTTTATTATTTATGTAAAAATTATATTTAATGTTTCACTTGAAGCACAAAAGTAATGGCTTTATTTTCTGTTATAGCCTATAGCCTACCCAACAAATTAGTTTTTTCGTTTTTTTTAAGCACAAAAAACGCAATGTTGTGATTTTTAGCCTTATATCTGATTAAATTGTTAGAATATTATTTGTTCGCAATAATTAGACACTCGTTCTGATGACGAAATGAAAGCCACCTGGCTTGAGAAACACGTTCTCAAAGACTTACTTTGAGTCATTATTTAGGGAGCACACACATATTATGAATGAATTCAAATGAGCCATTTTAATCTAGATTAATCTAGATTAATTCCAAAATTAATCTAGATTAATCTAGATTAAAAAAATTAATCTATGCCCACCTCTAGTATTTATATTTATGGACCATAAAGAGCACCATTTTTATCAGAGAGTGTCGAGCATGGTGTCGAGCAGTCAACAAGGGTTGATGCATTTGAGTATACTCGCTGAACGAAACAAACAAACACATTAAAACAATGGCTTACTGTTGATAGCTGTTGGAGCTACCCGCCTCACTTCCGGGCTTCACTGATTCGCTAGCCCTCCACCAATCAAATTTGAAATTTCAAAACTGAAAGACTGCCCTGACATCTACGACGACCGACGTCACGACACACACCAAACAGATTTGTGTCCCCGCCCCTTCCAGACTCTACGACGGCAATTATCGGGCCGGTGTGTCCTGGCCTTAAGGAGACAACTGCTGACTGTCCAGAATGGTTTTAAATAACATGAGATGTTTTTATGCGGGACAATAGGAATTAAACAATGACGTTAAGGAAAAGAAAGGAAAAAGAAGTGTATGGGTAGGATGAAACAGCTGTCTGTCCCACCTACACAACCCTGTTTGATTATGATTATGTCATCTGATAGTACAGGTTTGATTTTGCGTGGCTGAGTGATACTGTTGGATACGTTTAATATATATTTTTTTTCATACATATCCCGAGCAAAGACATGTAAGACACAAAGAGCAAGGAGCTCTGTGTTAGAGAGGTGAAAGTGAATGTTAATCCATCCGCTGAACATCCTGTAGTCTGTGTGTTACCATGACACTGACACAGGACTTCAATTAAAGCTCAGTCACCGGCGACACATGCACACACGCACGCACGCACGCACGCACGCACACACTAGCACGCACACACACACACACGGCCATACTTCAGACAGACCTATTGATTTTTGTGGTAACACTGTCCTGTCACCACATACAGCGTGAGTCTACATCTGTGACCTCTCCTCTCCTCACCTCTCCTCTATGTTAATGCAACACTTGACGAAACACACACACATACACACACACACACACACACACACACACACACACACACACACACACACACACACACACACACACACACACACACACACACACACCTTGTTCATACCATCTTTCATTGCTATCTCTAAACTCCCTTTCTCCTGCTGCTTCCTTCCTTCCTTCATTTTTCCTCAGATCATCTCTACCCCACCTCCCTCCTCTCCTCCTCTTTCTGCTTCCTTTTTTCTCACCGTCTTCCCGCCCTCCTTCGCTCCATCCCCTGCACCCTCCTCCTGTTTTCTCCTAAAAGGATTGTTGTCAGGATGAGAGTGACAGTGATTGGAGATATGGAGGTGCGGGGGGAAGCACGGGCCTTTTGTTTTTCTAGCGCTGCACACGCAACACACACACACACACACAGACACACACCTTAAAAAAACTCATATATAACACACAGGCGGCTACATAAGCAGATAAAAAGGAAGAGGAGAAATAAGAGCATGTCTCACCAATCCCCCAGAGAGCGAGGTAGAGGAGGAAACAGAGATTTCCCGCTGTGTTTGGAAGCTTTGGCAATACTGCTGCACACAGTCATGCCAATATGTGAACAGAAGAGAACAAGAGGGAAATATAAAAGAGGAAAATACAGACATGAAGAGGAACAAAGAGAGAGAACAAAATAGGTAAAAGGCTTTACTGTAACACCATCCACAGCCTCCGATAACCTTAGAGATTGGATAACACCCAGACGTTATGCTCACTGGATTATGTCTTACTATAGTCAAAGATCGTCAGATAATGGTTTTTCAAGTGTGAAAGTATTACCCGAGAATAATTCTTTTTGCATACTATATGTTTCAATACACGTTAAAATGCAGACGGAGCACAGCAAGAGCCTGAAATAGCTGATTACACGTTTTCAAGGCAGTTAGTTCATCCTTTTGATAGTAATGATTTGAATACAAACTCCGTGAACTGTGATATGTCCCTGGATAAATTACATTTGGATATTAGGCAATGTAATGGGAAATAAAAGAAGGTGGGTAAACACAAGCTTCAGTCAGCGAACATCAGAAGACATCACACCCTTGTATGTCACTTACTGTAACTATTATACCAGATTTGAGTTTAGCAGTGATTCACAAGCTTCCTTATTGCTGTGAACCCGCCATTACAGGGTGCATGTCCTTGAGTTGTGAGGAGTTTGGTCAAAGAGTAACATTTCCCATCTCATTTCCTTTGATTTGTTTTAGGAGGCGTGATGAGGTAAACTACACAGTATTTCACAAGGAATACTCAAAGAGTAAAGAGAAGTCCCACAAAAACCATAACTCTGTCTATTTCCTATACCTTGTTAATCACTTCATGACCTTTGAGATTCATCTTGTGAGGTCCTGACCCCATGATGGCAGCGAGCACAATGTATATATAGGCCTATAACTTACCATTCTTCGTACATCTGCTTATAAGCAGATGACACAACTCTGGTACTACACTGTTATTTAAGCTTCGTATTCATCAATAATTTCCATCTAAACTGTATTCTGCCTACAATTATTGGCTTGTCTTAACTGTAAATCATGTATTGTTTAGTCAGATTTCATGTCCATTCTTGATTAAAGAGATTTTCCGCACTGCCTTTGCTGCCCCATTATCACTCAGTCAAATCCAGTGTATCACAGTGGCTTTTTCGAATGGCACAATTCCTAATCATGGTCGTTGGACTGCTTTGTTATCAATCATTTCAAGATATTAATCTGTTAAACTCAACAGTAAAAGCTTTCGAACTACGTCACGTCTTAAACGTTTAGTGGGACTAATCTTGTACCCCAGCTTTTGACCACATCACAAGACGGTACTCCTGAACACTATTTTCAACCCAGCGTGGACGAGAACCTTAAAGAGTGCTCAGGATAATGGAACGTTTTTAAATCTACAGTTCCATCACAACTGTGCAACTCCATCTGCTGATGAAAGACTGTGATAGGCTTGAGAGGTCTGGAACAAGCGAGTAAGTGGAACTTAAGTTGTGAATATTATTGCATCAGCTACTTTTTCCAGGGTCAAGAATTAGCTATCCAACACTTCTTTAATGTTTCTTCCATGCTGCTATAGGTTTCAACGGTCCCATCCTCATAGAACCGACATGTGCGGGTGTTTGCTATAGCACCACATCTCATCACCTTGTTTCTAATAAACCATTGTGAGTCACAAAAAAAGGAGAGAAAACAAGGAAATGTTAATATATTGCAGATCTAACATTCAATGTTTAGGTGTAATGCAAATTTTGGTCCTTTTCTGCTTTGGATGTGCGCTTCCTATTTATATAGTTAAGTACAACCTTAAAGACTGACAGATCTAGCGCGCAGTCACTCTGGCTAAATACTCAAAATAAACCACGTGAATGTAAACACACGGATATTAAATGATATAGAAGAAATAGGCCACGTCTTTGTCGTGTGTGTGGATGAGCGACGTGGATAAATTGACTCGAGAGAAGAAGTTGAAAACAACTCGATCTATAGTTTAAATATCTGTAACTTGTGTGAGTGCCATGGTGAAAAAGTCACTTAACACATCTGGATCTGTTGAGCGTCTACATGGGAGGAGTTAGGGTGTAGGAGAGAGGGAATACATTAAAAGAGTGTTTTGCAGCGCCCTTAGGTCTCCAGGATCCCCCACTTTCCCAACTCCCATTCGACAACCTCTGGCTCTCTCTCTCCCTCTTTCTCCCCTCTTCTCTTTCCAGCAAGAGGAGAACTCCTTCATTCCCTGCATTCCTCTCACATTCCAGCTCTGGGTTTACCTTCTCTACCTCTCTCTCTACATCAACATCACCTCCTCCTCAACCTCCTCCTCCTCCTCCACCCATGGCTGTCTGTATGTCTCTACCTCTCCCTCTATCCCTTCTTTTCTCTCTCTCTCTCTTTCTCCATACCCCTCCTCACCCTCCTCACCCTCCTCCTCCCTTACTCTTTCCCAGCATGCTCCAGTGGGCCGGTGGAGGCAGGGGGCTCGCCTGAACCCTCCACCCCCAGCAGGGGCCCTCCAGCTCAGCCTTGCTGGCTGGCAGGCTCCCTGGCACACCTCCAGCATTGGAGCACACACACACACACACACACACACACACACACACACACACACACACACACACACACACACACACACACACACACACACACACACACACACACACACACACACACACACACACACACACACACACAAACACACACACACACACACACACACACACACACACACACACACACACACACACACACACACACAGCTTCTTTTCTTCATTGGTTACTTGCAGTCTCTTTCTGGCTTCTTTCTCTCAGCCTCTATTGCCTTTAGTATTTCTCCTCTCTTAGATTTATTTGTTGGCATTATTTATACTGCTATTGAGTATAATCGTACACATTAATTCATGTAGAAAAAATATGCTTTGTCTAATTATTACAACCTAAGTAGATAATGTAAAAAAGGAAAGAATAAGGAAAAAATAAGGTGTTAAAAGTTGCACAGTCACAGTTTTGTCTCAAGCTCTGAATAGCTGCCTTGGTTACCGACTACATTTCCCATGTACGACATTCTCGGAATTTCTTTCACAAAGGAAAATCTTTCACATAGGAAAACCATATAGGAAAAAAAGCAATAACTATCTAATGTAAAGCAATGCGTATCGTCAGACGTTTGAACAGGACTGCAACCAGGGGAGGGAAGTTACCAGACGCTATGCCTTTCACAGTCACAGCCATACCAACTTAAGTGCTAAAACAAAATGATATATGATATACACAATATATGTTAATCACAAATATTCTAGGTTCATAAACCTTCATTTACAAGCTCTAAACGATTTGATTGACACATCAACATGTGTTCACAAAAAAAACTATTTTATGATTTTATTAATATCTAAATGTTCCTGGCTAATACGGGACACTGTATGTATGTATGTATGTATGTATGTATGTATGTATGTATGTATGTATGTATGTATGTATGTATGTATGTATGTATGTATGTATGTATGTATGTATGTATGTATGTATGTATGTATGTATGTATGTATGTATGTATGTATGTATGTATGTACATTTATGAAAGAGAATGTAAGAGAATGGCAAACAGTACAGTGGGAATAGTTTAATTTTTGCAATGTAAAACAGAGGAACTTTGCTTTTGCCTTGATGAGAGCAAAAAAGAAAGAAAGAAAGAAAGAAAGAAAGAAAGAAAGAAAGAAAGAAAGAAAGAAAGAAAGAGAAATAGAGAGAGGCCCTCAGTAATTTGGTATTTCCTTTTTAGGCGGGGGTTGGAGGGTGGGTGGATGGTGGGGGCAATGCCCTTTTTTTCAGTATGAAGTGCATGCACACACAGGCACACACGAGCACACACACACACACACACACACACACACACACACACACACACACACACAGAGCTCCTTTAATGACCCTTACATCCGGCCTTAGGCTCTGGGGCCTCAGAGAGAGAGAGAGAGAGAGAGAGAAGAGATCGAGTAGAGAGAATGGAGAGGGAAAATATATAGATAGATAAATAGAAAGATAGTAGGTAGGAGTTGAGCTGTAAGACAGGTATGCACCGTGGGTCAGAGGTCAGGGTTCACAGCCCTGACTCACACACACACATAGACGCGCATACATACAAACTCGCACACACAGATGTACACAAAGGCATACAAAACTATGGGAGTTCAACTGGAGGTTAGACCTTAAGGCTCTGCGGCTCAAAGAGAGAGCGAGAGAAAGAGACAGATAATTCATAAGCAGCTGATGCACCGTGCTACTGAACGCATGTGGTGGCTGCAGCTGCACAGGGAAAAAGGAAGAGAAAACTTTCAGGTACGCGAATCATTTCAAGAAAATGCGGATCGAAATGAATAGATAAAAAAGACACTATGGGTAGTTTAGGCAGGGCGGAAGGACTTTGACATAGAAGACCAAAAAGAGGGGGGAGAAAAAATGAAGGACGCTAAGTACTGAGTGAGTGATGATGACTCTTTTACAGCTCAAGCAACAGCTGAAGATGTTACTGTGTCTCCAGACTGTCTCTGTTAGGGACAGACGGACCCACACACACACACACACACACACACACACACACACACACACACACACACACACACACACACACACAGGGCCCTGACCTTGCTGTAGGCAGCTGTTGACGTCACTCCAAAAAGATACACACACACACATTCTGGATAAAAAGGATTACACACACAGCACACAGAATCAAACCAGGCCAAAACCTTGCACGACCCTCTCATATCACACACTACATTAGAATGAATTAGATCGTCCTTAACAGCTTTGCAGGAGAGTCCAAACCTGATATAACTTTACTGCGTAACATTCTTCCCTTTAGCCCCTGCCCTTAACCTTTACCCAATTCCTAAATATCACTCTTACGGGTCTCTGTAATAAGCCATCAACCTTTCCAGCCACACATAGTTTTGCGTTGTTGAATACGTCTTTATTTGTGGCCTCTTTTCTGCTGTGAGCTTACAAAGTTGAGCTATTTCTGTATATACTATTCCTATAATGTTGTTCAGGGTAATTCTGAAACTTTCCTCAAAGTTAATATTCCAGAGAGCTTTAAAGCAGGACTTTTCTGCAATTATAATTGGTGTCATGAGTGGGATTTGAACCCACGCCTCCACTTAGAGACCAGAAGTCCCTTTCTACTTAGTAAGGTGTTGACCCTTGAGTCTGGCACCTTAAACCATCTATCCTGACCATTTTAGTACCTAGACGCCTCTTATTACATTAAATGTTTCATGTAGGCCCCAGCATGCGAAGAAATGTTGCATTTGTTTCACTGAGGACCCACATGATATAACTACAGGATAGATGCCTTCAAGCCCTGTATGTTAATGCGTGAACACATTCAAAGGGTTTCAAGCTGCAGGTAAAAGCTGTGTCAGAAGTGGGATTTGAACCCACGCCTCCATTTGGAGACCAGAAGTCCCTTTGATAAGGAAGGAATCAACCCTTGAGTCTGGCGCCTTAGAAGGCTCGGCCATCCTGACTACTACACACATTACTTTTTATGGTGACTCAACATGGAGGACTCAGTTCTAACTCAAGAACCGTTTGGAGAACATTTCTTACCTTCCCCCTATCGTCTAAAAGCGTCCACGCCCAACGTGGGGCTCGAACCCACGACCCTGAGATTAAGAGTCTCATGCTCTACCGACTGAGCTAGCCGGGCTAGAAACCAACACTCTGTCATAACGTTTCATAATAAAACACCTGGCCAGGAGCCAGATTGCTTTAAATTGTACAGAACATTGTAATTATAAAGAGATTCAGAGTCACTTTATTTAAATTAATTCTCTCTCGCTTTCTATCTATCTATCTATCTATCTATCTATCTATCTATCTATCTATCTGATGGAGGAATGGAAGCACAGCGTGGTGAACAGACAGATAGGTGAAGGATGGAGGAGGGGGTTCGATGTCTTTGATCCTCGCAGCAGAAATAATCAACAAAGGCCTGGAGCAGGCCAGCTAGACCTGTGTGTATGTGTATGTGTGTGTGTGTGTGTGTGTGTGTGTGTGTGTGTGTGTGTGTGTGTGTGTGTGTGTGTGTGTGTGTGTGTGTGTGTGTGTGTGTGTCTGTTTGGTGTGAGTGTGTGTGTGTGTGTGTGTGTGTGTGTGTTCGCCGTGGGGTTTTCTGGCTGCTTGCCAGGACCAGCTCCCACCAGGAGAGAGATCAAAGACTCTCTCTCTCTCTCTTTCTCCTCTCTATCTCTGTTGTCGTCCCTCGATCATATTTCTCACACTCCTTCCTCCACCAGTTATCTCTCTCTCTCTCGAAAACACTCATTATTGCTTTTCTCGATTTCTTCGAAATTCTCCCACTTTTTTAGACACCTGGGGGCAAATAGATAAGAACAGTTTCCTATGCAAAACTGGAAAGACACTAAGCAGAGATGAAAGGAGCAAAGCAACGAAAAAGCAGCTGGAAGAGAAAGAAATTATAAATTGCTGGTTTGGTTGCACGGATATTTAGACACAAGCTTACACACACACGCACACACACACCTGCCTGAACAATTGCTCCCATGACAACCTGGCAACCAAGAGGGCTTTAAAGCACAGGTCAGTAGTTTTTAGTGTGTGTGTGTGTGTGTGTGTGTGTGTGTGTGTGTGTGTGTGTGTGTGTGTGTGTGTGTGTGTGTGTGTGTGTGTGTGTGCGTGTGTGTGTGTGTGTGTGTGTTCTCGTTTCCCTTCAAACCACACAAGTCTCATGACAACACTTACACTTTTGGACGCACGGCTTGGATTGAATTAGCTCATTAAAAACACACTGCATGTCTTTTGTTTCACATTACTGTAAAAGCTCCACTTTGAATGTCTCTTCTAGTAGAAAAGCCATTCTTTAACCCCTGACATTTCAAAATAAAGCACTGTTCAAAATTGACAAATCGAATTTAAGGCTTCCAATCGCTTTATTGTGAGTTCAATGCCTGTGCAAACAATTATTTCCAAATTGAGACAATGATCATTGTATGTTGGCATGAAGCTGTTTCACTGTATCGACCTCTTTCAATACCAAAAATCTATCAGGTCAGTTTTCCAAAAAAGGTCAGCGTGCACTGCTGGAGAGAGCCCTCAAACAGAAGACTGACCGATGTCTTACTGTAATTCCCGGTTTCTTTATTTGGTTTACGTAATTATGGTAATAATGTGCGGGCTGTAAATAGTACTGCACTTTGACTATGTGAACTGATCCTGATGTAGAAAAATTTAATATAATAAACCCACATTGGAGTACAATAGAAAACAAAAGAGAAAGAGCTGAATTTAAGTGTGATTGGATAAAGGTCCACATCAATATCCCCTTTAACTGCAGCACCCCCTGTTTTGAGCCGGGTCTATGTGGATCTTTGTCGCATGTCATTTCTCTGCTGTCTGCTATCTAATGAGAGAAATCCTAGAAGAAGACTGTGTATACCTAATAGCATCTATCGTCTGGGAGCAGCCTCTCTCCTTTCATGGCGCCCACAGCCAAAACAGTCAGAGCTCTTGAACACTTTCCTGGATGTTGTTACTGATCTGGGGAATTGATGCTCATTTGCACTCTGCGTACGTCCCTTCTCTCTGCATAACCAGATCAGCTAAATGTCTAAATATGTAAATGTAATTCTGAAGATAATGTTATCTTCCTATTGAGACTCACACACAGCGCTGCGCTATACGTGAGTCCAGCCCATAGCTGTTTGTCATTAAAACGACTCATAGGGTCTTCAAGGCAAAGTAAACTTTCCCTCCCCTTCTATCTCTTTTTCTAATCTATCCATCTTTTCTTTTCTTTTCTGTCATTTCTTTCAATATGCAAATAGGAAACTTAATCCCACTCCCCAAAATCCCAATTCTGACCCCTTCCATTTCTGACCTGCTCCCTCCCCCCGCCCAATCTCTTTCCTCTCTCTTCCAATATTGTCCATCTAGCACAGTCATTCACACGTTCTCTTTCTCGGCATCCCACTTTTACTCTCATCATCCCCATCTCCATTGCTCACTCCACCATGCTTTCCCTTCTCCTACCCCTCTTGCGTGCATGGTACACACACACGCACGCACACACACACACACACACACACACACACACACACACACACACACACACACACACACACACACACACACACACACACACACACAGACACACACACACACACACACACACACACACACACACACACACACACACACAAACACACACACACACTCTTTCTCCAGCAGTAGTCATTCTACTTATAGCCTCGCCATAAATCAACCTGTCATTCTCCGTCATGCTCCCTGGATCTCACTGGGGCTTGTGGTAGACGCAAGCACACACATGCACATGCACACACACACACGCACACACACATGCATACACACACACACACACACACACACACACACACACACACACACACAGCAAAGGGATAGCGTCGTTGGCCCACACAGGCTCAAACACCGGCACGGACACACACACACACACTGACAAATATAAAAACTAAAACAGATCAAACACACACACTTGAACAAATGCAACAACATGCCGACACGCACACACATATACAGTACAATGAAAATGCAAACTACACACACACACACACACACACACACACACACACACAAAAGAACCCATGCAACCACAATGTGTGGCTCTATCACACATACAGTCAGTCAGTCACACACACTCTTCTGTGCAAACTTGGATGATGTAAAGACGCTCAAGGTTGATTGAGATTGAGGCTGAATGATTACAAGGGAAACAGAGATGTAGCTAAACTGTGACAGGACAGGAGCATGCCCACCTGTCCCCCGACCACACGAACACACATGAACACACACACACACACACACACACACACACACAAACGCACATCACAGCAGCTGAAATAATGTCCATAGCCCTTAGGTCCCTAGCTTTACCTTCCTCCGCCTGCTCTGTCTGTGGAAAATCTCTCCGTTCTGTTTGTCTGTTTCCAATCCCTTTCAATTCATAAATGACATTAATAAACAACAGAATGACAGTACCTTTTTTGTTGTTGATTACATTGTGTTACTGGATGATTTCTATAACTTAATTAAAGGTAAGCATATATTTTATGGGTTATTAATTCCTTATTTTTATGTAGATTGGGAATGTAGATATGTAGATTGGGAACATGATAAAGCTTTGCACATTGCCTGTAGCGTCAGTACTTAGGTTAGACAGAGGAAAACCCGGTAATGGAATAAGACAGTAAAGTGGCTTATTGTGGCCGTTGTGCACTGGTCAAAGTTATACTGAAGAGGCCGTCCTCCTCTGATACACTTACTGTAATAGGTCCTTAGATCCTCAATTTGGATAAGGAAAAACAAAAAAAACAAAGCCCTGACTTTTTCAATATTTAAACAAAATCTTGCCAATAATTTCCCTAAAGCCTATAGTCAACAATAAAGGGTTTCACATGGTATGTACTGTTGTCAAACTCCAGCTCCCTTGAATGCCAAATCCTCCACCCTCTCCCTGTGACCTTTGGGTATGACAAGGATGTCACACTTGATTCAAGCGGCAATCTCGATATAATCCCACCAGTTCCAATTCCTCAACGTCATGTTTGGCAAAGGAAATTAACAGCATATGAATTGTATTTCCACATTTGCTTGTCATTGCTAATACATTTTTTTCTCCCTCCTTCTTTTCAATCTCTTGTATATTCCAGAATCTCCTCTCCCTTCATTCCTCCTCTTTTTCCGTCCAGATCAACATCTCTTCTCTCGTCTTCCCCGTCTCCTGGCTCTCCATGACCAATGAAAGAGCCTCATAAAGACGCTTAGGAGACAGAGGATTTCATGGGGCTTTGTGTGTGTGTGTGTGTGTGTGTGTGTGTGTGTGTGTGTGTGTGTGTGTGTGTGTGTGTGTGTGTGTGTGTGTGTGTGTGTGTGTGTGTGTGTGTGTGTGTGTGTGTGTGTGTGTGTGTGTGTGTGTGTGTGTGTGTGTGTGTGTAAGCGAGAGGAAGACAACACATGTGGCATGCAAGGTCACGTAATCCTGTAGCCCCCAGATACTGTTATTGCCCCACACACACACACACACACACACACACACACACACACACACACACACACACACACACACACACGCAGTGCACTATGACCTGTGCTGCCCTTGCACAAACAGATTGTGCATGAGCACACACACGCATACAGATGTCCTCACACGCATACAGATGTCCTCACAATGCCTTCAGTTTTATCAAGAGCTTGAACAGTAAAACCTTGAGGGGAGAGCTATAATTCTTTACTCCTTTTTGGATGGTTAGATGGTCGATATTCTAGATTTTTCTTATCGTCAAAGACAGCCAAAACAGAGATTCGATTGTCAAAAACTGTACACAAGCGTTGGTTGAAATATTTCATAATTACGATAGTAGTGGTCCCAAACTTCTGATTCATCCAACATGCGTTATTTACTATGTTGACTCTTTGAGTGACGCTTGCTAAAAACTACTGTAAGAGAGAGCATTGAGAGGTGTTCTATCACTCTGTTAGTTGGTGTTTTTCATGGGATTTTTTCGACTTTAAGAGAAATGCCAGCCTGATCCTTTTAAATGTATTACACACCGTACAAAAGATAAAAATGCGAGCACACACTGACAAAGACACAAATACCCTGATATAAATTTCCAAGGTCGCATTTCAGACATTCAGTATGTATCTTACACAAGTCCTCCTCCTCCTCCTCCATCTTTGTGCTCCACTGCTTTCCTCTTCCTCCTTCTCTGTATTCTTCTCATCCTCCCTTTATCTCTCGCTGCTGTCTTTCACAGGAACACACACACACACACACACACACACACACACACACACACACACACACACACACACAGTGTCTCCAGAGATGTGTCCATTGCCTCTGACCTCTCTCTCTCTCCTGGGAGAGCTGGCTGTCTGCCCGGCGCTCTTTTTCTCTCTCCCTTCCCTCACACTCTCTCCTTTTGCTCCGTATCTTTCTCCTTCTTCTACCATCTGCATGTCTCCATCTATCTATCGATTCATCCCTTTTTTCTTATCTCCTCATCCCCCCTTATCCTCTCCTCTGTTGCATGTCTCCCCTGCTCTTGCATCCTCTCATCTCTTCCTCCATCCATCCCTCCACTCCATTCCTCCCTTCTAACACCTCATATTCTAGCTGCCGTGGGGGCCTCTGCCTGGGGCTTCCTAGCCTGGCCTAGGCTGCCTCTCTCTGGGCACAGCGCCCGAAGGAGGGGTTGGACAAGAAGGCCTGACGGGAGGGCTGGAGGGCTCTGTGTGTGTGAGTGTGTGTTTGTCTGTATCCAGTGATGGGGAAAAACAGGGAGAGGGGAGGGCGGGTAAGAAAGTGAGGAGAGAAGTGAGGGGAAAGAAAATGAGAAGGGGATTGTTGACAGAGACAGAGAAAGAGAGGGACACCGATAGAGAATGAAGAGGAACAGATTTTCTGTTGAGTCACGCTTTGCTGGCTCGAGTGTGATCGTTGCTACGACAGCACTGGTATGCGTGCGTGCTTGTGTGCGTGTGTGTGTGCACGTGTTTGTGTGAGTGTGTGTGTGTGTGTGTGTGTGTGTGTGTGTGAGAGACACAGCGAGAGGGTTTGTTTTGCTTCTAATATGTCGGACTATGTAGCAGCATACAAAAGGATAATTCTGCTTTATCACAAGCAAGGTCTTGTATTTGTAACTGCGGCCATCGTTTCTATTGGTTACAAGAAGGGCTGAATATAATGATTATCAATGTTTGCAGAGATTGAAATGACAACTCATAGTATTTTGCTTTGTCCGGCCCACAGTCAAAAGAGTAAAAAGTGCAACTCTCCGTGTTTCATGCTTAAACCAGAAACACACTCTCACACACACACACACAGTGAGAGAGAGAGAGGGAGAGAGGGAGAGAGGGAGAGAGAGAGCATCCCAACACGTACCCGGCTGCATGCAGAGAACAAGTGAGTGAGTGAGTGAGTGAAGGAAGGAAGGAAGGAAGGAAGGAAGGAAGGAAGGAAAATGGTTCAAATTAATGCCAAGTTCCAAGCAGCCAAAACAAAAAGAAAGTCATGGGGAGAAAAGAAGAGATATGTGGGGGAGAATTCACACTATATGTTTAAAATGTCTCCCTGTCCCTTGCAAACGTTTCCCTTTCACCTCTCCACCCCTTCTGCTTCTCGCTCAGTCATTCTTTCCCCCTTATCTCTCTGCTCCTTGTCCTGTCCCGTGTGTTGCCGGTGAGTTTCAGTGATGTTGCGCCCTCTGTCTGTGTCCACTGTTACTGCAGCAGCATATTTTAAAAAACCCCCTCACCAGAGGAAATATAGGAGAATATCTAGCAGGAAAATTAGAGCACATTTTTTTTTCTGTCATCTGCATGAACACAATTGGTTTGAGATTTAATATTATTATTATAAGTTATGTATAAATATTGCCTTGATCGATGACTGGATTCTTGTTAACCCATGTAAAAAGGTTTGGCATGGTATGGAGATTAACTTAGAGAAACGTTTTTAATAAAGACAAAAACGTCAAGCAGCAGAAAGTTGCCTAAAATTGTGAGTTACTAATACATTTACATACAGAAGGAGAAACAATTTGATACTGTAATATATGCCTTTGTAGGACATAGTAAATGTTGATTCTTGACCTTGTCAAAAGTAGACTTAAGGTCCACTTTCTTTGCTATCGTATGAATAATTTCTAACAAGACGAAATAGTAAAACTTGTATATATATATATATATTTAGCATCAAAAACCCAATCTCTGAATAAAAACACACAAGCAAGCAAAATGCACTGGCCTTGTAGAACTGATAAGAGCTGTGATCAATTACAGGAAAAAAGGAAAACTGCCTCATTTAAAATGCATATCTCTAGAAAGACTGTCGAGAGCACGTGCTTGCACCAAATGCCAGCTAGACAGACCCCTGTACATTAAACTGAACACAATGAATAAGACCATTTCTGATCTCGATTCAAGAGGCGTGCACGTTTGACAGCCGACAACACAGCAGCAGCAGCACGGCAGACGCTGGTGTGAAATGTATGCTGCTGCTATGTGTTAAAATATGCAGGATGAGATTTAGGAGACACTATAGGCGCTACACAAGTGTTTTTAACCCTTTGGTATCCAAATATGATCAGAGTCACACTGCGCAGCCAGAGTGTTGTAGTACAAGTAGTTGCTTCAGGGTTCAGATTTTGTTTGTTCAAAAAATTCAAATCCGTCCAACTCAAGCTCCTCTTTCGGAGAAAACAGGCAGTACTGAACAATTCTGCAAAGCCAGCATTTGGTCCAATGCCAATGTTTTTTTTTTACATTTGTTATGCCAGTTTATCCGCCACCAGATTTGTCCTTTTTTTAGCCTTGAAGACAAGGTGAGGTAAGGTAAGGCAAAATGAGATGAGATTAGATATAGAGGTAATACAACAAAGTGAAGTTAGTTTGTAGCAGCAAACGCCAGCAAGTATCAATGTAAACAGCATATACCAGACTAATATATAAATAAATATGCATTTCAACATTAGGGTCAAGTATTTGAACATATAATCGATGTACTAACTATCTGAAGGTTTTTAGGGACAGTGTACGCGTGAAATGTGGACCAAAAATTGTTTGTAGCAAACTCGAAATATTTTTTTTTTTTAGCTTTTCTCAAAATATGGACGTGACGTGTGCAAATTGAGACTATCATATTGCTCTGTGGGTTGACAAAACATTTTCAGCAGCCTCTTCTATCCTCTCTCTAGCTCAATTGTGTTAAAGTAATGTCACACTGTTGAACGCAGTATCCCTTTCAACGGCAAAAACATGGTATGTTGTTATGCTTTTTCACAACGGAAAACTAAAATAAATTAGGGGAGGGAATAATTTGTCACAGTTACGTCACCGGTGTCACCATGGGAATGAAGCACCATGTTTATAGCAATGGTTCTAAATATTGGATTTAATATTCACCCCCATACGTTTTTTTAGCCAAGTTATACTTGTAATTACTCATTTTGTTAGTTTCCCCAACTAAAGAAATACACATTCTTCATCTCATGATTGTGCATGATGGTTTGGGTCTACAACGTATGTGATTAAAGTAGCTAAAAAGTCCACTCCCTCTGTGATTGAACAGTGGACAGTATAAAGTGTAGCACAGCATCATAAAACAACAATGTAACAGGACAGGCAGAGGTGAAACTGCCACAGCCTCCTCAGTATTCAAAACACTCATTTGGCAAGAGTCAGTGTCCCCTTTTAACGCAATGCAGTGCTCCAGTCAGCCATACAGTCGCTATATGTTTATTAATAAATAATATCAGCCTATCCGTGATGGATGTGTTTTGAAGAATACACACACACACACCAACAAAAATCAAGTGTTTGTGTGTGAATCAATGTTGTTGGCCTTTGTCTCTTTTGTTTTGTATTTCTGTTCCTCCAGAGATAACTTGACTAATGTTTCTGCCATTCATCTCCTGTGCACAGACCTGCACGGCATGCGGGATAGATAAAGGAGAGAGGACGGTCAGAGGGGAGAGATTGGAAGAAGGAAAAAGAGAAAGAGAGAGAGAGAGATGAAGTCGAGATGAGAGAAAGGAGAAAAGAGACAAATAGAGGATTGACAACGGAATGATTGAAAAAAAGAGTCCAAGAACCAGAGCTAGAGAGGATGGGAGAGTGGCTAGCTTGCAATCAGAAACAAGATAGTGGGAATAGATTTAATTTGATGCTCTCTCCCTCTCCCCCTTGTTGTGTGTGTGTGTGTGTGTGTGTGTGTGTGTGTGTGTGTGTGTGTGTGTGTGTGTGTGTGTGTGTGTGTGTGTGTGTGTGTGTGTGTGTGCGTGTGCTGACAGATTTGGTATTGCTTCAGTTCGGAGATTGGCTACAGAAAAACACACTCAGTAATTATCTAGAAAGAGCACCTGTGCACTAGGAATCTCATTATATTAAAACCAACCCTCAAACACACACACACATACACACACACGGCAGAGGAAAAGACAGAAAAGGAAAATCAGAGAAGATGGTTGAGGGCAAGAAGAGAAACAAAATATGAAACATTTTTAAAAATTTAATTTAAAAAGCAGCAAACCACAGAGAGCCTTTGTAGTTGCTTAATTTTTGCTTAAAAAGTCATTGTAGTGGGGATTTGTGGATCATAGACAGAAATAAATTCTCCATACAGTGTTGTAGGACGAAATGGCAACAGCAGCACTAATCAAAAGCCAGACACGTGAAAAGATGGAGTCAGAAAATGGACTTGTTTGGTTTCATCTCTGCTATTTTCTCTGATCTGTTGTAGTAGCAGACACTGACCAGTAAGAGGCAGCGTTTCCTCTCGTCAGACTGACCAAAAGTGTTCACCATCACTCTTTTATTACATTCTTCTTCTGTTTCTGGACTTCTACTCTCTTCTCCCCTCTTTCTCACCCTCGTCCCTCTCAATCCACAAAACACACACGCCTATCACTAACACCTGCTTTTGCCAAACTGAGTTGCCGCTGCAGTGAACTTGCTCATCCTGTGCAGCGTGTATTCATATTTTAGTGTGTGTGTGTGTGTGTGTGTGTGTGTGTGTGTGTGTGTGTGTGTGTGTGTGTGTGTGTGTAAAGAGGACCACCCTGCTGATTTTGAACTGCTTCATTCATTGCTGTGTTTTGACTGGCCGTCATTCACGGGGTGAAGTGATTTATAATGGGTCAACACAGCGGGAGGGCCATGGACACACAGTCAACGCCCAAACCCTGCCAGGCCATCTGAGGTCATGTGGCAGGAACTAGTTAACAATAATATCACATTATATTATCTTATCACTTTTATGATAAATCAAGAGTAATGATGGTCAAACCAAACCACAGTTGACGGTACAAAGCATAGTGGATATCAAAGTGCTGTTAGGCTTCAAATTGTGATATACTTCCACATTTACATACAAACTAAGAAACAGAGAGTCAGAGTTTGGAAGGGCAAATTCTTCCCGTATTTCTTTGAATGACTTCAGAAGGCTTTCATAAAATAATTGATGTAAATGAGAAAGTCCATAGACTGTTAATTTTTCAAACCATGTACTTAGTCGGTTAGGTTCGACATTCTTAATCAAACCTATTCATGGGGGCGCCCTTAGCTTAGCTTAGATTCCAGCCCGCGGTCGTTCTCTGCATATCACGCCCCTCTCTGCCCGATTTCAACTCTGTCTCTACACTATCAATAAAGCATAAAAATGCCAAAAAAAATCTTTAAAAAAAATCTGTAGATCTCCATATGTACTGAGACATCCAGAAATGGGAGATTTGAGAAAGTTTCTTGGCATAAATATTTCTCAATGAACAACCATTTTGTCTCTGGACGTTCATTGATCCACACTGCCTTTGGTTCAGTTGAGCAGCCCAGAGGAAGCACTTTAATCAGCCTAACCTGCCTCCTGATTTGGGAAGTTGAATGTTTTTAATCTAATACGTGGTCTCCTTCCCTGCCATATTAATCTAGATCCAGTGAATTAAATACAGTTAATGTAATCTTAACAGGTAACATTGGAAACAAATAAAGCATTCTAGATAATACATACTTACAATCTTTATACGTCCTATGAGAGTTATGGGTAGAGGTGTCCAACAATTATATAGCGGTTGCAAAGACTAAGGTATGATGACTTAACTGTTTGAGATATTCTGCAATTCATGTTATTGTCCATGGCTTCTGTTGTATCTCTATTTATTGTTTAACCTGAAATAAAAGCCAAACTGGTCTATATTCTTTATTAAATGGGGTATTGTTGTCGCTGGATTGGAAAGATACAGCAGTACATCGTCCACATACAAAGATAATGTATGCTCCGCCTCTCCCAACCCTATGCCACAAAATGCAGCCCGGCTAGTCGGTAGAGCATGAGACTCTAATCTCAGGGTCGTGGTATCGAGCCCCACGTTCGGCGGTGGCGTTTTGGGCTGCCCTCTCTCCGTGCATTGTATCACTTCCCAGCTGTGTTGTACATGTGATTGATGGGCACAGACATACAAGAGAGACATTAACTTGTTAGTTTGTAGTGTCCACTCTCTCAGAAAACCCAGAGTTATGTCGTTATTGTAAGGTTGACGACTTTCAATCACCATCATCAACACTGCCTTCTGAGGATATTCAAAAGTTCAATAGGTCTCAGCTGTTAATGCTTCATAAGATTTTTTTATATCTAAGCTTTTATTGTCTGGTGTGAGGGGAGTCGACACAGAAATCAAACCTCTCACCTTTCCAAGTGTTTAAAGTGCACTGGTGTCAATGCTTTGGAACAAATCACTGTGTTGGACATGTGATTGATGGATGCAGAGGGGCTTCAGTGACTTGTCATTGTGAATTTGCAATGTACACGGTCAAATACCGATGGATTGTCTGCTACAGGTAGGGAATGAGTCCTTACCCCAAGTGAAGGAGTTCAAGTACCTCGGGGTCTTGTTTTCGAGTGAGGGAACAATGGAACGTGAGATTGGCCGGAGAATCGGAGCAGCAGGGGCGGTTTTGCATACGCTTTACCGCACTGTTGTGACGAAAAGAGAGCTGAGTCGTAAGGCAAAGCTTTCGATCTATCGGTCGATCTTTGTTCCTACCCTCACCTATGGTCATGAAGGCTGGGTAATGACCGAAAGAACGAGATCGCGGGTACAAGCGGCCGAAATGGGTTTTCTCAGGAGAGTGGCTGGCGTCTCCCTTAGAGATAGGGTGAGAAGCTCAGTCATTCGTGAGGAACTCGGGGCAGAGCCGCTACTCCTTTGCGTTGAAAGGAGCCAGTTGAGGTGGTTCGGGCATCTGGTAAGGATGCCCCCAGGGCGCCTCCCTAGGGAGGTGTTCCAGGAGCGTCCAGCTGGAAGGAGGCCTCGGGGAAGACCCAGGACTAGGTGGAGAGATTATATCTCCACACTGGCCTGGGAACGCCTCGGGATCCCCCAGTCAGAGCTGGTTGATGTGGCCCGGGAAAGAGAAGTTTGGGGTTCCCTGCTCAAGCTGCTGCCCCCGCGACCCGATTTCGGATAAGCGGTTGAAGATGTATGTATGTATGTACGGTCAAATAGAAACAAAATATTTGTGGTTGTCGTAGGCTGTTGGGGAGTGGGGGAAGTGGACACCGAAATCCGACCCCTTCATCGAGGCGGAAAAATCGCCCCCCTTTTTAAGCACAGCAGGCCCGGCTAGCGGTGCCGGGGGGGAGATGGACTGGAGATGGTGGACCAATCACGTCTCGCCATCTCCTAGATGGCGGACCAATCACGTCTCGCTATCTCCTAGATGGCGGACCAATCACGTCTCGCTATCTCCTAGATGCGTTTTTATTTTTTTCACGATCTTCAACCAATCGCCGTGCCCCATGTCCTCGATTCAGTTCCCCTCGTGACTTCTCCCGACCAATAGCGGGGCCGCATCTGCCTGCCGCTTACGCTCTGTCACTGCCATATAACGTCTCTCACCGGCCCCCGGGACATTCAAAGCTGATGACAGGACTCCGCTAAGGTAAAGTCGCCGTTATCATTGTGTTTATTTTAAACTGGCTAAGTTGTTAAAACTATGTTACATGACGGATAAATGAAGAAATCGTGGTTTACGTTAGGCCTTGTTTAAAAATGTACTTTTGGAGTTTGACTTTTTTCCGCCTGATGATCAGTTAAAAACCATAGCTAGTATATGGTTAAAACAGGTTATTTACGCTAGGTTATTTTTAGTTGAATACTAATACATTGCCGTTGTGTTACAGTGTTATACATGTCGCTGGGTCAAACGCTATACTATCTATGGGGCATACCGATACAGTGCTGCGGCGCATCTAATCCTCTTTTCAAACGCCCGTTCACGGTGTAAAAATAAAGTGACCGTTACTTCTTAGCCGATTGAATTTATAATGTAGGTAGCGGTAGCCTGATAAGGGCTTTTCTTCCTCACTTTAAGGTGAATGTCTGTTCATACAGGTAGCCTACTACATGTTATTTACGCTAAGGCTACTACTGGTGGATACAGATTGCCTTAACAGTGTGATATACCGCCACAATAGTGCGCGCTATGCATAGTCATTATCCTCTTTTAAGCGCCCGTTCACGCAGTAAAAAGAAGTGACAATGACTATTTAATTCATAATTTATCGAGATATCTGGCTTTCTTAAATGAAAAAAGCTTAATCATTACGATAGTAGGTCTGCTTAAGTTCTGCTATTGATTGGCAAAACGAAGGCAGACCTACTCTCGTAATTATTAAGCTATAGTCTACCTAACATCACTAAACCGTTAAATCATTGTCCTCTTTTTGAGAGGAAAAAAAGAACTGTCTCAATATCATGCTAAAATAATCATACCGTTACGTTACTGTGGCATTTTATTCTGCTTAATAAATACTAGACTTCAATGACAATATAACGTTCGAGCATTTTCTTTGCCCTGGCGAGATTTTTCTCTAGTATAGTTAATAATAATAATAATTCATTTTATTTAGATATTTAGTTAGAGTTAGCTGATTTAGACACCACTGTATTTCACTGTACAAGTAACATTGCACTCACTGGAGGCTGTATATTCAGGTGTAATGATATTTAGTGGTTAAACGTTTGTTGGTTTGTTATAAATGACACTTCCATATTTATGGTAGATGGCTTCAAAGCTAAAAAAGCACAGAGCGATGGAGCCTGATGAGTGGATGATGCGTCTGCGGAGGTTTGCCGCCCTTGGGGTTTGGCCCCCAGACGCTGGAAACAGGCCGGCTGCCCGCCAGAAAAAGTGGCATGAGCTGTTTCTGAAGGTAAACTTGAACAAAGTGATATGTGAACATCGATCATTAAAATAAATTAAGTCATACATATGTCACATTGTAATGGTTTACTGTCAAACAATATTACAGATTGAGAAATGTCCACTTCAAAGAAGGGGACAAATGTCTCTCTTCGGAGGTCAGCAGTTATGTAACTGTGGGTTCCATGTAAAGAAGGTACAAGAAAAAATATACAAAATGTTTGCTTTTATTGTATTCATTATTATTCTGACATCTTTTTTTTCTTTCTTCTGTGAACCTCCTGTAGCCCTCCAGCTCGATCCCAGTGTCCCCTTCTGCCACGTCACAGGGACTTGCTGTGACATCTGGGCCCACAGTGACACCTGCCCTCACATCTGGGCCCACAGTGACACCTGCCCTCACATCTGGGCCGACAGTGACACCTGCCCTCACATCTGGGCCGACAGTGTCGCCACGCAAACAACCCCTTACCTTGGCATCGGTAATAAGAAATAGTGATTTAACTAAACTAATATTGTCAATATATTTAAATATACAGAATTTACAAAAACTCCTCTTCAAGTTACTTTTTTTTGTTTTGACAGTTTACAAAGCCAAGGTTCGGTGGTTCACATGGAGCTTCTTTGAAGCCAAACCTGAGTTTGGCCGGGAAGCATTCAAGCAAGGTAATATATGCTTGAAATTGATTTCTCTAATATCTGCGCCTTTACTCTTTTACTGCTTGGGGTACCTTATGATTTTCTTTCCAAAATATTTTTTGAAGTGATCTAGCTTTCCTTTTTACTGTTATACCTGATAATTACAGATTTTTTATTTATAATGTTGCAAACTGCGCTCTTATTCTTATAGCCTATAAGTAGCAGTTCTGCCACAAACACTGTTACAAGTGCCACAGCAAGGACACCAGCACCTGCCCGCAGTCCCAAGCTGTTCATTCAGACTGTCTCTCCTCTGTCTCTTCCTCCCTCTCCTGTGTCTACTGCAACCACTTCACATTGATATTTTATTAATTTGAAACAATCATCACTCATGATCTGCTTGTAATCATGTCTTTTTATATGCCTGTTTTATCATTTATGAAATAGGAAGTGTCAGCTGAAGCAGCTGCGTCATCCTCCCCTGGGCCCTCCTCTGCTCCTCTTGCCCTTCCTGCCATCGCCACATTTGCCCCCGCAGCCTCTGCTGCTACTGTGGCTGGTCCCTCATCAGTTGTGGCTGCTCCGGTTTCAGAGTCCACCTGGCTGCCTGTAAAGCTGCTGAAGACAATCCCACTTCAGGACCACAAGTGGATCTCGGCAGCTCTGTGGAAGAACCAGCGACTGCGCCCAGACTTGAAACTGTGGTACGATCCACCAGAGCCAGCGCTCATATATCACCAGGTGCCCGCTCCAGAGCGCTTTTTCACCCACAGACTTCTCGTGTGGATGCCGTACCACCTCTGGAGGGTTAGGCTGTCCTGTTCTGCGTGTGGGAAACAGCTAACAGGATATGGCGCCCACAAGAGAGCCCGGCACGTTCTGGATGTGGACCGGTATTACCTCCTCATCACAGAGACCCTCTGGTGTCAGAACTGCAAGACCAGCTGCCTTTCCACCAGTAAGGCCATCTTGGACCAGCTTGATTTGGCGCACAGGCTGGAATTCAGATTGATTCTGACGCAGAAGTGAGTATACTGAGATTATATAACCTATCTATCTTATGTTTATTTTTATTTGAAACACTAGATATTAGCTTGTTTTAAAGTTTGCCTCTGTTTTTCTCTCTTTCCCTTTGTTCTACACAGATACGCTTGTGACATGCGGGTGATTCGTTTCCTGAGGGAGAGAACTCTGGGAAACAGCCCCACGTGTCAGCTGTGACGACACCAGGCTCAGCCAGCAATCCAGCTCTCTCCTCCCCAGCTTCTCTCCAGACTGCAGCTGCATCTGACAGGACAGAGGCCCCTGAGCAACAACTGGTAATTATTCTTTTCATATGTTTTATCATGCTGTGACAGTGTGCACACCTGCTCATGATGTAATCAAGTATGTAACATGTTTATAGTATAGGTAATATGTAAAAATCCTAAGAATGAATAAAAGCTTAATAAAATAAAATCTTATAACATTTAACAGATCATGCCATCGGTCTGTGCCACCCCTCCTCCTGTGCTGCCAATGCCCACTCCCCCTCCTCCTGTGCTGCCAATGTCCACTCCCCCTCCTGTGCCTCCCACTACCGCCATCTCACCTCTCCCCATCGCTCACACTGCTGGTCCCTCTGGGGCCGCGGCTAGGACCCTAGCAGCACCTGAGCAACAACTGGTAAGTCTTCTTGTGACACTTTACCCTGCAACAGCTGTGATATTGTGTGTTTTCGTTTTGTTTTTTGATTGAAATGTACTGTGACATTTTCCAGGCTGTGGATGAGTGTGGTGTCCCAGGGATGGACAAAGTGGACAGCCTGGCACAGTACTTGGTGGGACTGAGGGCTGAACCTGGCGACACCATCAGCCCACAACAGGCGGGTACCATAGTGGCTCTGTGGCAGGACCTTCTGCCGTACGACCAGCAGAGGGTGGCCTACTCTGCACGGCACCAGCAGAAGCCATTAGATGGACGTTACCGGGCAAATAAAACTGCATTTGTGCCAGGGGTGGAGAGCATGACCCGGAGTGTGGCCGGCTCATCAGGGTCCCCTGCCCAGTGGCCAGACTGCTGCCGACTCGTTGAGTCAATAATGATTAAGCTCTGCGAGCTGCACAAGAGCCCAAAGAAGCAGGGCAGTCAGTCACTGACGAGATGGACTCTGATTCTGAATGACTACAGAAAGATCAGGCAGCTTGTCCTGGGCAATGGGACAGTCATGCAGGGCACTACCCTGCAGTTGTTTGAGGTGAGCCAGACAACTGTCAACCAGTGGCACAACAGGCGGCTGAAGAGGCAGGACCTCAGCATCCTGCAGCAAGGACTCAACCTTCCTCCCCAAGTCCCTGTTGCTCCGGTGCCTCTCCCACCTCACAAAATGAGGCGCACTGCTGCTCCTGTACGTCCTGGTCCTACATTACAGTACAACCTGCCAAAGAGCACAGTAGGGCAGGCAGTGGACAGGAGGAAGACTGCGGCTCCCCAACTCCATCCCACCCAGTTGCCTGTACAGAGGCAGCTTTTTACACTGCAGCCACCTCAACCTGCCTCTACCCCTTTTCCAAACCCGGTTATTTCACAACCAGTTTTTTTGTTCCCACAAGCCCAGCATCCTAAAATAATTGCCCCTTCTGCTCCCCTTCCATCCCCACCAACTGCCCGCAGACCCTATATTCGGACTGTACAAACCAACCAGTGTCGCCAGTGTCACCAGCCCTGTTTAAAGGAGACTGGACATGGCCAGTACTACGGCCAGAACTACTGTCCTGTCACAGCAACCAAAACATTAGAACAGTGGCAGGAGGAAAAGAGGAGGGAGAGGGCAGATGCCAAAAAATAATCACACACAACACACATACAGGACCTTCTGCCATAAATATTATTAAACTTAGTAAAAAAAACTGATAGTGACATTACTTATAATTGTGTCCTTGTGAAAAGTCCAGGTGGGACGGTTTTATTATGGATAGTTTAAGGTCTCAGGCCTATTCATCTTCCAGGAAGCTGGACTGTCAGATTTCCGATTTGTTTAAATTAGCTATTTATTAACAAATGTTATTTTTTGGTGTATGACCCGTGAATAACAATTTGCTATATTTGTTATAATTGCATATCACATTATACATTGTCAATTGATATTTTTAGACAAATTTTAACTATTTTCTAAGTAGCTTAAGTTAACCAAACTAAATGTCTTCCTCTCTAGTTCAAAGTGAAGTTAGAAAACTCAGTGTATATATATATATTTAGCCTTGTTTTAACTTTTGTATTTACTTGTTTTATTTTTATATACATTTACTTTCTTATATATTTCTTTGTGTGTGCTGTGTTTTTGTATTTATTTCATTTATTGTACTATTTTATTTTATTATTTATGTGTGTGTGTGTACTATGGTGCGTGTGTTTTGTATTAAATGTGCACACTATTTCTACAACAGCGGTATTGACTTTTTATTTATTTAATCTTAAGTAGTATAATATCTAGTATTATAACACATTGTATTCATTAAATCAGAAGAGCTAGGTGCTAGGTGTGAATGTGAGGAGACAGTCAGTGTCACGGATGGCGTGTTGGTGAGAGGTCCAGGGACAGGGGCTTTTTGCTAATTGAGGTATTAAATGATAAGACAGGAATGGAACGGTATAGCAAATTGTTATCAGTGTTTTCAATACTAATTTTAGTTATTGTAAATGAGTAAAGAAAATTATTGGAGACATTACAGTCACAATAAAAAAGAAAGGTTACTTTGTTGTGATCGGTGTTCAAAGAAAAAAAACAAAGGTTTAATCAAAGGTTTTACACTCTTTAGATGTGAGCTTTCCCAGGTAATTTACCTGTCGTAAATCAAGAGGTGTTGACAAGGAGGCAACATCTTGAACTTCCAAGATCAGAGACACTCTTTGATCTCTGATCATTTTCAGATTGCTTTTCATCCTTTCTTGACCCTGCAGTTAAGGGTTGACCACCCTAGCAGTTATGTAATAACTAGCATATTATTTAATGTAACAGTCAAATGTCTACATTAACAACAACCACACACAAAGTAGTAAATATTTTGGTCATTATATATCTCATTTAATAGTTTATTATTATTACATGTCATTCAGCAGACGCTTTTATTCAGAGTGACTCACAACTGGAGCACTCATTCTTACACCGATAGCAGCAGCTACCTTGCAAACCTTTTATACAATATATGGTGCAAACTAACTATCGGGAGCAATTTATGCTTTAGGGACACTTGGACATGTGTCGGGGGGACGGGGGATCGACCCACCGACCCTGTAGTTGAGGGTGGACGCCCTCTTTCTTTCCCTCCTTTTTCCTTTTTTTCTCTTCTTTTTTCTCCTTTTTCCTTTTTTTCCTCCTTCCTTCTTTTTCCCCTTCTTCCCCCCCTTATCCAGACTATTGTTCCCCAGCTTTAGCGGAGTCGGTAGAGCATGAGACTCTTAATCTCAGGGTCGTGGGTTCGAGCCCCACGTTGGGCGCAGTGCTTTTCAGAGGAGAATAAAGTACAATTGTTGGAGCCAGATTAAGATTCCTTGCCATCTGTATGTGAATTCAGTATAGTGTCAGATAACCGTCACATAAAAAATGCCACTAACACTAGATCTTACTGGGAGCAGAGCACAACAACAATACTGAAAATGTGGAGATGGACAATCCTTGACCTGAAAACAGCAACAAAATCTCAATCATCCTTTCTTAAAACATGTATTCTTTATTCCCAAAATTAGTCAGAGGTTATAAGCTATATTCGTGCTAAAAGTGAAATGTACTTAGCTATAATAGATCAACATAAAGTAATGAGATATAAAGGGAAAATATTGGAAACAGAAGAGTCATAGAGACAGGGTTAAAAGCAGAAGAGAATAGCCTTATTGTAGCGAGCACATGTTAAATAAGACTTTTGTCCCGGTGTGTTTGGGTTTGTGTTCATCTATGCAAGTTATTGAGTGTGTTGGACAGTTTTCCGACCCGGTGCAGGTGTGCTGTTGATAGTTTTATCAGCACATGATCTGGGCTACGGAGAGGTGAAGAGAGTAGGGAGAAGAGGAATGGGTAGAGGACTGGAGAGAAGGGAAGCTAGGAGTGAGAAAAAAGAGGGTGAGAGAAAGAAAGGAAGACTGTTGGAAGAGAGGAGCACAGCCAAAAGACATATTCGACATCCTACCCTACCTGACATGATGCTCTCCTTTAATAATGTTGGTTGCAATCTATAGGAAAACGTCTTGTAAGAGTTGATTACAGAGCACATGCTGACCAGGAGTTCGATTGCCATGTTTCTCAACATTATTGGTTAGCTTGATCTAGATTCTGAATTGTAAGACTGATTTATTGATATTTTTTTCAATTAATTCCTATCTTAATATAATTCTACAAATACACATAAAAAGCATTTTCAGTAACATTTTCAGATGAATAACTATTGGATGTTATGCTTAAGAGTAAGAAGACAATGTTAAAAATGTTGAACATGTCTTATCGCTGTTGTAACTGTACATGCTTGGCTGCAACTGTACAGCTTCAGCCAAGCTTTACCTCTAATATGCAAATATATCATGTGCTTGGTTTGATCACAAACGGAAAAGGTGGCTGACAATTTCCTCCTCTGTCATAACCCACTTTCAAATCAGAACATAGTCTGATTGACATACCCCTTTTCAAAACATATTCAACCTTGGATCTATGGATCCAGGGTTGAATATGTTATATAATTCCAGTCTGACTATAAGCCTCTCACAGTAGTCAGGATGGCCGAGTGGTCTAAGGCGCCAGACTCAAGGGTTGATTCCTTCCTGATCAAAGGGACTTCTGGTCTCCAAATGGAGGCGTGGGTTCAAATCCCACTCCTGACAGAGCTTTTACCTGCAGCTTTAAAGGTCCCATATTATGCTAAATGTGTTCCAACATATCCATGCGTCCACGGTGTGCCTAGAGACTGCCAAAATATTAAAGAAAATAACAATCTCTCCTTTTCTCACTCTCCCCTTTTCTGAAACCCCCACCCCTCCCCCCAAAAACACTCCAGTCAGAATTATCCCCTTTTCTGACCTCACAAACCGTAAAGCCAGAAGCTTCCACTGTGCAGCCCACACCCCTATTTCTTATTGGTCCACGGCCCTGACAGACAGAGGGCGAGGCGTATCTGGCTTCGCTTCCGGACAGGGGGCGGGGAGAGCTCAAAGATTGTATATTTACGAGGGGACCTGCAACTCTTTTTTAAAAAATAGGCCATTGTGAGATTAGCTGAACATCAGCATAGTACAATAAATTATCTGAAAGTTTTTTTCAGCAAACAATTAAAGAAAAACGTATTAGGGACCACTAAGACCATATAATATGGTGTATAATAGAACCGAAAAGTGTATAATATGGGAGCTTTAACTCCAGATATTTAAAAATTCAGTATAAGTAAAACCCTTTGAATGTCTTCATGCACTTACACATTAGCTTGAATATTTCTGTATTATGTTAATTGTCGTATTGGTATGTGAAACAAATGCAACATTTCTTTGCATGTTTTGGGGACAAGATGAATCATCAATTCTGATAAGAGGAGCTCATGTAGTCAGGATGGCCGAGCGGTCTAAGGCGCCAGACTCAAGGGTTGATTCGTTCCTGGTCAAAGGGACTTCTGGTCTCCACATGGAGGCGTGGGTTCAAATCCCACTTCTGACATAGCTTTTACAGCAATATACATAAGATTGCCATTACTGTGTAACCATATGGGTTTTATACTTTGCTTTTTATGATATAGAAATTCACTTGACCCCAGTTATATTTAACGGTTAACCTTTAGCAATGATGAACTTCCTGAGATCCTTCTCTGTGTAATTATGAATAAGGCTCCTGATAAAAACCCTTGGGTAGTACTGAGAAATATTTTGTTACAATGATAACAAAAGTGGTAAAAGTTAAATAAATGTCTACAGATCCTTTTTCCAAGTCTTGTTTAACCATGAAAAGATATCATTTATGTTAACGTGTTATTTGTATATTTCATTGACAATTTGAGATTACAGTTGTCAGGATGGCTGAGCGGTCTAAAGGCCCGGACACACCGGCCCGATAATCGCCGTCGTAGAGTCTGGAGGGGGCGGGGACACGAATCTGTTTGGTGTGTGCCGTGAAATATGTCGTCGGGCTTCTTTTGAGCCGGCAGTCTTTCAGTTGGAGCAATTTGATTTGTGGGAAGTGAGGCGGATAGCACAAACAGCTAACAACAGCTAGCCATTGTTTTAATGTGTTTGTTTGTTTCGTTCAGCGAGTACTCACATGCATCAACCCTTGTTGACTGCTCGACACCATGCTCGACACTCTCTGCTAAAAATGGTGCTCTTTATGGTCCATAAATATAAATACATATTTCTATCTATGTTTATGGTCTAGAGAGCCGTCCAATCATTTCCGGCTTCCGTATTTTTTCGGGCCACAATACAGATTAGCGCCGCCTGCTGTTATGGAGACATTACGCCCAGCGCAAGCGTACGCAGAGCGTACGGAAAGTCAGCAGTCGGCTCGGTGTGTTCTTTGCACTTTTTTGGCTGCGACGGGAAGACTGGAGCTCCCTGAAACGGCAAACTCCATTTTCGGGTAGTCGGACTGGTGTGTCCTGGCCTTAAGGCGCCAGACTCAAGGATTGACTCCTTCCACACTGGGACTTCTGGTCTCCAGATGGAGGCGTGGGTTCAAATCCCACTTCTGACAAATGTTTTATTTTATTTTGGGCGAAGGCATTTTCAAGAGGGTATTTCAAACACATAGATTAAACTTGCTGAAGGTTAACAACAGTAAAAGAAAGATTCCTTTTAACCAATGAACAAATTGAACAGCTAATGAATAATAAGGACAACCAGTCCTTCCTGCACTTGCTTTAGACACAAATACAGTTAAAAGATAAATGTTTAAATTACTTATTTTTTCATTTGTATATCGCCTATTATAATTGGCTATTATATTTTTATTTTCTATTATGTCAATAATAGTTGTGTAAAATGTTCTTATACATTAGTATACTTAAGATACATGATGATAATGTCATTATCAGGTTTGAATACTAGATTTGATGTAAATGAGGTCCGTGGTGAGTAAATCATGCTCCTTGGGTCTGATGCTGTGTGCTCTGTGGTTGTTTGGTCTGTGACTGTCACCTTGTACCAGCTTGCCGGATCTATAAAACGGGTTTCAGGCTCTATAAAGTGTCCAATAAACCACTTTTACTATTAGTGTAAGAGACTGCTAGAACCGAGCTGGTGACCGCTACCACTGACTGACCAGACACACACTCGCGCCATACACACAGAGGCTGACATGCTGACACACACACACACACGCTCAAACCACACACGAGCAGGGACAGTCACATGGTTACTGGTCAGACACAGTTTAAGGGTTGCTGGAGTCAGGACCTCTGCCAAACTCTAACCCATGTCACCCCACCCTGCCGCCCGATGACATCACTGCATAGCCCTGAACCACCGGCCCAGAAATCCCCTAAAACATGTACACACAGAGACACACACACACACACACACACACACACACACACACACACACACACACACACACCCCTACATTTTTGGCTACCATTATTTCATTATGACGTTGTTTCTAAACTTATCTTTTCACAATATTCTTTACAAAATACAATATTTACTCTAATGTTGATGGACTTCCATTGGAACTCATATGACTGACTTTGGCAAAGTCATTTCACAGGCAGTTGAAATAAATTTTTGCTTGATTCATTGATTTTGTTTGGTCTTAAAAATTTAGGAAAATTGTGAAAAAGTTCTGTCAAAAGCTTGTTGTCTCCAACCAATTGGTCCAAAATGTGAGCGATTTATTGTATGATAATATAATATAAATCAGAAAAGCAACAAATCTTCACCTTACCAAATTATAAACAGAGAATCTATGGAGTTTAACATTATAAATTCAAATTCATTCTCATTCATCAAAATAGTTGCAAATGTATCTGCCTAAAGATGAATCAATCTATCGTTTCAGCTCCATGTACCACCTGAGCTGTCTACAAATATAGGAGTAGAATCCGAAAAAAGATAAAGACTATAAAGATGACATGTTTCTTTCCCTGTCAAGTCAGCAACAACCTGTTACAGACCAACATAATGAACAGACCAAAATAAAGACACACACACACACACACACACACACACACACACACACACACACACAAACTAAGGACACTCACAGGGTTCAAGTCAACCAATCAGAGACCAGTTTTTGAAATACTGCCTCTTCAACTGGAGAGGCCATCCTCTTCACATGACCAATGTCTGTGTGTGTGTAAAAGGATAATTACTCCAAGGCAACTAAAATACACTCATGTGCCTCCGTATAACATTTGAACAGGTTTTCATGCTTATATTTCATTTAAGAATGTGATTGAGTGCTGTTAAATGTGAAAATATTCCCTAATTTCCAGACCCGTTGTGTCTGAACATATGACACACACACACACACACACACACACACACACACACACACACACACACACACACACACACACACACAATACACTCTTGAATGACCTTGAGTACCCATTGATGCTTGCAGACAACCCATCTTCTCAAATATCTAGTGTGGAGGAACACGCACACACACACACACACACATTACACACTTACTCCCCTTCCCTAATTACCCAGGGAACGAGACACTCAAGCAGCACTTTAGTGTTTGGTAAAATAAAAGGTCTTTCTCACCAGTTAGAGGGCAGACAGACCGACAGACGGACAGGCAGACAGAGACAAATACACACAAAAGTTCAGCAATAAGAAAAAGTGCATTGTGCATATTTCATGGCATTACACTACTTTAATTTGGTTTTCCGCTTGGTATACCATCTAATAATGCTTCATAAGCACAAATCATTATTTTGGGTAGAACCATGCATTTATCCATGTATGCACAAACTTCGGCAACCATGAGCATACAGCCTTCTTGAATTTGCCTGATAGATTTTGAAAGAACTAAAACCCAGTAAAAATGTAAAAAATATTAAATTTTCTTCTGTTACGCAACAATGGTGACATAGCACCTCGAACATCAAAACCAAATCAAAGCACAGGGGACGGAACATATAGAAAAAAATGCCATATCATTTTAAGGAATGCAGAAAAGAAAAAAGAAATCGCTTAAATTGCACACAGAGGGGAAAATAATGCCATGACTGAAATAACGAAAGGGAGGGAGGAAGAGAAAAAACAGAAGTTCACTTGGCAGACAGGGAGGGAGGAGGAAGAGAGATTATCTCTCTCTAATGGCTAACTTGTTGACAGCAACACTTTTCACCACCTCTATCTACACATCTAACATTACTATCTACCACATGCACACACACACACACACACACACACACACACACACACACACACACACACACACACACACACACACACACACACACACACACACACACACACACACACACACACACACACACACACACACACACACACACACACACACACACACACACACACACACACACACACACACACACACACACACACACACACACACACACACACACTTCCTCTCAGTGTTTATCAGGCGGCCTGTCAGTCCACTCTGCAGCTCAGGTGGGTTTCAGACTTTAAAAGCCACAAAAAAAATAGTGAACAGCGAAGCGGAGACGTCACCGCCAGAGTATGACCTGAGCTTTCTGCCAGCTCCTCACATGCTCAATGTGATTTCCCATGAAGCTCACTTTCCTTTGCTATGTCTGCCCTTTACAAAAACACGAAAAATGTGGGAGAGATTTAAAAGCGTTTTTTTTCTTCATATATTTTAATGGGTACTTACGAATGATGAATCAAACCTTTAACAATATTTATGTTATGCTATACATGTTTGTATTCCTGTCTATTCCTGCTGAAATTGGGCTGAATCACCTTTTCATTCATGTTTTTGGCTCTACTGAGAATGACATGTCAACGCAAACGATATTGCTTGATTAGGACAGATTAAAAGAATTACACGTTTTTTTTGTTTTTTTTTAACGATGAAATTGATATTATTTCTAAGTTCACCCTGCATTTGTGCTCAACATGTGCCGGAAAAACTGACTGTTTCTAGATCTTTAGCCAAGTTCTGTTGAGCTAAGAACCAATTTCTGATGTTTAATTACTAGGGTCAAAATTCCCCATAAAGCCTCCATAGATAAACTGATCACGAGCAAGTACACACGCGTGCAAAACTCCTACCCACACATTGTCGACAAACACACTACATGCATATAAACGTATAAAGTTGGTCTTGTTCATTCACAGCTATAATTTTTTGTATATTTGAATACATTTTCATAATGCTGTCTGCAGAGCTTTCTGATTTTAAAATCTTGCATCATCATGGAAGTACCAACAAAAGCCCACAATTTAAACACAACACTTAAGTTTACATTTTTCCAGAGTAGTTTAGAAATTAATAAATTTCGCATTTGTTATCACGTTTATACATAGGTCTTTCAGTGTACTCTTTAGTTGAGGACTTCCATTCATTTTCAATTTGATTGCTCATGTCTGACACACAGAATCCACCTATAGGCCAATAAACTAATATGCAGAGCTCATAATCTACCATCCTATTCCACCTGCAATTGGTGTGACCATTTTGTGTCTAATTACTTACAGAAATTAAAGTTGTGTCCTCAAAGACTCACAATCAGACTTGTGTCAGTGTGCTGTTTAGATGCCATACAGAATCTGGCCCACAGTAAGGCAGAGCAGCGTCTCCATATATACTGAGAGAAACATTTGTGCAACATTTCGACCAAAATAGTCCTGGTCTCCACCGCAAAGCGAGAGGGCTGCCTTCATTTAGGCCGATGGGGTTGGCAGATCACACACACACACACACACACACGCGCGCGCGCGCCCACATAAGCACACACACACTGCACTTCACCAATGTCATATGGGAGCCAAAGTCATGAAATGAGCCCATTCTGTAAACTGTAGACAGTGACACATTGTGGGGACAAAAAGTCTACACGTACAAATGGAGTAGAGTCCCAAAAAAAGCCAGAGGATTAAATTGACACCAACTTTTTCACATTTCACTTTAACATGTGCATCAGGTTCAAGTTCAAATCTCTCTCATTTTAACGCAGTAACTCCTGCAAACTTAATCAAACGTATTGCAACAGTCAGAGATGTTTCTAACTCTAATAAGGTTATAACAAAGCTTTGATAGGTGTTAAAGAAATCACATGTCTCAAATCATAGACCTAAATGACATTTAGGCTAATCTTGTATGCATATGCTTTGTTTAATCTCTTCTGATAGAAAACTCATCTTTCATAAAACATTTTTTTTATAAAAATATGAATGTGTAGTTCTTACCTGGTCTGCTGGGTTCGAATCCAGTTGTTGCTCGGAACTCCAAGAAAAGTTTCTCCTCCCACCATCCGAAGCGTTCAAGTCCGAAAAGTGTGACTCTCTGCCCGGCTAAGAAAACTACAGGCAGATCGTTTGGTTTATTGAAAAAGGGGGAGAAACCCTTGAATCAGATCCCACTGCAGCCCGCGGTATGATAACAGACACTTGGTAACTTTTTGGACGATTCCTTCCACAGTGCTCGACCCCCTTCAAGGAGAAATACCACACGAAAAGTCCTTGTCTCTTGAGTCACAAACAGTCGATTTATGGGAGAGTGTTTAGAGCGCACCTCGCTGTGAAGCCTACAGGCGCGGTGTCCTCAGCAACAGGTGTCAGAAATAAAGTGTGATTTCTTCACGGCCATCACAAGTTTCCAACCAAACGCTCTCGAGCTAATTACGCACGCAATGAGGAGGAGAGAGAGAGCTCTCCAAAGTTTTTACGCGTCGAGAAACACGAGCAAGAAGTTTTCAGCCGCTGAGGCAGAGAGAGAGAGAGAGAGAGAGAGAGAGAGAGAGAGAGAGAGAGAGAGAGAGAGAGAGAGAGAGAGAGAGAGAGAGAGAGAGAGAGAGAGAGAGAGAGTGAAACAAAAGAGCTGCATAAGTTGACTGTGTTTGTGTCTCTGCCTGGGACGACTCTCCCCTGCTCTGATTTGGACCGTGCAGCTCAACAGCCCGCCGGTGGAAAAATAATGAAAGTTGTTTTACGCAGATGCATGGGACAGAGGGCGGGAAAGATGTGTCTCTTGATTATTTACCAGACAACAGGGAAGAATCAATCATTGTGGGGCGGACCGGGATTTGAACCCACGTCTCAGTTTGTAAACCTAAACAATCCATCATCTAAAGCAGTGGTTCTCAAAGTGCGGCCCGCGGGCCGCCAGCATATCTGGCGGCCCGCGGCCCGCATTGAATTATGAATTATTAAAAAAATATATATATTATTATTATTGAAACGCACGGAGGGGATGCGTCCCCCGTAACAGTAAAAACAGTACAGGGGTCGAAACACTTAAATATCCCTCCTAATTGTTTGTATTCATTCCCCACTTATTAAACTTGCAAAGTTCGGCTGGCTTCTGCCTCTCGTTGCAGACGGCTGGTCAGCCTCCCGCAGTGCAGCAGGCATTGTAGTGGTCCCAATGTAAGTTGTTAGATAGTGAGCTTGTCAAGCCCAATACGATGCACTTTCTCACATTCAAGGTGAATTAGATTAGGTCAAGTGTGGATGGATGCTAACATTATCTGGTTTCTAACTCTTTTGCCTAAAGTTTAGCTAACAAACTAACGTTAGCTAGCTGCTGATAGCCATGGAACTATCTGCCTAGTTGACTGCTGATAGCCCACCCTGTTTATTTCCAATGTATAGTGTCATAATAGTTAACACTGCTGCTGCATCATGAGTAGTGAGTCCTACAAAAAAACACTCCAAAAGGTGATACGTTTTCAATGTGTAGAAAGTTTTGAACAATAAAGTAGAATAAATATTTGAATGCAATAGCCTACAGAATGCCTCAGTGCCTTGATTTATATTCCATTAGATGTGTGTCAATGGGAGCGAGTTGTCTTTTCCTTAACATTTCCACCATAAATAAATACAGAAGACACAAATTACTGCATAAAAATTTACCAAAATGCACAAAATGAAGTGTTCGAACCTCAAATTTTTCTGGGGGACAACCCCCAGACCCCCGCTTTTAATCTGTCTTCCCCAATGTTGAAATGAGACCTAGCCCTTCATTTATTACTTTAAATGTGTTAATTACACAGTATTGGATGCTGACCAATACATGTAAACTGTAAAGACGCAAAGACGCTGGCCATTGAAATTATTTCAGTTTTATAATTTTTTTTCCTTCGGCGGCCCTCGGTCCAATGTTGGGTTCCTAAATTGGCCCTCAGCTATCAAAAGTTTGAGAACCCCTGATCTAAAGTGTGTCCAGAAGTGAATCAATTAATGACTGGCCATCCTCACATCAGAATAAAAAACTATCTGTAGTCTAAGCATTGAGAGCAATAAAAGCAGTGAGCACTCCTGATAATGCTGTAGGATTAAAGGTAAAGAAATAACTCATCGTTAAAATCTCTCATTTTAACGCAATAACTCCTGCAAACTTAATCAAACGTATTGCAACAGTCAGAGATGTTTCTAACTCTAATAAGGTTATAACAAAGCTTTGATAGGTGTTAAAGAAATCACATGTCTCAAATCATAGACCTAAATGACATTTAGGCTAATCTTGTATGCATATGCTTTGTTTAATCTCTTCTGATAGAAAACTCATCTTTCATAAAACATTTTTTTTATAAAAATATGAATGTGTAGTTCTTACCTGGTCTGCTGGGTTCGAATCCAGTTGTTGCTCGGAACTCCAAGAAAAGTTTCTCCTCCCACCATCCGAAGCGTTCAAGTCCGAAAAGTGTGACTCTCTGCCCGGCTAAGAAAACTACAGGCAGATCGTTTGGTTTATTGAAAAAGGGGGAGAAACCCTTGAATCAGAATAAAAAACTATCTGTAGTCTAAGCATTGAGAGCAATAAAAGCAGTGAGCACTCCTGATAATGCTGTAGGATTAAAGGTAAAGAAATAACATCTCTACTGATATCTTTCTCTCTCTCTTAAAATCACATAAGAGATTAGACTTTGCAATTGATTAGTTATCAGGTAATCAAGCCCTATAGGTTAATGCATGAACACAATCACAGGGTTTTAAATATACATAATTACATTGTGCAGGTAAAAGCGGCAACACGAGTACAGTGGCGGCTCCTGACAATAATCTCATGGGGGGCAATTGTTGCCATGATGGGTAAAATTACCTAAATCAGATAGCTAATATGACAATGTAATATTGCATTAAACTGTTTGTTTTTCCTGTTCATCTGGCATAACCACTATATGGCAACATCAGACAAGCATTGTACATACTGTACAGTATTTTTGGACATTAAAGCTGGGGTGGAGGATTTGGGAGAAAATGGCAGTTGGGATAGAGATTCGAATCCAAATACCTCAACTGCGCCACTTGTTCTCTTTGGTCCCTCCCCTATGGTCCCTCCCTGACACGCTCTACACCAGGGGTATTCAACTAAAATTCAAATAGGTCCAGTTAGAGAAAATGTCCTCAAGAAAAGGTCCGGAACATCATAATATCTAACTTGCGTTATGATTCAGTGTGATATATAGTGAAGTAGCCTAGTAGTTGTATCAACGTCTGCATGTAATTAACAACTGACTGTCAGATCAATATAGAAAGAACAATTCAAAAACATTTCAACAATATTTATTCTCACTTTTAAATAATTATAGATATATAATACTGAAGATATATGTATTATTTAAGTGACTCAACTGAAACTAATCTCTTCATAGAGAAGGGCTGCATTTAAAAATAAAATGGTGAAAATAAATATAATAATAATCTTAAAATAAAGATAAAATATATAATTCATTTTTGAAAAATTAAATAATTTTGAGAAATATTTTCAATGTATCATTTCTAAACTTCACTATACCTACTATGTTTGTTTAACATAGTAATCTCCCACTTTGTCTAATACTGGATTTTTATTTTGCAATTTTGAAAAGCTCTGAAAAAGTGACATGTCAGAAACTAAACCCCTGTAGGGGGTCTGGGGGTTTCCCCCCCAGTAATTTTTTTTTGTGTTTTTAGAATGTAATCGGAGCATTCTGGTGCATTCTGGGGAAAATAATAAAAGAAAAGGTCAACATTTAATATAGTTAAGATGAATAGAAAAATTAACAAAACAACATAACTTGCTAGCAGCCAGATAACTGGACTGAGGGACGGATGACCACTAGCTTTCGCTAATGTTAGTGGGGGCTACTGCCAAATGTCTTGCTAAAAAATTAACCTGTATTTATAAATTCTGCCATTACTAAGAATATGTAAAACTTAAAATGTAGATAATTGAAACTACATACAAATTTTTTTTTTAAATAATGTTTTTCCTGTTGCTGTTGTGGGCAGTAGATGCAGTGCTGCTGGCGATTGGTGATTATGTCAATCTTATGTCTTATGTGTGTCATCGTATGTGTGTCATTCACACATAGGTCTACATCAGGGTAATAGAGAGTCCACATGATTGCACCTTGACCGGTTTTCACCAGTCTTACAAAAGGGGGAAAAACCATCGATAGTAAATAATAGGAAAAAACTCAGCTGTTGATCGCTCGTTAACTCGCTCGCGACACACGGAGCCGGTGAGCGAGCGGGCGAGCGAGAGAGAAAGCTGTCTCTCACTCTCCTCCCGCTGTCTTTCTCACTCTAATCTGACTTATTTCGCTGAAATTCTCGTAATTCTTGCACTTCTCTCTGTCATCTCTCGCATGATAGCTCACTGTCTCTGTCTGTGAGCCAGCCTGAGCCGGGAATGCACAGATTCGATTGGCTGCCTGAGTAGCAGGAGGCGGGATGGCTTAACTCGAAAGCATTTCCTGATTCGCTAAACCAGTACCGTAAAGTCTAGAAAAGCTGCGCCGGTCAAAATAGAAGCGCCCCGTCAAAATTTTAAATACTTAAATAATTGATTGACTACAGGTCCGGGTCCGTATAGGACGGCGTCTGGGTCCGGACCCGGACCGCGGTCCGCCTGTTAGTGACCCCCGCTCTACACCAACAAAGTCATGCCAAATTTAATGGACAGTCCCAACAGCCAATAAGAACAGAGAATCGGAGCCTCGCTCTGATTGGTCAAAGTGTCAGCTCATGTTAACTTTGACCAATCAGAAATCATGTAGGCCTACCCCAGCTTTAAATTAGTTAATTTCTTGAATAAAATAATTTGAGCTCTAAAATGATTGAATTATCCCGCTGTGGCCATCACAGATAAATTGTCATCTAGGCCTACCAGTGTGCTCCTCAGGTAGGCTACCTTTAAAAGTGAAGAGACCTGCTCTACACTTAATCACAATAATCTGATTGACTTAATCTGATAACATTTTATTTTAGGCGCAGTAGTTGTGTTCTGATTAAACAAAAATGGATGCTGGAATAGTATATGTGCAACATTAACAGTGCTAATCATCACATTGGTTTGGGTTAGGCTACTGTCTCAAGCACTTGGTAGGCGGGGTTTATGCCGGACGGTGATAGCAGCTGTCAGAGGGTGAATCTCAATACAGGGGTTGCGGTCTATGAAGGCTGCATTTGAAGACCGATTGCGTCATAGCGGCGTGCAAAGGTTGTTCCATTTGCAAGGCTCCTTGCAATGCTCCTCATATGCGGCCGAGAAATGCAGCCTTCGTTTCACGGTTTTGAAGGCTGCATCAGATGTAGGCCTATCCTTCGCAGCCCAACATATCCCATGATTCATTGCGTTTTTTTCAGAGATGGCATACAATAAAATAAAAAATAACAAAACAGCAACGTGTTGCTCCATCTTATTAACTTTTATCTTCCTTTATTTTTTTCTTGTACTTTTTTTTCTTTTCGTCTGGTAGGCAAGTTCTTTTTATTTTTTCCTCTGCTGACAAGGCTGTTTCCGTTGGCAGCTATCAGGGTTGCTAGGCAGCACAGGAGCGGCGAGTCGTCACGCAAGGTAACGGCTTGTTACGCAAACCGTCCCGTTTAACAACGCTCGTTCGGCCCTGGTTCGGCCTTCGAATCGGCCTTCATACACGTCCTACCAAGGAGGCGGTCTCTGTAACGGGATACAGCTAGAGTAAACAGTCTATGGATCAGCTGTTGAACGGCGCAGGCTCGTCCATATGCAGATTGATGTTTAATGTTTGTTTTACTTTTTCTGAGAGGTGATGCATAGGGGTGAGTGACACCCGAAGTTGTCCATGTAGTGTCTGTGCTGCCATCAGGATGGATAAAAAGCTAGTCCATATTCAACATGCAGCGGCAGCAGAACAGGGGCCTGTTTCAGGTAGCTGGTTTTACATACTCTGGGTTTAACCCTGCGCTCTGAGTTGGTCAACTCAGAGCGCAGGGTTGATAAGCAACTCTGGGTTTTCGGTTTCAGAACAGTGGATCAGCGTTGGGTATATCAACTCTGAGCGTGTTCACTCTGGGTGGAGCGTGTGCATAAAAGCCATCGTCAATGGATCGCTGATAACATGATTCACCATGGAAACAGAAGAAACAAATGATTGATCCTCCCACTTCTCCACTTCTCAAAAAAGAAAAAAAGAAATCTCCGCTCCTCCCACTAGAGTTAGAAATATTAACGAATGAGCTTATGGTAGCCTATGGAGAAGAATTAACGGGATATTGTCTCATAACTCTGATCTAATCTCCTCGGCAATTCAGAAAAAAAAACAGAGCAAACATTTTTTGTCAAGAGAATCATTTCGCTTCCGTATGAGAAGCCATAGTCTATTTTAAAAAGTTACGCATATCAGCTGTAAAGTAATAAAGCTGGCGCGGCACAGCATTGCTGCTGACAGTGTTTTATATTTGCTGTATAATATGTTGGCAAGCTATAGTCTAATAGCCTACTGTGCAGCAAACAGAACAGACTGTCGCTTCTTTTAAATGGGGAGTGAAAGACATTAACGTCAAGACACATTAGGTGACAGTTTCCATTGAAGAGCCTGATTGATTTATTACCAGATCCATTTTCCTCAAGTGATCACAGTTTACATTATTATATAATTTTTATATTCATATTAGGCTATTTAACGAGGCTCGTCTGTGACTTTAGGATCGCAGAAGTGAACTGTAACGATCGCGTGCAGCCGCAGCGTTACATGAATCCACCTGACATAAATCTGTTCAGTGACACAGACGTTAAAAAACATACAATACAAATAGGTTTATTAATCTGAATGTAGAGCATGTCACGATGTGTAAGGTGGCCGCCTATATGAACGGACCGAGGGCTGAGAACAAGGCTGATCAGATAAATGATTGGTCAAACGTAAAATCATCAGGAAATGATAAAAACATCCCGATGGAGATTTCTGTGGAGTGATTTTGCTTCAAACTGTACAGGGACGCGTGTGACAGTGACACTCTTTCTTCAGTCGGAGCTGCAGCGTAAAGTGAAAACAAACTCGGGTAGGTCTAACCACCTCCCGAGCAGGTTAGACCCACGGCGTATGTTGCCGCAGTAACTGACTCTCGGTTGCACTGAACCTGCTACCTGAAACGGAAAACCCAGAGTTTCCACCAACTCAGAGCGAACAAACTCTGGGTTGCCTCAAAACCAGCTACCTGAAACAGGCCCCAGAGCGTTAGCTCCTTAGCCTCGTACGACGCCCGTGAAAATTTGCGGTTATACTATCCCCCAATTCATCTTGGTAAATGCTTGATGGTTAAATGTTGTCTGGGAAGGACCTAGTCCTTTTAATGACATGATCAAGTAGCTTGCCAGCCTGAGTTGATATAAAGTTATCTATGTTGGTCTTGAATATGACCGCTCTGGGTAGCAGACCGGACATGTGACTGTATCAGTCACTGTAATTGGTTCACTGTTTACTGTACGTATGACGACAACACGTTGGGGCAAGCATCCCTCCGGAACCCATAGAGATTGCATTGCGAGCATGATGATTAGGAGGCCTGCAGTTTGAAAAAAAAAGTTTTACATTCAAGTCTATGAGATTTTCAACCAGCCTGAAATCGCCCCAGAGTGACGGTACAGAACACAGACGCTGATTGTACACAATGATATTCATACTTAGATGCAGGTAAAAACTGTATTGAAATAATAAATTATCATTATTATTATCAATATTATATTTTAGTTTTTTGCTGGTATGGGTCAAGGAGAGCGGCACCCTATCGCCCTTTATGGGCGAGCCACTGCTGCAGGAGTGGGATTTGAACCCATGCCTCAATTTGGAAATCAGAAATCCCTCTCCTAAGGAAAATCACAATTTTGGTCTCTTCATGGGATTTGAATACAATATAAGAAATATAAAATATCTACAGCCCTGTCAGACCCTTTTTGTTCATAGATAATGCTGCAGGAAAAATATATATATGTCAGGAGTGGGATTTGAACCCACGCCTCCATTTGGAGACCAGAAGTCCCTATGATCAGGAAGGAATCAACCCTTGAGTCTGGCGCCTTAGACCGCTCGGCCATCCTGACTACTGTTAAAAGGAAGAGATAAACAGTATTGATTTCCCTGACCTGATTGTAAATGCACCTTTTGTAATTGGGCTCCATTTCCAGGGTCCGTCTCCATTTTTATTTTAAAATCGTTTTTATACTATTGTTAAGAATTCCCACTTGCAGAATGAATGGTGCCAACACACGCTGTCTGCCATCTGCCCTGAACAATGTAAACCGAGATTCATCCGTGAAGAGAACACCTCTCCAACGTGCCAGACGCCATCGAATGTGAGCATTTGCCCACTCAAGTCTGTTACGGCGACGAGCTGGAGTCAGGTCAAGACCCCGATGAGGACGACGAGCATGCAGTTGAGCTTCCCTGAGACGGTTTCTGACAGTTTGTGCAGAAATTGTTTGGTTATGCAAACCAATTGTTTCAGCAGCTGTCTCAGTGGCTGGTCTCAGACGATCTTGGAGGTGAACCTGCTGGATGTGGAGGTCCTGGGCTGGTGTGGTTACACGTGGTCTGCGGTTGTGAGGCCGGTTGGATGTACTGCCATATTCTCTGAAACGCCTTTGGAGACGGCTTATGGTGGAGAAATGAACATTCAATGCACGAGCAACAGATCTGGTTGACATTCCTGCTGTCAGCATGCCAATTGCACGCTCCCTCAATGCTTGTGGCATCTGTGGCATTTTGCTGTGAGACAAAACTGCACATTTCAGGGTGGCCTTTTATTGTGGACAGTCTAAGGCACACCTATGCACTAATCATGATGTCAGATCAGCATCTTGATGTGGCACACCTGTGAGGTGGGATGGATTATTTCAGCAAAGCAGAAGTGCTCACTATCACACATTTAGACAGATTTGTGAACAATGTTTGAGAGAAATGGTAATATTGTGTATCTGGAATGAATTTTAGATCTTTAAGTCCATCTCATGAAAAATGGGAGCAAAAAGTGTTGCGTTTATATTTTTGTTGAGTTGTATTATTATTACATTGTATCATATTGCTTCCCAAAACATTAAAAAAAACATAACAACTTTAATGCCAACAATCTGATAATTGATGATGTGATAAATGATCAACTTAACAAATCTCATCTGTGCAGTTGTGTACAGTTCAATAACTTAATTACATTAATTCATGATTTCAGACCCAAACCACTTCTATTTTGGTTTTGGTCTCTTCATTAGATTTGAATATAATACAAGAAATATAGAATACATCCAGCCCTATCAGACACATTTTGTTCATAGACAATGGAGCAGGTAAAAAAATAACAATTGTCAGGAGAGGGATTTGAACCCACGCCTCCATTTGGAGACCAGAAGTCCCTTTGATCAGGAAGGAATCAACCCTTGAGTCTGGCGCCTTAGACCGCTCGGCCATCCTGACTAATATAGAAAGAGAAAATGTACAGGAGTGATTTTGCCTACCTGATTGATCGTTAACGCACCTTTCTGAATTGGGCTCCATGTCCAGGGTCTGTGTCTACCTTTTATGTTGGTTTGCTGTTAAACTATTGTTAAGAATTCCCACTTCACTTCTTCATATTGCTTCAAAAATACATAAGAAACATGTAAGACTTATTTTAATGCCAACAAACTAGTAATGGACAATCAGCTTTCGTATTATCTATCCTTATCACATGTTGGGATATGGCAGCTTGGGAGAAATTTTATTTTCAATAAAAGTGTCAGGAATGGACAGACGGAAGGACAGAGGAGGGAAGAGAAAACGAGGGAAATGTTTTCGTATAGCCTGGTGGATGTTTGGACTGTCCGTGGCTAACAGCTTATTTTAGCAGCTCCACTCCTCTCACATTGTTTTTATTTCCTCTCAAAAGTTTTTCCTATACCGCTCACTACCTCCTTCTGTCTATCCCGCCAGTTCTCTCCATGTGTACTCCTCCCTCCATCCCCTTTTCCTCCCCTCCATTCATCCCACCTAAAGCTCAGTAATTCATTTTATGTACAACCTCCGTCTATTAGGGTAAAATAATGTGCAAAAAAAAAAAGCAATCATCCAAAACCAACAAGCAACAAGTTTATGACTTCAAAACCACAACTGAAATCATTAATTATTCAGCTCCAAAACATGTAATATAAAAAACTGAGTGTGTGTTTTAGGTTGAGCTGCTGTTTGTTTTGGTCTCTCCCTCTCCTCTCTCTCTCTGTTTTCTCTTTCTCTCCATCACCCTCTCCTTTCTTTTTTCATGTGTGATGTGATGTGTGATGATTGAAACCACATCTACCCAAAGCCAACGAGAGCCCTCCCCACTTCCTCCTGCAGTCACTCAATTTATTTCTCCTCTCCCGGTCCCCCTAGTGTGTCTCAGTCCCACCGCTATATATATACACACACATACAGTATATCACATATGGAACGACCGTAAGCGGATATGTTTTCTTAACCACACACGTGTTCAACAGCTATCTCAAGGACATCTGTGTTTTCTTGTGTCGTGAACCAGAGATATCCAGCACGATCTTGTCAGGGTTCATCTCTGCGAAGATAGTGTGTGTGTATGTGTGGGAAGCCAGTTAACACTTTGGGCCTTATGTAAAATTGTCCCTTAAAGAAAAAAAATTCACAGTATTTATTATTTTGACCCGTTGAGATATAGTATAGTATACAAAAACACAAATGCTGCAAAACAATTCTACACACACATAGCCTACACATTTTCAAAGTACCTTTTTAGAGTTTAAAGTGTCTACAAGAGCTTTCAGATTCTGTTGATTCTAGCGGCACCTTTGGACAAAAGCAGTAGTGTTCCCGGGAGATCTTACCTGTGCAAAGGCATTCATATTAACCCTTTTATCATCAGAGGAAAAATGAGACTGCTTCATAAACATTTAAAAGTTCCTCATAGGTTGTTTAAATATAATCATTGTTGGGATTTTGAAGCTGTTTGTTCCACAAGCTGTTTCAATACCGGCCACAACTTGTTTTACAATGATGGTTTATTTACACCCAAAAATCAAGGTGATTTAGTATGTTCACTGACAGCTTTAAAGTACACTTTTCCTGTGGGAAACCAGCTTAGCATTAGCAGTGAAATTGAGACACAGTATTTGATGTTAATCTTCCAGCTGAATTCATTTGTGATCGAGAGCAAGCATGCGACTCATGTTTGAGCCATTATTTGTTCCACTTATCCCCTTTTCTTTCCCAATGAGCGATGTCAGACAACAGGACATTTACGAGCTCTGGCAATAGTTTCTTTAAAAGGCCTATACGTTTGAGTATTTTTGGCAAGTATGTACTTTTACGTATGTCGTTCTTTGAGAAATATCTACTGTATTTAAATCGTTTCTTCTTGGTCTGAGCTGAAAGAAGGTTCGAACTGCATGAGTTACAGCGGAGACAAGAAGATGAAAGTGTGTCTGGTGCTCGGTGGGTCTTGCCTCTGTTCTTTCCTACCCATCTCTCCCTCCCTCTCTCCATCACATAAATCAAGGAGTTCATACATGCGTATCCTCTCCTCCTCCTCTTTCTCGCTCGGTCCGTTCCTTCTGTCTCCCTCCAATGGCTTTTATTAGGACAGTAGATGGAGAAAGCAGAGACCAGCCCTCCCCATCGCAAAACCCAGGTGCCGACACACGTACAAAAGGGCTGCCATATGTGAAGGTAAACACTGGCACAGATGCACAGCATTTTTACAGACTATCAAGGAGTTGCTTCTTGTGTGTGATGTTATTTTTCATTGTGTGAAAGGACGACCCCAATAGCCTACTGATGATGTTTTTGAAAATTCCTCCCAGTGGAAGTCAACGGTCAGGTTAGGGTCGAGGTTCAAGGTCAGTCGAGCTGGGTGGGTGTGCGTTAAACCAGGTTTTCTAGTTGAATGAGTTTGTGCGTGTGTGTCTCTTTCTGCAGGGTTTTTCCTGTGTGATTATATATTATTATTATATTATATGAGTACTTTGGACACTTTAAGTGAATTCACCTGATAACACTTACATACTTTTACTTGTGTACAACTTTAAATACAGTAGTACTGAGTTACTAAACAGGTAAATTTTAAACCTGTACACACAATTAACATGGACTCGAGCCCATGCTGTTGGAAACAATGCATTTTAACATGAGTTTGTTAGACATTTAAGGCAATAGTCATGGCAGGGCTGGAGTGTTTGTTTGTGTGTGTGGTAATGAACTGGAACAGGATGAGGCCTGGGGTATGGAATAATGTCATTATTGTGGGCGGTTAGGAAAATAAACCACTGGTGACAAGATAAGAAGTGCAGCTTAGTCTGCATGTGAGAGAGGGAGATACCAAAGAGGCCAAAGGGAAAGGAAGGAGAGGAGAGGTTAGCAAAAGTCAGTAAAGATGTCGCAAAACTCTTTCTTACCAGCAGATTAAAAGAGAAGAGAGAATATTTCTCAGATAATTATGTTAATCTTTTATGACTTCCTTGATTGGTCAATTTTAGTTTTGTTGTGTGTGAAATGCTGGAACTTCCAGTTCTTCCAGCCTATAAAAAACCTTAATCAGCTAAAATATGAGAAAGAAAAATCTGTCATGTTTGTCTGGGAGATTTAAAAGGGGTCCCAAGTTGAAAAACATTGAAAACCACAACCTCAGTTCTCCCTTTAAGAAAGATGAAAAGACCAAATCCTTTCACAATAAAACAAAGATAAATTCATATTTTATTCCATTCTCTCTTTACGATTTTCCAATCCACACAACAAAGCGACGGTGAGTCCCTGTCGTCAACATTCCCAAATGACAAAACATTATCGGTATAAAACAGACAACAAAAGACTTGGATTTACAACACAAGCTCTTATCAGACTTTGGAGTTTCATTCCTAAACAAGAACCATTTGCTTTGAGCTCACTGGTGACGTCTGAGGAAACCTGTTCGCAAATGAAACTCCTCATTTACACCAAAGTGGCTCTGGAGGTGTGTTTTTTTATACAACGCTTAGGTGCCTGTTCAGAAAGCCTAAAAGGTGTAAAATCAAAATAAGCGTACAGTGTGTAAATCCCCCATCCTAAGGCTTTGTGTCCACCAGGTACAGTATTAATTTTAAGGGCTTAACAGATGCATGTGGGAAACGTCAGTCACGGCTTCAGCACTCGCTACCGTACGAGACGAAAAAAAGAAAAAGAAAAAAAAGTTGCAACAATTTATACTTCTAGTCCTCTGGTGCTGTAAGCATTTAACTCATGCTAAGGCTGTCAGGAAACATCAATGAGTGTCAATTCTACTGTAAACAATGAAAACAAGAAATAGATGCCGAGAAAATGTTCCCCGTGGACACAGAGCCTCATGTAGGTGCAATATACGGTAAGTTCCCAGTAACAGTCTCCTGCTACGGAAAAAATCCGCAAATCACAACAAAAAAAGAGATGTTGACACATTATGTAACATAGCAACCAATACATGACAATATTTTCAATTAAACAAGATTAGTTTTATATATATATATATATATTACTAAAAGCAAAAAAATATATAGAAATTATTTCATATTGCCTCCCTCCCATGAAAACAAAAAAAGAAATAAAAGAAATGTTCAATACAAGTGGGTAAGTTCTGCACGTTAACTCTTAAGGGATTGTCACACATGGGTAACTCAACTTTATGGACACCGTAACTGAACAAAGCATGTTTTTCCTTACACAAAACATATACACTGGTGTGTTTTAATAAAGGGAGTATTGCGAGATTTATTGTAACTTGTGCCTTTTATCAATAATAATTTGTGTCATGTTTTGTAAGGAAAGCTGTGTTTCTGCTTAATAAACACTCTTTCTACAATTAACACAACTACAGTATGAAGGGAGTCCTGCTGAAAGAAACAGCAAAGTTGGGTTTTTATCAGATATCAGACAAAAAAACAACAACCAAGAAATTAAAAAAATAAAATGGAAACTAAAAGTTGTAAATATAGCAGCAAATGATGTAGAGAACCAAAGGCAGCTGAAATAAACACACTTTTGTATCTGAACCAAATCTGTAGTAACAGCGTGGCAAGCTTGTCTCACTTGAACCCTCTTTATAAAGTTTGAAAAAAATCTGTTTCCCTCCATAAAATACATCGGGTCACGATTACCTGGAAGGACAAGATGGCCGTTGTGAAGTGTCATTGGTGGCATGAAGTGCGGCTAGGAAAACATGTTAACGTCTCAACTATTTCCAATGAACTTGCATGCTGACAAAGCACTTTGAAGTATAAGATGAACAATGTCCTGGCACATTGTTCAAAATAATAGCGACTAAAGACACAGTGGAAGAATATTTTTCAGTAATGACGTTTTGTTTTTTTCTCAGTGAGAATGACCGAAGGAAGAGAAGTCTTCACCCTCATGTCCGACACTGATTATATTCGCCTGTCAGGGGATGATGGGTAGCATTCTGGAGACTTCTGCGGTTCGTGGCTGAGTTGTGAAATGTTTGCGTGTGAATCCAAATGTATTCGCGTGAGCTTCTTTGCGTTTCACCCAGTGTGTGTGTGTGTGTTCTTGTGTCAGCAGCTGTCCTCCAGAGCGTTGACAACTTGTTCCAAAATGTCGGGGCATCGGTCGGCGATCTGCTGCAGGACCTGATTGGCATACTCCTGCAGCTCCGCCCCCTCCTGCTCACACAGCGCTAACTCCGCCTCCAACTGGGAGAGGAGAAGAGACACAGGAAGAGAGAGAGAGAGATCTTAAGACATTGTTAACCCCGTGAAACAGCCAACAGAGCATGTGGAATTTAAAGGAAAAGTTCAAATGATTTTCTTTCTTTGGTGAGAGATTGGATGTCACGCTCAGTAGGAAGCTAGAGCAAGAAGGTGGTTAGCTTAGCTTAGTATACAGACTGGAAGGAAAGAGAAGCGTGACGCGTCACAGATTTTTTTTTAACTGCACAGATTAAACAAACTTTTGGTAAACTAGTGAGCTGTTGAAGTGCTATATGCAAATGTATTTAAACTGGATGCTACTTTATGCTAAATGCAAACAGGTTGTTTAATTTAATGGGTAAATGAGAGAGAAGAATCTTTCTTCTTATCAAACACCTGGAATGGAAGCAAAAGAGCGTATTTCCCAGTATGTTTAACTGTTTATTTAATGTTACTTTAAGTTGAGAAAGAGAAGAAAGACAAAGACTGACATAAAAGAAAGATAAAACAGTTTTAAATCCAAAAAACTGTCAAGCAATGGAGCACAGGGCGAAAGAAAAACTCTCCCTGCAGGCCCATGGACGATTAAGAGGCATGTTTAAGGTGCAGTGCGTGCGCACACATGCACACGCACACACACACACGTGCATATCAGACTGTAATCTGAAAACACCACAATGTAGTTCTTTCTGCCCATACAGAGTGGAACATTTCTGTATGAGAGCACTGATGTTATTTTCTTTGGCTGCTGCAGAGCTGAGCCGTCAAACCTAACTGACTTAATGACCAATACATCTGTATCAATAAGAGCACCGCACAAACAGTCATGTAACACAAGCCCACATTTATGTTGTGTGAGTGTGAGTGGGTCAGATATTGGCAAAATATTTCCTCGTTAAGTCTTAACCTCTTCCCTCTGCTCTCATCTCTGAGCCAGCAAACGTCTGTGGCATTTTATATTACAGTGGCTTTATTCATGTGTAAAACTGCAGTAAGTAATAACACTGTTAATGATTAATGAAATGTGCCCCATAAATCACATATATAAGTATAGTCTTTAATCCATACAATATGTTGCAACATTATTCATCGGAGAGAATGTAACAATTTCTGTGACATTGTTCTGAATGTACAGTATGTTTGGGTGAGTCTTCAGATCTTACTTAGGCAACACTGGGTGTATCGTTTGTAACTATTTAGTAGTTTGGACTACAGATGACAGAATTGGAAGATGTGGATGTTTATCTGATGGCGTCAGATGAAAGACGTTATCAATATCTTTTTGGGGAAATGGAGGATTGTGTGTTTGGGAGCTTGGCCCATGATCGGGATATAAAAGTCAGGATGTTACGGATCTGCTGCATTCATTTTCTCATCATCACTCTTTTGGAAATCTGCAACTTTATGGAAGCGCAATATGAAACTGAGGGTTATCCATTAAGTCAATATTTATACACCGAATTTGAATTTAATATTGCATAGGGAATATAAATACAGTACATCTAAACGTAATCAATACACAATTTAGTTTTTTATTACGCAATAAAATATCTTTATTTACTGGATAACATTGATACAAGTAAGAAACATGCAGTGAACTTTGCAGATATTTCCAAACCTGATCATTTCATTAGCCCTATCCATAATGCCCAAACATCCTAAATAGGGCCCGACCGATTTATCGGCTGATTATCGCATATTTCGGAATTATAGGCATCGGCCGTTTTTTTGCAGTTTTTTTTTTCAAGCAATCATGTGTGAAATGTATTGCTGCCCTGGAGGTAGCCTAAATGAATAGCATTAATGCTATAGCCTATTTACAGCAGCAGCAGGTGTGTTGTAATACATTGGATTAATTTACAGTTGACAGCTCCCCCTGCAACCAATAGGATAGCAGAGGCATTGGTCATTGCTTGACAGTTAATAATAAAATAATTGATAGAATTTATATGGTGCTTTTTTGGAGGTCATTCAAAGACACTTTACATCATAGAGAATCATACGTGTAGAAAAAGAAAACAAAATACAGAAAAAATTAAATAAGGTTTGAATTGGAGTCAGGTGTCATTATGCTTCCTTAAAGAGGTGAGTTTTGAGTTGACTTTTGAATAAGTTTATTGAGTGTGAGATGCTGATGTTTGGGGGGAGGGAGTTCCAGAGGGTTGGGTGCAGTAAGATAAAATGCATAACGTCTGAATTTAGACATATTTGTTACACTTTATTTTTGTTAGACAATGCGTATTGCAATAAAGAAAAAGTTCCTGTACATATTTTCAACAGTAAAAGGTATATTTATTTTTAAGGGTTCAAAAAAGTAAATTTTTTCAATATATATTTTGGGGATTATTATTATTATTTTTTTTTAAATCGGCCGATTTAAAGGAGCTGTAAGCGGAATGGTTCTTTTAGCTAACTTCCTGTCAGTTACTGCAGTTAGCAGTCTCCTTGCTCGTCCCTACGTCACCACATTAATGCACTGCGGTCTTCGAGCAGCAAGTTATCTAACATCATCTCAGATCCATAAGTGTGATAAAACATGATATAAACCATTAAAACAGACATTGGGAAGGATTTTTACCTGCTCCGCCATTGTAGGCGCATAAACATTCACTATGTGTCGCTCTGGCGTGCACCGGCAGTGACACCATGAGTGAGACGGGTGCGGACGGGTGTCGGTTTGTAGCGTTCTCTCTTGTGATTGGATAACATTTCGGGATACTACATAAAGTTTAAATGCTTATTACAGGCAGAGCGGCTGGCTAAGAGATTGGCTTTATGAAACGCGCACATCGTGTAAGTGATTACTGTATGAATAAAGAGCGATTTAACACTTATATTAATATAAATAAACCGCTTACTTCACCTTTAATCGTAATCGTAATTTTTCTCTGAAAATAATCAGCATCGGCAATCCAAAATCAGCATCGGTCGGGCCCCAGTGTGAAACACACGTATATGGACACATTTCCTTCATGTCAGTATATGTGTGTTTGCAGGTAATTCATTTTAGTTGCAATTTCCCAGAAAAACATGGCAGTAAAGATAAGGTAGTTAGACAAACTGAGGAGAGATAAATGGTTAAGTATCTGTCCGCTGTCTTCTGCTCCGTGACTCACACAGCCTTGACCTACACCATAGAGATACTTAAAAAGGCGTTAAGAAATCAAGATTAAATGGGTCGAACACAGCGCTTATACTCACTGCCATGTACCTTAAACAGGCTCATATACTGTATACTGAACATGTAGGTGAGACCTACTTGAAAACTGCATATGAGACCACTCATGCTGGACCACATCTTTATATCACTGCAATTAACCATGTTCCCATAACTGATATAAATCAAACTAGAAACAAAAGCCCTAGTTTCCCCCCAAAAGTTATCATAATTAAATCGTCCACAGAGGAAAAAAGTCCCCACGTTACTATGCAATAAATTCCCCCTTATTCCTATACAGCTCATTTATGGCCCTGAAGAAATTAAATATAACAATGTTTCATGATACAGTTTCCAGTTATGAGGTATAGGTTTGGATGTTGTGGTTGAGCACATCTCATGTAATCACAGTGTGTGCTCAGCGAGCAATGTGGATGAAATAATGGAAGATTTTCTGTGTTTGACAACTGGTGTTTGTGTGTGTTTCTGTGTGTGTGTGTGTGTGTGTGTGAGTTCAGGAAATGCATTAATGTAGGAATTAGTGAATGTGTTTGCGTAAGTGATACAGTGGTTTGGGTGTTTTACATGACTGTGTGGGCGAGTGCACTTAATGACGCTAAAGTGTATGTTGCAAGCTCAAGTTCTGATTTAGTGAGAGACGAGAGAAGATTGTGGGAAGCAGAGAGATAGACAGAGGTAAAGGGTGAGCTGTGTGTGTGTGTGTATGGCAGAGAAAGAGAGAGAAAGAGGGAGAGATAGAGAGAAAGGGTTTGTTGAAGATGATTTTTACTGCAGCCATTAAAGCTCCATTATCGTGATGGATCATTATCTGCCCTATCAGGGGCCTGGAGACACACACACACACACACGCACACACACACACACACACAAACACAGCAGAAGCCTCGTACTTGTGCACATACACACAGGTTATCAGCTTGAGAACAAGGCTGAGGGTAAGATCTGTGTGTGTGTGTGTGTTTACTTGTCTCCTGACCCCTTAGCACTCATTGTGGGGCTTGAACTTATTTGCAGAGGAATGCTAATGTTTTCTAAAGAAACCATAACTCAGCAGAGAGATAGAGACGGAGAGAATAACTGGGAAAGACAGAGCAACAAATGACAATCGGGTAGAGTTGGGGAACGAGAGAGAATACAAATATATAATCTTACACGAGCACATCCCTGAGCAGGTCAACTGCCTGCCACACACACCTTACAACGTTTCTTGACTAGTTTTTCATTTACAGATGATTCTGAGGCCAGAGGTCTATTTTCATCAGGAAACAGACTCTATCCACTTGAGTGTTGTTTATTTTAAAAAGTTAACTTCCTTCACCTTGTTTTGACTACTTGAAGCAGAATTGTGTTCTATGATTCAAGACAACCAGTACCGTGTCTCCATAGATCAAGGCTGCTTCCAGTGAGGCCCACTGACCCACTTCCACAAACAGTTTCACCAAGCTTTGCACAAATAATTTAGTTGATCCTATAGCGTTGTCTGGAATGTTACGTCCTGACAGGAAAAGTTACTTGGAGAAACAATACTTCCAACTGACATTGTATTTGAGGCGTTATGTCCTGAGCTTTAAAGCAAACTTATGTTTTCCGTATATTCCTATCCTATCAATAGGACCCATTTCCTATCACTTTGAAATATTTCGCACACAAATTTCATCCAATCCTTACCAACTTTGTTACATCAAATATTTGGATGACAATGAAAAAAACAATGTGTTCATCAACTTTTACATTTTTCACCATGTTTTCCAATAACTACATGATTTTCTTCTGACAGCAACACAGCCAGGTAGGAAATGTGAAAGCTAAGATAAAAAATAGCAACTGAGGTGAAAAGGTCGTCTCTTTTTTGAAAACCTTTCTGACAGATTTAAACTAAGCCAGTAGGAAGGAGACGAGTTGTGTCAGAATGCAGGAGATGTCTGGAGGGCAAAGTTTGACCTCATATTCCTCAGCAATAGCGTACCAAGTCGCAGGAGTAAAAATGCATGATCTGGAGGTTTTTAAAAAGGCTCCTCACACAGCAGCCCTGAGCAGTGTGGATTCGAAACAGCATTATGAGTGAGAGCAAAAGGATATAGGTATAGGTAAGTATAATAGGTCCACACTGACTATTATAATCCCTATGTCTCTGCCGGCCTCTATTTAAACCATTAGGATTTTTACAGGCTTACTACGCTGTATGTAGAGTGCTTTATAAGCTGGCCTTATGTACCGCGACCGGCCCGCCCAGCCTTGTGACCGACTGTGTGTGTGTGTGTGCGCGCTGTCGTTGTCAGGTACAGTTGTAGTCCAGGGGCAGCTCGGCTAACAAGCTTCAGTGGGAATACAGCTTGAGGACTTGTACCCAAAACTGCTCCTAAAGGACTGAAAACACTGAACTCATGTTACTATATTTTAACTGCCCAGGAAAAATACAAGGGGAGTGTGTGTTGTGGGCAATTCAATAACTTGGTAATTTTATTTTAAGGGGATATTTAATTCAGCCAAAGTGACTATAGGAACATATTCATATTTACAGGCTCAGCCCCTGGGAGCAGTTATTTAAGAGGGGGACGAAGGATTAAACACACTCAAATATGGGGAGTTCACCCTGCCTTGCTCACGAGCCACGTTGTGCAACTCCCCACCCAGCTTTTTATTTATGCATGAGAATTTAAATCTATTAGTTTAATTCCTCGACATTGACTTTAACAGCTACTAATGCAAGTTAAGCTACAGATAGAGTTGGGCTTGTGAATGCAAGCACGGTAACTGAAGTGGATAGAGAACAGGGCTTTTAAAGCACATAAAAAAGGGCTTAAACCTTAAAGTGGCCCTCTAGGAGTAACTATACGAGGCTGGACTTACAGCACTAATGGCTGCAGAAATAAACAGCAGACACAGGATCCAGCGTTGACTGTGTATAGGTGTAACCTCCCAGCAGGCCAATCTTAAAGGGTGGCAGTTATTTAGTTTGCACTCATTCACAGTGTTATGGCTGTATAAGAGATTATTTTAGGTTTAGTTTACTTATTTGAATGGCAATGATGCTGTAAATTAAAAAAAGATGCAGCTGCGACAATAGGAAGGTGATTCTTTAAAAAAGCATTCAATTCAAAACTGACTAAACTACAGTGCATCCGTATATTTATCAATTCCACTCTATAATATTAATTTTCCTCCTTTGCTTTACAAAAACTAAACTCTCCCCTTAATCTGAAAAAACAAACAAAAAAAAAACACAGATTTTGTGGGTAAATCCAAATATTGGATTAGATAACAAAGTGTATATAGGCATATGTACACTTTAAGTTTATTAGGCGTTTGTAAAAGTCACATTTTAACGGCCGTCCTGAAATAAATTCCTCCTTGCGTGGCCATGTGGCAGTAAAAAGAACTTGAACTTGAAGCTGGACTTCCACGACGGCTGCAAGTGTGCGGCAAGATTAAACAGCTTCGGATAGAGAGACAGGAGAAATGTGGGACCGAAGAGAACGCTTCTGTGTGTTTTTCTCTGCGCGTTAATTTAAGTCTTTGGCCTTTACCTGTCACCACCGCTCGCTTTAGGGACAGAAATATAGAGGAAGGAGAAAGAAAAGGAAGAGATGGGAGAGGATGCTGAAAGACTCCTGGAGAGGGTAAGATTGACCGATTGAAAATAACAGAAGAAAGGACAAGAGGAGTTAAAATCAAGAGGGGGGAAAAGAGAGAGACAGCCAGAGACAGAGGGTAAGATCAAGAAAGAAAGACAGAAAAAAGACAAATGCATGTAAGGTAAAGCCATTAAGCCTGGATTCAATAAATCTGCATAAAACCCCCAGCAGTTAAACTGTAATGACGAGCGAAGGCCAGTGTGTGTGGCTGCAAGGGTTTGAACATGTGTGTGGATGCGTCAGACTGTCTCTCCTTTTGTCTGTGTTTCGGAGTGTGTGTTTTCGCTGTCTGTGTGTCTTAATGGTCGTCGAGGAACTCTGCGTTGTATTTAGAGAGAAAACAATCATCCTTGGAGCAGGAAGCAGAGCTGCCCTAATGAAAGCCTAGAGAGACGGCCCCAGACCGCAACCCAGAACAAATGGATGGGGCTGACTCTCTCTCCCCCACACCACCAAACCTCTCCACTCCATCTCCTCTGCCGTCTTGTATCCCCCTTCCACTTCACTACGATCTTAAGATTTCATTTGCAAGCGGACAAAAACGAAACAAAAAACAAAACGTCCAAGTGAATGTCTCAAGGTAATTTGCATAGTCTAAGCCGAGTATTTAAAATGATGTGATCATTAAACTTGTTTGTTTTAGCCAGCAGAGACCTATGAAGAGGCCTTAGCATTAAATATTCAAGCTGTGTGACCACGCTAGGCCCATTTGGCACCATTATTTTTTATTGTTAGGAGAATTTTATTAGGTTAAAACTTGAGGCATTTTTCTTCTTTCAAGTTTCAAGTCAAGTTTAGTCTTCAGGGCATCAATTCTAAAGTGTCGTCCTTATTTTTTATTTACTTTTTTCATTACGAATTCCAGTCTGACTCAAGTCCAAGTATCAAATCTCCGTCACAGTAATTAATGCATTCTGTGCTCTTGAGAACAACCCTCTTCTCATACGTTACACTATTTTCCAGTATGCCAGCAACATCTAGGTCACTGTGTCTCTTTCTTTGGCTTACATTAACTTTATTTCAGTTTGAGTTTTTAGACAGTATTTACACAATTTTGATTTAAATCCATGTTTTCAGCTTCAATGTAAACTCCACTATTACTACTGTCTGCTAAATGTTTCCAAAAACTAAATCAAAAGCTTTTCCATCACAGACAGGCAAGCAAACAGGATGACACACTGTTGTTGAACAAGGTCAGTACAATGGCTGCTCCGGGATTTTTTTATCATTAGGATACTTTTTGTCACTCACACCTACAAACTCAGACTATCAAAATAACAATAATTACACTAACTTTTCCTAATGTTTAAACTGAACATACTCAGACACACACTGCCAGACTATCATTGTAATACTGTAGCCACCCTCATCACTATCAGCTGTAATGTTTATGTTCCAGCTCCGCCCCTTCCTGTTTTTGCATCTCCTGTCAATCAAAATTCACCCAATCAGTGACCCCGAAGCCAAGGGGGTTCATCACACACTGACGGATAAACGCGCTCATTTCCTTTAGTACCCTGCCAGTCTGTGACGAGGGCATCAGTTTGCTACAGGGGATCAGGCGGTGGAGCTGAAACAACAGTGATTGCATGCATTTGAAATCTACAGGGTTGCATTTTATATTTGAGGCAAGAAAAGCTTTATTTATATAACATTTAGGCAGTGTTTGCAGTTTTTTAAGGGAAAGAGATAACTATGTCATCGTGTTATTATGACTTAACTTTGACCACGTAAAATAATGAACTATTGTACTGACAGTCTCTCCACATAATGGCCTTGCAGTCTGCTCTGGTTTTCGCTTCTTCATAAAAATTAAATGATCGCTCTCAGATCTTTATTATGTTGAATCAGTTTTATAGCGCTGGTGTCAGCAAGGATTCACGGCGTGGAGTTAAAAGTCACCAGGGCTGCAGCAGCAGAGTATTGGTGTTGTTTTCCTGCATACGTTTGTTAAAAAGTCATTTGATTCACTTCAGATGACTGAACAGCTGCCAGGCCCTGGAAACCTGTTGTATAACTAGTACATACAGTTAGCCAAAGAGAAAGCACGTATTCCCCTCTTGCTTGTTGGATAAACCTTCTTTTTGGAGATTGTTCTGTAACAACAATGACATTTGAAGTCTGTAATTGTGTGGTAATTTCCTTCATTACAATAACTTGTAGAGTAGTAAATATGTGGACTCAAGTTTTCACTGAGGTTTCTCCAGTTTGAGTTGGCTCGCTCACCGGGAGCCGTTTTAGTTTAAACAGATAGGAGTCATGAGCTGACAATTCATACTGGATTTATACAAGCGGCGATATAATGTCAGACTTGGCCAATAACACTTCATTAATTTTTTATAAACACAATACCAAATCCAAGCAAAATGCTCAGGCACATAGTCTCAAATAGACACACACACACACACACACACACACACACACACACACACACACACACACACACACACACACACACACACACACACACACACACACACACACACACACACACACACACACACACACAAAATGCCCAATCTTATAGCTTCACACTTCAGGCCAGGGAGCGAGAGACTTCCTGTGTGTGTGTGTGTGTGTTTGAGTGTGTGTGTGTGTTTGGAATACGATGCCAGTTCTCTTCAGTGCTCATTAGAGACGTCATTGAGCCATAAAGGTTATTATTATGACTATGGCACAGAAAACCGCTCTTTTCGTAAAACCTCGCTTTTGGAATCATCGTTACTTTTGTAGTTCAGCCGAGGTTAAAGAGAGACATGGAAACAAGGGACAGACTAATATCTTAAGCAAATCCTTTTGAATTTGAAAGCTCAGCATGTGTTTGACGGTGCCTAAGCGCTCGAGTTTTGGTCAAGGGCATGCCATGTAAAAACCAATTGAACATAATATTAGCCTATAGTACCTTCACTGAGTTCAATCCAAGCAAATGTCAGTAGAAGAGAAAGAAGTCAGCAATTCAAAATGTCAAATTCGATCATTTCAGCATAACATTCTTTCAGCTATGTCATCAAACAAATATTGACAGGCTTCTCTCTAAACACCCTTATGGTAGCATTATCCGTAGGTTCTCATTTTATTACAACTTTAACTGCAATTTTATCAGTGTGCACACGACGGACAGGTTTGCGGATGGTGAAGTAGATATAAGATGATTTTGACAAAAAGTTCTCGATTACAAATTTACAATTGATCAGTATGCCTTTAAGACAAATTTAGGGCTTTAGCAATATGACATTTCAACATTAAATTTTCTTAAAATCTGATGACTAACGCAGTGCTGTGGTTGTTGGGCTCAGACGTCATCTTAAATTTCTGACACAACTTGGTGGTTTTTCTGTGTATTGTGCAATGTCTTACACTGTGAAGCAAAACTTTTTTTCTGTTTCATCTTCTTTTGGGACACAAACCCAAACATGATGATAACACTCCAGTTTAACTTTGAAACCTAAGAAATTAAATTTAAATTAAGCTCTCCTTACTTTTGGTATTTGACAGTGTAGCGTCCGCTGATACATTCCCTTACCCTTTAAAAATGCAGTATGGGTATACATTTAGGGCTATCATTTGAGGCTTTGTTTTTGGAGTACTTCAGGTTTTTCCAGTGCTGTCAAAACCAATCTGCAGAATAATCAGCTTATCAGTACAGAAAGCAGGGATTTTGCTATGTAGGGCCTGGATTTAATACTTAGGCTCCTTGAGGGGCTTCTCGCCCCTAATGGAAGCAGTTATCTGTACAAGGAGGTGCCCAGTTGATAAACCCTTAAGACTGACTTGTTCTCACCCACCCGCCCTTTCCTACAACATCCGAGCCAGGTTTTCTTTTGCCAACTCTCGCTCCAATTTAGCAGAACCAAGGAGAGTTGCATCAGATAGCGTCTCAGTAGAATGTTTGAGCTGGTTACAGAAGCAGACTGTCAGGTACACGAGGCTCCAGTGGTCATTCACGATTGTTATGCCTTCATGTTAATGCATGTGTGGGAGTGGGATACGTATAGCTTTCCATGTGTGTGTATGAGTGTGTGTGCTTATGTGCCTGTCCATGTGTGTTTTACATGCTATTTAAGTATGATCCTAATGGCTTTACAGAGTGCCAGGGATTTTCACAGTGCCAGGGAAGGCTTGTAAAACACACACACACACACACACACACACACACACACACACACACACACACACACACACCACAAGACAGAGAAGAGAGGCTGGCACACTGCAACACGGTCGTCTGGAGGGAGCCTCTGTGTGTGCATTAAGAGGGTCAGCCAGGGTGATGGTGACACATGATGAAGGAAAAGGAGAAACGCGGGCCCGAATGAAAGACGGGCAGTGTGTGGGTCTGCGATTGTGTGTAGGCAGGGTCGGGGTTTAAAGCAGACACATGGCGCCAAGTGGCACTGCCTGCCTGGGTACGGTTTGGGTTTGGAAAGAGACAGAGGCAAAAAAAAGATTCAAACTGTGATGTTGTTACGGGAAACATCTCAGAGAAAAGAGAGGGGAAAAAATAACTTGCTTGCATTTCGCTACAGCCATCACACCTACACTGACACTGAGCGAGTGAAAGTAAAAAGGCAATGGTGATGGAGGCACTTAAGAGGAAAAATAAGGGAAAGAGGAATGACTGGTAAAGCCCGAAGAAAGAAGCACGTTGAGAGAGCGACCGCAGAAATGGAAGGGAACGTAATGAAGAGGATAAAAGCAAAGGCAAAGATAGAAAAAAGTTGAGTTTTCACCCAAAAACCTCAGAATAAAAGAAGCGTCCTTATTGCTCTGCAAGCATTGTAATTAGCTGCTCTCTTCCACCCAGCCTGGACCAAAACATCCAAATGAGCATTCTCTAAAATAACCCCCTTCTGGTTTTATCTCTAAATGTGTATTTTTAGATAATCTCTCATGCTCAAAACAAGTATTTATGCCTTTCTTTCAGAATCCTGTATTTATGTGTCTTAAACCATTAACCAACAACCAAAAGCATTTTTGTTACCGTTTGAAATGTCCAAATCATACAACTGTCCTTAATATACAAAGCAATGCAATGCTATGTTGTGTAATGTTGCATGGTAACTCCAAATCAATCATAAAAACACGTAAAACAACCTTTGTTTGTGTGCTTTTGACATGGGTCAACCATGACATGACAGCAGTCGGCTAAACTTAATCAGCACTTCACCATTTATCATAACATATTACAAAGATCTTATGAGTTGTTTTGTAACACACAAGAGCCAGAATTAAAAGTGCAGAAAGCAACTTAAACAATTCAAATCACCGTAGCATGTCTTGAAAACGTTTAGCAGTAATGTAAATTGTAAATGATTTGTGGTACATGGGTTAGAATAGTCTTTTAAGATGTTTTTTTTGCCTCAGTTGTGAATTTGGTCGCGGATGTTGGCATGTGCACAGTTTGGTTGCAATGTTTTCAATATCTTTTAAATGTTTTTTTAAATATAAGGTAGGAAAAAAAATAATTTGGGGTAGTTAGTTTGTCGTCTAAAGGCATTCAATCTTGTTAGATGAGCTTTCGCAGCAGCCCACATAATCACTTTTAATTCAGAGTAAGGTTTTCTCAGAGAAAAAAAAGTGCATTCCACAGCAACTGGACCACAGATTACTGAAAACAGGCTGATGATGAAAAATACATATAGTAATTGTCTGTCCATGAGAGTCACCATGACAATTCCTCTGCATACAGTGATTAAATGACAACTTAATTCAGTATATTCAAAGTCAATTTAAAGTGACACCATACCATACTGTGCCATATCTGAATCACTCAGGTTAAACAGAGACATTCCCCATGCTGCATTAGGACATACAATAGGGCTTTCATGAAGACTGTAGGAAACTACTCCTGCTGTACCCTAACCGCACACTCTGTCACATTGCGCTGTGAGTATGTGTGTGTGTGTCTAGAGTTACCGTTTTTCAATGTATACCACATGTAGCGACCATGTATCGCCTGATATGTTTTCAATGTGGAGAAAAAGACAGAGAGACATGGACCGCCACAAAGTTTTTAAATTTAATCATATACTGTTTATACGCAGTATCGCAAACACAACTGGTTACCATGACAACGGAGCTTCATCAGAGCAAGCAGGTTGGCCAACCTTTTTCTTCAACGTCCCATAAGCCTCACCTTTTCTTTCATTATCCTCATTTCCCGTTTTCATCACTCTCCTCCCTCTCTCAGACGACATCTCTTTCGACAGTTAAATAAATATACTCTTCTCCTCCCCTCCTCGATCCACATACAGTATGAACCAACCGCCCTCTAACTGCCAACATTTTGAAGCCGAGATTACCTCCATGTAAAGTAAAACGGCTGATTAAAAAAAAGAAAAGCAAATGGTATTTGTTCTACAGCCAGGAGCTTGTCATCAGGTGACTCGCCGGAGTAAATCTTTTCAATAATGTCAAAGACGTTGCCAAAAAGCTGCCAGGCCAACCAGTATGTGCCCCTCTCCCCCCACACCCACATATCCACAAAGTCTCACACACACACACATTAAATCACGAGAACAATCACACAAATTCACAGATGTAATCTCACAAACGGTACAAGACAGACGCAGAAACAAATGCGCACACACACACACACACACACTATGTGGCTGATTTTTATGAATTGATCAACTGGGAGTGACAATATGTCCTACATTTTTTCATCTCCCTCTTAAAATTATACATACACATACAAAAGTCTCACCTGTTCCTGGGTCATGCTGTGCAGCTGCGTCTGCCAGGAGGTGGAGTCAGCACGGTGATAGGCGGGGGGCGGGGCGAAGTCCTGCAGTATGATTGGGTCTCGCTCCTGACACAGCGAGGTCAGGTGACTGATGTACAGCTTCAGTTTGCTGCGATTCTGATTGAGATCCAGGAGAGGAGAGAGAATCTGAAGGACGAAGGGGACCATACAGGACAAGGATGAGTTTAAAGTACAAGTATAAAAACAAAGAAAGCTTATCATTGCCTGGGACAAGTGTTTAACGAATTTTGCGGGGATATGTTATGACAAAAGTTTTTGTGAGGGAATTTTCGGTCTTTAGTTATAATATTAATAGTAAAGATTAATAGTGCATTTATGTCTGTCTTGTGTGTCTGTCTCTCAGACTCTAGGTCAGCCTTGGAGCCTGTTAGGAGACACTTAGGTCAGCTGTATAGATAAAGTCCCATCTCCTTCTACTCCCAAATGTTATGGTTCACTGTGTTCAGCTCTGAACCAAAACATTGGTACGCTTGGTGCCCAAGCCGTGGAGGTGTTAGAGATAGCACAAGTTTAATACACAGCTCTCAGGATGTGTCTGTCAGAATTAAAGTGCAAGTCACCCGAGTTGCAGTCTGGTTCTCCATGGCCAAGCCTGTAATAAATATTGCTTCATAATTCATCCAAGTCTCCTGAAATATTCTTCCACCTGAGTTGACCTCCAACCTTGAAAGAACTTCCATCACAGCTGTAATATAGCCTGGCACCGCCCGCCTACTACTTCCGCTCAATTTTCATTTCCCTTCAGTAGTCAGTCTGGGTGTGCGGTATATTCTTGGGTTTTCTCCGGACAGATTTCTGCCGGTCCAATCAGCGAACAGAAGGAGTGGCTCAGAAGCCGGCGCATGACATGGTTGGTTGGCAGATCCAGAGTGGCACTGGGCAGACCCAATAGTTTTAAACTTCAACAGACACCCGCCTTCAAGTGAGTTAACGTTTGTCAATTGAGCGATTCCAGACCTTCTGTACAAATGAAATTAAAGAGGACCTATTATACTACTTTTCTATTCTTAATTTCTTGTTTTACACTGCTATAGAGCAACCTGACATGAATCACATCACAAAAAACTATGTAGATTTTCGGGAAGCTCTTTCTCTTATTTTGGCGATCCAGCACGTCCTGTCAACACTTGAGTGTGTGTGCTTCGGCAATCTCCGCTCCCTCCGCCTGTGCATCGGCCATCTCCGCTACCCTCCCCCCTCCGTTGTGATTGGTTACCTTCCTTCCGGAACACTTTCAGTGGCGGGAAGCGCGAGCATGGACCTATAAGGGCGCGAGGCAGACGCGAACAGGGAAGTGACAGCATTACCATACATGGAAACATCCGCGTGGTGACTTCACAAAGTTACATGCGACGTCACAAAGTTACAAAGGGTAGACCGCTTTGAAGACGTGACTTCTCGACTGGCTAGAATAGTGTTTAGTGCTCTGCACAGACACCCCAGACGGTCAGCAGGGAATACGTCGAAATGCATGTAAGTCATTATTTGATAATTTAGTATGGTTAAGCATGACTATGAATCATCATAACAACGTTTATAGGTCATAAAAGTCAAAAAGCATCATAGGTCCTCTTTAAGTACGATGAACCAGGCTAGCTGTAATACACATAGAAAAAGTCTTGGCATAAAAACTGACAAAGAGAGAGAGAGATGGTTTGAGATGGTCCAGATTTCGCATCATTAAATACTGACACATTGCATTGTGGTCTTAGCAGACAGAAGTGAACATGCCTAAATTAAATAAATGTAACACTTGGGTGCTAAAACAATATGGCGGATAATAAGTATAGTGCTCTTTATAGCAGAGAGAGGGAGAGATCTTGGACACTGAAGCCCATTTTGTTTCCAGCAACTTAAAGCCTCTTAGTCAGGTCAGCAGTCCAACATTTACCTCAGTGTACGAAAAACGCAACGCCAAACAAATTAAAGGAGACTTAAACATGGTAGCTGGGCTGATTCAAACATTAAGGGTGAGGCCAGATGAATATAGACATGGAAAAGGAGACACAGGTGAACAAAGGACGAAAAGCAGTAAAAAGAAATAAAAAGAAAACTCAGACCTGAACACTGACAAACAAGTGCTCATTGTGATTACCATTGATTGTTAAATGCAGTTGCTCAGTTATCAGATTCCCCCATGTATTCTTTATTTTATTTGAGGAACCTCTTGACTGAGGTACTGTATATATTTAATTAACTTTCTCAAAAATATTTCTCTGCCTCTAATGATCAGATAATGGAAACCAAGTATTTAGTATTCACAATTTTTCAGGATTGAGGCTGCAGCTTAAAGTTGGTGAGATTGGATTTCTTAATAAATGCAGTAATTGCTTTTAACACTTAAGGTCAGGACTGAAGTCTTGTGCCTGCTTTAAATTCATTTTAATAAACGAGTAGGGTGAGACACATTTAAAAATCTGGAAAGTGTCAAAGTCTTTCCATGCCATTAAATGTGTTACTTTGGATGAGATGGACCACACACACACACATTCACAGACAATATACATTCTCTATACTGTGCGAATAGAGAATTGATCCAGACTGAGGAGCTAAGAACTTCTATAAAACTATCTGTAAAAAACTATCGGGTAAAGAAAGAAGTACAATCGGATTCCTTGCTTCACAGCAACATTTGTTTCACAGCTCCCGTGACAAATGTGTGTTTGTGAGCGTGGGAATTGACGTTATGGGGGTACAAGACAAGACCCCCCAAGAGAAACCTACACACACAGATAAGACATACAGACACACACACACTGTGCTCTGGGGGATTAGAAGGATTTAAGTGCAGAGGAAGCATTTTAGGAAGGTTGTGTGTGTGTGTGTGTGTGTGTGTGTGTGTGTGTTGGTAAAGTAGATTCAATCAGAGCGGCGTCTGTCCACACCCTGCTCCATGCTCATCATCACTCAGCGCGCGCGCACACACATACACAATGTTTGAAAGTAACATACTTTTTTCCCCTCTATCTTCTTTACTTAACCTGATTTTCTATTTTTTTTTTATTTTTTTTATTTGTTTATTTAACAGGGACAATGCACAGCACATAAGCAGTACCAGATTTAGCTATAAACTAATTTTCATCTGTAGTCCCTGACTTCAGAGTTCCAAATCATCCGTCCAAATCCATTTTTACACTGACTTTTTATGTAGTGTGGTTATTTTTAAATACTTTTAAATTCAGATTTTTCTGCCACTTTTGTTGAAACTTTTTAAGAATTCAAACCTACAAAAGGATTGAGCAAGGAATATTAAACTGCACATATCCGTAGCAACCATACTGACGACCCATGCTATGTCCGCTGTTAAACTGTAGCTAACCATGAGCTACTCTGACTTCAAACAGATGGCAATACCTCAAGATATTTAGCACAGGGGAAATGATAAAATATAGCACTGTAACAACCTACATATATAAAATATTAATGATACATATGATATACTGTATAACAATAACTCTACATTGAGGAGCTCTGCATTGAGATAAAGCGACTCTGATGTTGTCTCTGAAAGCTGAATTTAAAATGACTGATGTGATAGCCAAAAGTAGACCAAAAATAAACAGGAAATGTACCCATCACAGACACACAGCTTTATCATATCTCCTAAATGTGTACGCCAGCCTCAGCTGTCAAAACTGCTGTCAAACAAACTGCAGGTTTTGAGACACTGATAACGTCTGAATAAAACACAACATACAAAACTCTACATACTGTATATTCCCAGCATTCATTATTCAATAACTTATTGTGCTTGAGCATCCTGGCAAACAAATGAAAGAAGTAGATGTGGGTGGTTTTTGTGGGAGGAAAAAATAATAAGAAAAAACCCCACTGCACTCTCTTCTCCAGCAGCATGGCAGCAACAATGAAAGCTGACAGTAAATCAAAGTAACTGTCACTTCTGATTCAGAGTCCCTACCTTATTTACTGCAAACACAACACACAAAAAAAACAAGTGGTAATTATTTGTGTTTTTCCAAACCATATTCATCGGTGTCTTCATGACAAACTAAACCACCTTCCTGGCTCACGACTGCTCGTTTTCAAACACGCAAGCACGCACACACACACATACACACACACAGTATATACACCATGTGTGAGTGTACAGTGACACAAACAAATTGCGACACAGAAATTCACATGCAGGGTAGTTATCAAACTTATAAATAGTGCCAGTTACAGTATTTTCCAGAGAGGACCTGCCAGTTTATGGAATTAAAGGCTGCAGGGATTCAACACATACTGAATTTCAAAACATCTCTGTTGCTGTATCTTACAACATATTGCTGACGGTGGCACCGCAACAATGACACTACCGTTGCAAGACCATTATGTTATATGACAAAAACATGGACACACCTCTTAAAATAAGGCTGTACCGCCTTAAAAACATACTCAACATATGTGCAACAGCTGTTCCTTCACACTTTCTAATACGGACTATTCTGTCAGAAAGCTTTACAAAAAGAGAAAGAAGAAAAAAAGACTGTCCACACTTTCCAGACCTGCAGCAGAGCTGTGTGGATCAAACACAAGACAAATGAGAAACAGACAAAAAGAATGGAAGGAATGATGGTGATATAAGACATTTGGAGAGAAATAACAACACCAGTACTTTCTTTTCCTCTTGGAGAGAAATGCAATGCCCAACAGAAACCAAGGGCTAAAAATAAGCCTGAATTTACCACAGTAATAATCAGTTGAAATGGGAACAAAACACTAACCTCTGAAAGTCATTGCACGGTTAAAGTCTTTTAAGGTGTAGGCTATATATGTGTACCCATGTTTTTATTGTAGTACAAGCTGCAATTGACAACATATGCAGTGTGTTTTTAATGAGTCTACAGTGCTTTGCCTTGCCTTACTGTACTAGGAAACAATCCCAGAGGAGACATAACTTTATACGGATATATGTGTGTGTTTGTGCTTGTTAATTAGCGTGCCATTCCTGCCTACTACCACATTCTTACTGTACTATGAAACAACTCCAAAGACAGACATTCAGCTAGCCACACTCACTGGCTGCATTTTTGACAACCTTCTATGGCCACATAGTCTACAGCCCACTGAATGAGAAGCAAATGATCAAACTTTTATTCAACTTATTTAACATGTGCAGTAGCAAACCCGAAGACAAAGGAAAATAAATAAATAAATAAATTATATTTTGTTACCTTAAGTGAAAGTAGAATTTTCTATTTACAGATCAACTCTTTGAGCTGTTAAGAGGTGAGAGTTTTGGGTCGTAACCCATGAAGTCCTTTTTTTAAATATTGGAAAACGACACAAACTAAAACACTGAAATACCTTATAAAATGTACACCTCTTCCCTGTCTTTTTTCAATGATGCATCTCATGCTGCTGAAGACCATTAAGAAAGTGAAATGCCATAAAAATGTCCCCCACAATGCTCGGTGTGTGTTAAAGAGTGCCCTCCTGTGTTTCTCCGCTACAGTCTGAAGCATTTCATTCTCCAACTGTAATACAGAATTCCCTTATTGAAAGAGACACAATCACTCACTGTTCTGATGTAATGCACTATGGCAAATTACCCGCCGTACACACCCTGGAGAAGTGTGTCTATGCTTGTGTGTCGGCTGTGTGCGTGTTGGCTGGCCTGCCTCTCTCAGCAGGGAGGTGCTACTGCTAATTAATAACCAGGGTCAAACTTAGATCCGTTAGTGAACCGTTGGGCTTTTAGTATCCCAATGGGAAATCCCACTGGAGGAACTGAGCTGAGCTAAAAGCAGCATGTGCTTCTCATATGTGATGCTGCCTCCACTGTCCTGTCGGTAAATCAACCAGACACCACCCTTTTGATGTGACACCAAACTTAAAAGAGACTTTCAGCATTGTATCCTTTTCAAAACTTTAAGCCACTTCTACAAAAGGTAAACTCTGCTTGTTTCCACACTTTTAAAAGGAACAAGATTTTTTACAGCATCCACTAATGTTAGTTTGTTTTATCATTCAAGAACACATATAGATTATAAAAAGCAAAAAGGGAAATTTCTTGTCAATATTTACATTAGCTGCAGTACGATTGACTTGTAGCGCTGTGTTTTCTGTTCTTGCTTGACTTGAAGGTTGTCACGCATGTGCGATTTATGACCTTTGGGTTCTAAAAAATACTGGAAATCCCCTTTGTGTAATTAAAAACAGTACAGGGCCAGGGCCAGGGGGGAAGCTTTTCCTTTTATCATTCATAAAAAACCAGCCAACAGCTTTCCTAAATCATCTACAACACATCCCACACATAGAGTAGGTTGAACTGAGACTTTTAGGTCATGAGAGAAGAAAAAACATAGACAGTGACACATTATGAATGAAAAAAAAAAAAAAAGATTAACTGATAGATGGGAGGACCAGTAAAAACAAAAGTAGGCTACATGTGGGAGATGATGATTTTTTTTTTAAATGTCGTAAGAAAGAGATGAACGCAAAATATGTCCAGAGAAATCATCAAAGGTTTAAATGAAAGTGGAAATAGGAAATGATGGAAAAATACAAATACTAGAAGATGAAAAAGGTGTTCATAAATTCCAAAATGACGGACAAAATGATCGTCAGAAGAAGAAAATGAATGGAAATCAAAGGAAGAGAAGAGATATTGAACTGATGAAGCGTTGATTTACAAGTTCCCCATATGGCAATGAATGGATCTCATTTCAGTTTTTCCTTATAGAAATGTGAGAATTCAAAAAGGTCACTCACAGTAGACGAATGAAAAAGAGAGGTTCAAGTGTGAATGACGATGAAAAAATGGAAGGAATGAATGCAAACAAAAAAAGAAAAATATATGAAATAACAAAGATGGAATGACATCACAACACCAGAACCAGATCGCAAACTCACGGATGAAGCAAAAGCAACAAGGATGGAAAAGACGAATGAAGCGCACATCCAAACGTGATCAGATCAAGATGAAGAAGACGCTCACCCTTCTGTACAAAATGGCGGACCGAGATAGAGGGAGAGAGAAAGAAGGCATGTGGTTCGCTAGGCCCAAATGCCCTCCTCATCGTCCTATTGGTTAGTTCAGTCCAACCGCAGCGTGAGTTTGGAAAAAGCAGGAAGTTAGTTGGATGCAGTAGACAATTGAAGACAAACATATTGGCCCTCATTTATCAAACTTGCGTGGAAACTGGTGCAGATTCTGGTGCAAATACCTCCCTACGCCAGGTATCGCGTGGGATTCATCAAACAGTCGTATCTCGCCAATCTCAGCGTACGCCAGGCCATTATTGATAAATGCGGCGGCCCCTATATTTTCTCAGTTTAGAGGCCTCGCCCAGAGGTTTTACGACATGGATATGCGCATTACGACACAGAAAAGGCACTCTGAAGTAGAAATTGACAGAATAACAGCGAAAGTAGAACAAAAAAAAGAGTTTCATTTTGGAGCATTACAAGCGGCATCAAAGAACGACAGAAGGCAGCAGTTAGGAAGGAAATAACTGCTGCGGTCAACAGCGTTGGTGTTGACAACAAACGATCTCCAGCTGAGGATTTTGCATGAGGTTTGCATCAGTAGGCTATCGCTCAAATGCTATAAAACAGCATATACAATTATATGTCGCCATTTCTTTACATAGACGAAGAAAAAGTGGTCTGAATCAAAAATCGCCACTAAAAAAAGTGTGTTGCTGTTCTGAAATGCAACCAACTGGGGGTTCAGGCTTAATATAGCCTAAGTGGTAGAGGAGAAAAAGAAGCACCAACTGTCCGATAATGGTCCCCATAAAAGAAATACACGTCTGCAGAGATTTGAATGATTAGAATGTATTGGCCCTTTTAGATAACACTACTCAAAAGGGTTTTAAAAACTAAAAATAACACATTTTGCGTTTTACTGTATGACAGCATGCGCTTGGCACGAGTGGTCAGCCCGGCCGTCAGCTGCACAAGCCGACCCGGCAACCATCAGCTGTGAGACCGCCCGCTGTCCTGCTCCACCAGCAGATCGGAAAAACGTGCCGGTTAACAGTGGAAATAAATCGCTCGCTTAAGCGATCAATGACACATTAAAAGAGGAACTAACATCTAAAAAGTGCGTCAAATAAATTAAATGTAAAGCTGAATGTTGTGCCGTGTATTTTTTATCATAAAGAGCAGTATAGGCCTACTACATATTTAATACTTGGGCTAACATTTTGAATGAATGCAGCCCCCGTGCCTCAGTGTGCCCCCAGCTGCTCCAAGACGGAGACAACTGCCCTTACGCAGTCCCATGCAGCGCTCCTAAGTGGCCGGTGTGCGCACTATCGAATCAGCTCTCCTATTCAGTTGCACACCATAAACTGCACATTTTTAAGTGATTAATATCTTTATTTCGGTCTGAGCAAACACTGCATTTGTATTATCTTCTAATAATTGTGCAACAAAGTCATCGGCTACCCGGCACAGCCTGCACTGCGAGTCCATGCTGTTTACAAACTTGCTTACACGAGCTGAGAGCTGGCGTGGGATTTGAGCGTATCCTATGCTCACGTCCATATTGATAAATGCCGAGGTTTGCGTGGAAATGTACGTACACCCACTTTTCTGGTATACGCACGGTTGATAAATGAGGGCCGGTAAGAGCAGAAATATAAGATAGAGAATGTTACACCAAAATATGGAAACTAGCTGGAAAGTCTGTCTTTCAAATGAACATAGGCCTGCTATTGAAGTTAATAGGAACATTTAGAGATTTCATTTTAGAACATGCTTTTTGATTAGGATTAAGTGACGTGTGGCGGCTGGTGCGATATTGGAAGATTTTGCCTAGATTATGCTCACTGTCTTGTGCAGAGATCTTACTTGGTCTGGGGAGGGTTTGTGATTGTTGGGCTGCTCTGTGTTTGGAGAGGAAACTTTCAGATGTTCGTCCTCATAGTTGTCCGCCATCAGCTTCATCCGATTTTGAGTCTACAAAAACAGAAAGAAAGAAAGAAAGAAAGAAAGAAAGAAAGAAAGAAAGAAAGAAAGAAAGAAAGAAAGAAAGAAAGAAAGAAAGAAAGAAAGAGAGAGAATTAATATCTCATGGCAGTCTCAACACAGTGAAAGATGATTTTACATGGGATTCAGCAAAAGCAAATTACATTCATGTTTAAGGAAACAACTAAACAGCAGCACGTGTGAGTGATAAGAGGGTTAATCCTAGCCTCAAATTCCTCAGGGAGTTCATTTGCAGAGAGGAGAAAGAGAAGAGTGTTGGACGAATGCCATGAGATTTGACTCACTAACACACACTTTGTACATGTGAGAGACAGAGACACAGAGGGAGACAGCAATAAATGGACAATTATGGAATGTAATAATTACGAACTGTCCATGTGTGTTTGAGTTTTACATATTAAATCATGTTTGCACAACATAACTGTAAAAGCGTAAAATGAGACCTGAAAACACACTCATTTACAGGAGCACTTTGATGTACAAACATACGTCATCGACATAGAGTATGTAGACTTTTGTCTTTTCCCTTTCCTGTCCTTTTTTCTCTGTTTCTTTATTCCTTATTCTCGCCTCTCCCATCTTTGCTCACCGTTCAGCTCTTCTCCCATATACCTTCTTCTCCCTCCTTCTCCTCTCCTCCCCTCTCTCTTTCTGTACTGCTGCTCCATCAGGTTCACATGTTATACTTAAACTTCAAGCTTTACAGTAGGCCTGGAAGGACCGAGGGAGTGAGACAGAGAAAGCAAGGGGAGGGACTCAGTCTAAGTCTGTCAGTTTTGTACAATCTAAATCCCCTTTGCCTCTCACTGAGCCCTGCAAGGAACAGGGGCTTAAGCAAGCCAGACTGAAGTTGTGTGTATGTATGTGTGTGTGTGTGTGTGTGTGTTAGGGATGTCCATGGTTAACTGGTTAACCGTTAACCGTTAAGAAGATCTTTAACCGGTTAATACTAAAGGTTAAACGGTTAAAAAAATAATAATAATAATAATTTCTCTGAAATCCGGACTCTTATTTTGATATCGCTAAACCGGATATAAGAATGCCAACTGTCGGTAGAATGAAACGAGTAGTGTAGGCTACGCTCAACTTTATAATAGGTCCATGGTACGCTCCCAGAAAGATAGCCAGTCACAACTTATGGTCACAACACTCCCCTGCCATGTGTTTGTATAATTTAATTAACAGCGTGGGCTCCCGCTAGCTTAACATAGCGCTAGCATTAGCCTTCTTGAGGTGGATGCTGTCCTGCATCTATCACCGTCTCAGTGAGTGTGAGAGAGTGACAGACAGGCAGTGAGTGCCCCTGCACAGACACGGAGAGGTCTGCCATGCTTGTGTGCGAAAATCCGTCTTAAACAAAAGCGTTAAGTATCATTATGCAGTACTGATAACATCGAAGCTTATCAATATTACGGTCTTTCAAAATGTTGCCCCGTGCTCAGCACTACTTAGCATCGGGTTTCGGTAGGCTACCCATCCACTAAGCCTGTGTGTGTGTGTACATGTCCCTTTTCAGTCACTTATTGCTCTTTCTGCTCCTACATGCGAATACTAGACCTCTTCTCACAACAGACAAAGGTGCCGTGTGAATGTCAAAATGTAGGCATTTAAATTGGCTACTGGTCCTTGAATCGTTTTTAAATTAATATGCCGGTCCTTGGAACAAAAAAAGGTCGGGAGCCCTGCTATAATGCTTCATGTATTTCACTATAAATACGCTACATTAAATCTTAACGGTTAACCGGTTAATAACCGTTAATTCTGGTGGTTAACCGGTTAAAGAAAAAATTCTAAATGGCCATCCCTAGTGTGTGTGTTTGACAGAAACTGAAATAAATACGTGAATGCCAAGTTTCATATGTGTTTGTTTGAAAGCTTAATGAAAGACTGCATTTTTAAGAGATAGAGAGAGAGAGAGAGAGAGAGAGAGAGAGAGAGAGAGAGAGAGAGAGAGAAAGAGTGCGTGTGCGTGTGTTAGGGCTGTGTCAAAAAATCGATATGGCGATATATCGCGATACTTAGTTTTGCGATATCAGTATCGATTTTTATAACTAAAAATTGATTTTCTGTTCCTTGTATTCACTGACAATAAGGAATAGTACTTATTGTGCATATGCACCTTATTTACATATGTTCAGTGACACAAAAGCACACTGATGTGTTTTCATGTTCAGTGTTTCCTGTCCAGTTAGTGCAAGAGTGAATTGCATTTGTTATTTTGATGTTATGGCAACTGCAGCAGTGTTTGATCATTTGCCAAAACCCCCAAAAAATAGTTAAGGAAGTGTTGAATGAAATAGATTTGACTACATTTGTCTGTGCAATTATAAATATATTTTGCTGTTGTGTTTAACAAGGCAACTTGTATGTGGAATATCGCAATATATCGTGATACATCACAATATGCAATATATCGTGATATATCGTGATACATCGTATCGCGACCAGTGTATTGTGATACGTTTCGTAAAGTCCTTGACGATACCCAGCCCTAGTGTGTGTGTATGTGAATTTGTGTGAGAGCAAGAGATAGTAGTTAAAAAACGTGTTTCACTATGTGTGTGAAGGACTATATAGGCATGTGTGTGTGTGCATGTGTATACATAAGTCATGTTGAAGAGAGTTTCCTCTGGCGTGCACACACGATTCATTTCCTCATTTTCTAAAGACAACTTTAAAATAAACAGACATGTATTTAAAACAAACATGGAAAGTAAACAGTTAATCTTGAAACCACATAGGTAAACAACGTGAAGTCCCCATTGCACCTGTACACACACACACACACACACACACACATACACACACAGCCTGGAGTGATGTTTATTTGTCTGTGTCATTCCTTTTCTCTCCACAATGTAATTTTGCATGTGAACTTCCACCAGTTGAACTTGAAGTATTTATTCAGGGTTTTTCCTGCATAGAGAACATTTTGGCGCCCGCCAAAGCGGATTTATCCAGCGCCAAAGGAAAATCAGGAGAGCCAAAATGATAAAGATTGAGAATAAATATAGCTATTTAAAACCTCTCCAAATTCAGGCCAATTTAAGTCATCCTTCTTGAGGGGTTGGGCAATAACTTCAATTTCATTTTCGATTACTATAACGGCTTCCCTCAATCATGAAAACAAAATAATCGTTATTAAACTATCATTGTTCCGCACGCCATGCAGGCTGTTAAATGCAGTGAACCCTTTCAGCCGAGCGGTACGCTCGCTCGGCCCCTCCCTCACCTGATAATTTAGCTATCGGCTGGTCCAGAGGGTAGGAGGAGGGAGATGTTGCGCATTGCCGGGTGTTTTGAAAAACTTCTAGATGACAAGAATAAAGGTAAAACTAATTGTGTTGTCTCAAAACACTTCAGACTCACAACAAACTAAAATAATGTGCAAGATTTGTCACGCGCGGACACGCGAATAACGTGACATACACGACCGCGAGAGAGAGAAAGGTATACGACCTGATCTGCACCTCTAAACATCCCAACCTTTTTGTTTATTCACTTTAAGTCGAATCATAGTGTTCTATGACCAAGCAATCACTGAATAAAAAACACAGGAAGTTTAAAAGCTTAAAGCTCCTTGACTCCTGCCACCACAACTGTCAACACTACAATGCAACTGCCTTGACATAAATAAATCATGCCCTTACATTTAATGCTATCAAAAGACGTGCCCTATCAACACCATTTACAACAGGTTATTTTTATTTTGACATATTTATTTTATTCAATTATTAAAAATATGTTTCACTTATTTAGCCTATTTCTATTCTCCCTGTTTTCATTTCAATTAGGCCTTTGTTTTAAGTCCAAAGTCATGGTGTTATTAGAAAAAAACTTAAATCAATGATTAACTGTCTTTAATAATCGTGATAGCAATGTGATTAGCCTACTCAAAATAATCATGATTATGATTGTTTCTTTCTTCTTGCAATGTCCATGGTTTAGATCGATTAAAGTATTAAATAGGTAGGCCTAGTCATTATTAGTATTTTGACTTCATATCTGCAGGTTGTTTATTGTGATTTCATAAGCGTCAGTGAGCTCCATGGTTACGCAGTGATTGACAGGCTGACTGAAATGCTCTTGAGCTGGACAGAAACTCCCCTCTCCCAACCCCACACCCTCTTAAAATACATAAACCGTTTGCCTTTACTGTTGCACATAGTCGCGACTCCAAAAAAAGTTGGTCGTGTACTGACCCCCCAAAGGCCCATTCTGAGCCAGGAAAAACCCTGTTATTAAAAAAATATTTTTTCCATCCACAACAGTGTTCCTTGCATTTTGCTTCTAGCTCATAGAGCTTGAAAATACGAATAATCCTAGGCACACAAGCTGCACATCCTGCCGACAACGCCAATTGATCAAATGAATAATCCCAGGAATTCAGGAAAGCCTCAAGAATCAATGAAGAGCAAAGGATAAGCAGTAACATTTATCAGATGAATAGTTTAATGACAAACAATCAAAGAGAATGAAAGAATTTATGAAAGAATGGATTAATGAATGAATAACAGATCACAGTTGACAAGCTTAATGCCCGGGGTTGACCTCTTTACCTGTTCTGTTGAGGCCCAAAGCCCGACTTATCTTACACTGGTGCTCTCCAAAATATCTTTATCACCTTTCATGGACACGGAAATGTAAACCATATGCTTAATCGTGATTGGTCTTAGAAAACACCAAGCACATCGAAACACACATAATAACCGAGCTTTAAACATACTATTAGTTAAAAAAAATTGGAATCAATGCAAGGTCAATGGTCACCATAGTTTAACAGGAAATGTTATGACCCATTATCTTGTTTTGTATAACATTGAAGTATGAGACAGCACAACTCTCATGGACTAATTAAGTCTATAATTTCACTGATAAACATTAACCTCAAACCTCTACAGTATATGGTTTTTCATAATGTTTTGAGATTGTCATACTGCAGGACAAGTATTTTATCAGGAGTTCTATGATTAAAAGACTGCGCCCAACGTGGGGCTCGAACCCACGACCCTGAGATTAAGAGTCTCATGCTCTACCGACTCCGCTAAAGCTGGGGAACAATAGTCTGGATAAGGGGGGGAAGAAGGGGAAAAAGAAGGAAGGAGGAAAAAAAGGAAAAAGGAGAAAAAAGAAGAGAAAAAAAGGAAAAAGGAGGGAAAGAAAGAGGGCGTCCACCCTCAACTACAGGGTCGGTGGGTCGATCCCCCGTCCCCCCGACACATGTCCAAGTGTCCCTAAAGCATAAATTGCTCCCGATAGTTAGTTTGCACCATATATTGTATAAAAGGTTTGCAAGGTAGCTGCTGCTATCGGTGTAAGAATGAGTGCTCCAGTTGTGAGTCACTCTGAATAAAAGCGTCTGCTGAATGACATGTAATAATAATAAACTATTAAATGAGATATATAATGACCAAAATATTTACTACTTTGTGTGTGGTTGTTGTTAATGTAGACATTTGACTGTTACATTAAATAATATGCTAGTTATTACATAACTGCTAGGGTGGTCAACCCTTAACTGCAGGGTCAAGAAAGGATGAAAAGCAATCTGAAAATGATCAGAGATCAAAGAGTGTCTCTGATCTTGGAAGTTCAAGATGTTGCCTCCTTGTCAACACCTCTTGATTTACGACAGGTAAATTACCTGGGAAAGCTCACATCTAAAGAGTGTAAAACCTTTGATTAAACCTTTGTTTTTTTTCTTTGAACACCGATCACAACAAAGTAACCTTTCTTTTTTATTGTGACTGTAATGTCTCCAATAATTTTCTTTACTCATTTACAATAACTAAAATTAGTATTGAAAACACTGATAACAATTTGCTATACCGTTCCATTCCTGTCTTATCATTTAATACCTCAATTAGCAAAAAGCCCCTGTCCCTGGACCTCTCACCAACACGCCATCCGTGACACTGACTGTCTCCTCACATTCACACCTAGCACCTAGCTCTTCTGATTTAATGAATACAATGTGTTATAATACTAGATATTATACTACTTAAGATTAAATAAATAAAAAGTCAATACCGCTGTTGTAGAAATAGTGTGCACATTTAATACAAAACACACGCACCATAGTACACACACACACATAAATAATAAAATAAAATAGTACAATAAATGAAATAAATACAAAAACACAGCACACACAAAGAAATATATAAGAAAGTAAATGTATATAAAAATAAAACAAGTAAATACAAAAGTTAAAACAAGGCTAAATATATATATATACACTGAGTTTTCTAACTTCACTTTGAACTAGAGAGGAAGACATTTAGTTTGGTTAACTTAAGCTACTTAGAAAATAGTTAAAATTTGTCTAAAAATATCAATTGACAATGTATAATGTGATATGCAATTATAACAAATATAGCAAATTGTTATTCACGGGTCATACACCAAGAAATAACATTTGTTAATAAATAGCTAATTTAAACAAATCGGAAATCTGACAGTCCAGCTGTTGTGTGTGATTATTTTTTGGCATCTGCCCTCTCCCTCCTCTTTTCCTCCTGCCACTGTTCTAATGTTTTGGTTGCTGTGACAGGACAGTAGTTCTGGCCGTAGTACTGGCCATGTCCAGTCTCCTTTAAACAGGGCTGGTGACACTGGCGACACTGGTTGGTTTGTACAGTCCGAATATAGGGTCTGCGGGCAGTTGGTGGGGATGGAAGGGGAGCAGAAGGGGCAATTATTTTAGGATGCTGGGCTTGTGGGAACAAAAAAACTGGTTGTGAAATAACCGGGTTTGGAAAAGGGGTAGAGGCAGGTTGAGGTGGCTGCAGTGTAAAAAGCTGCCTCTGTACAGGCAACTGGGTGGGATGGAGGTGGGGAGCCGCAGTCTTCCTCCTGTCCACTGCCTGCCCTACTGTGCTCTTTGGCAGGTTGTACTGTAATGTAGGACCAGGACGTACAGGAGCAGCAGTGCGCCTCATTTTGTGAGGTGGGAGAGGCACCGGAGCAACAGGGACTTGTGGAGGAAGGTGGAGTCCTTGCTGCAGGATGCTGAGGTCCTGCCTCTTCAGCCGCCTGTTGTGCCACTGGTTGACAGTTGTCTGGCTCACCTCAAACAACTGCAGGGTAGTGCCCTGCATGACTGTCCCATTGCCCAGGACAAGCTGCCTGATCTTTCTGTAGTCATTCAGAATCAGAGTCCATCTCGTCAGTGACTGACTGCCCTGCTTCTTTGGGCTCTTGTGCAGCTCGCAGAGCTTAATCATTATTGACTCAACGAGTCGGCAGCAGTCTGGCCACTGGGCAGGGGACCCTGATGAGCCGGCCACACTCCGGGTCATGCTCTCCACCCCTGGCACAAATGCAGTTTTATTTGCCCGGTAACGTCCATCTAATGGCTTCTGCTGGTGCCGTGCAGAGTAGGCCACCCTCTGCTGGTCGTACGGCAGAAGGTCCTGCCACAGAGCCACTATGGTACCCGCCTGTTGTGGGCTGATGGTGTCGCCAGGTTCAGCCCTCAGTCCCACCAAGTACTGTGCCAGGCTGTCCACTTTGTCCATCCCTGGGACACCACACTCATCCACAGCCTGGAAAATGTCACAGTACATTTCAATCAAAAAACAAAACGAAAACACACAATATCACAGCTGTTGCAGGGTAAAGTGTCACAAGAAGACTTACCAGTTGTTGCTCAGGTGCTGCTAGGGTCCTAGCCGCGGCCCCAGAGGGACCAGCAGTGTGAGCGATGGGGAGAGGTGAGATGGCGGTAGTGGGAGGCACAGGAGGGGGAGTGGACATTGGCAGCACAGGAGGAGGGGGAGTGGGCATTGGCAGCACAGGAGGAGGGGTGGCACAGACCGATGGCATGATCTGTTAAATGTTATAAGATTTTATTTTATTAAGCTTTTATTCATTCTTAGGATTTTTACATATTACCTATACTATAAACATGTTACATACTTGATTACATCATGAGCAGGTGTGCACACTGTCACAGCATGATAAAACATATGAAAAGAATAATTACCAGTTGTTGCTCAGGGGCCTCTGTCCTGTCAGATGCAGCTGCAGTCTGGAGAGAAGCTGGGGAGGAGAGAGCTGGATTGCTGGCTGAGCCTGGTGTCGTCACAGCTGACACGTCCAGGAGCGCGATGGTGGGGTCCAAGCTGAGACCGAAGGCTGCATCCTCAAAGCCCTCATCTTCCAGCTCTTGCTCCTCGCCCAAATCTTCCAGCATCTGATTGGTTTCGTCAGAGTCCGGCTGTACTTCCTGCATGGCCCTTCCTGTCTGGTGGTAGAGGTAGTCTATACCAATAAGCTCACCTAAGAGAATAGAATGTGAGAAGGTTTAACTTTCATAATGTCAAATGCTGTTAAGAATATTGTATTTGGCGGTTAAACATAATATCATCATAAGGAAAGTTAAAACTCACCAGTGTAAATAGAAGGTGGCTGAAAAGAGGGGTCAAGCTTCTTTCCAAGCACCTTCATACTTAAATCGTTCACACAGTGAACAAGGTCCCCCGAGTAGCTGAGCCAGGAGGGAGGCTTGACAGCCAGGGATGCAGCTTCACGGTCCTGGTTCCATCTGCACAGGCCTTCCAGGAGGTACAGCTGGAAATTCAAGCCATTGGCACTTGTTCCTTATTTGACAAATGCAGAAGTAACTTTAGTTAGTTTGTTGTCATTTGAAGAACATTTGTTATAAATGTTTCTGCCTAAATACTAACGACAAAAAACATTCAACTGAAAAATATTTAATCTTATTGATCAATAATGTTTCAAACTGACCTGGAATGAACCTATTCACATGGAGGTGAAATGACTCCAGGGACGTGGACCCTCTGGCACACCTGTATGTAGGCAGCACAACCCCCCCCTTGGTTAAGGTACCAGTCTGTGTGTACAGCAGCACACCCGGTTCATCTTGTATGCACTTAACGTGCCTCCTCTGGATGTTCCAGATGTGCTCCATCCTCTCCTGGTTCAACAGAGGGACACCGAGGAGGTCCCTGCCCTTTTCCCCCATCAGCTCCTGTAGAAGGCCCTCAATCATGCTGATTGTCTGCTGCACCCCTCTTGTGCGCCTTCTGCAGTGAAGGGAAAGTTCGTCCTTGGTGATGCGCTGGTCCACCAGATGTTGGGTGATGCCAGGCACACCTTCCTCTTTCAGCTGCTCCCTCTTGGCCTGCTGCAGCAAGGCGACATCCCCCATGTCCCACTCAAAAATGCAGCTAGAAAGTCTGGCCATGAATATGGGGTACAAGGGGTGTGCATCCTTTGTACACCCAGATGCCAGTCTCCTCAGGAAGTGGTAGATGTCCAGCCTGACTACCAGGTTTGGCCAGCCACCAAATCTTTGCTGCAGTTTGGTCTGCCCTTGGCCCTCTCGACAGCAGTCACAGTCCACATATAGCAGCCGAGGAGGAGCCACACCAGCACTGCTGTACCTGCTGATAAGGTCAGCTGCCATTTTGTCCAGAGCAGGACCCTCCTGCGTTGTCAGGACACTTATGAGGATCTGGCCCACCTCATTGCTCACAGACGTGAGCCAAAAGGCCGTCCCCTTAGCAATGCCTGACAGCTTCTTGGTTATCTGTAATCATACACAAATTAAAGTTATTGATAATAACTTCATATGGTGGTAGTTGAATCACGACAGTACAGTGATAAAGACTCCATCCTGTATTGTACATGTATGTATAACTACGTACTACTTTTGTTGTATTGTGAAAAATGTACCTATATATATATATATTAAAACATTTACTTTTTTTGTCGAATCCATTTTAAGGATGTCACCAAATGTTGATGTTATGCTGGCTTTGATGTGGTCCAGCCTGCACAAAATGTCCCTTCCATAAACAGCCAGCATCCAGCGGTGGGAGGGGATGTCTACTGGCTGAGGTGGTTCCTGGAATTTGACAGGGAGAAGGCCTGGCTGAGCGACAAAGTCTGAGCATGTCCCCAGGTACCGGCAGAGGCGCTTAAGCCACTCCTCGCTGTGGTTTTCCCTCAGCTGCTTGACCAAGCGAGTGGGGCTGTTTCCCAGAGTTCTCTCCCTCAGGAAACGAATCACCCGCATGTCACAAGCGTATCTGTGTAGAACAAAGGGAAAGAGAGAAAAACAGAGGCAAACTTTAAAACAAGCTAATATCTAGTGTTTCAAATAAAAATAAACATAAGATAGATAGGTTATATAATCTCAGTATACTCACTTCTGCGTCAGAATCAATCTGAATTCCAGCCTGTGCGCCAAATCAAGCTGGTCCAAGATGGCCTTACTGGTGGAAAGGCAGCTGGTCTTGCAGTTCTGACACCAGAGGGTCTCTGTGATGAGGAGGTAATACCGGTCCACATCCAGAACGTGCCGGGCTCTCTTGTGGGCGCCATATCCTGTTAGCTGTTTCCCACACGCAGAACAGGACAGCCTAACCCTCCAGAGGTGGTACGGCATCCACACGAGAAGTCTGTGGGTGAAAAAGCGCTCTGGAGCGGGCACCTGGTGATATATGAGCGCTGGCTCTGGTGGATCGTACCACAGTTTCAAGTCTGGGCGCAGTCGCTGGTTCTTCCACAGAGCTGCCGAGATCCACTTGTGGTCCTGAAGTGGGATTGTCTTCAGCAGCTTTACAGGCAGCCAGGTGGACTCTGAAACCGGAGCAGCCACAACTGATGAGGGACCAGCCACAGTAGCAGCAGAGGCTGCGGGGGCAAATGTGGCGATGGCAGGAAGGGCAAGAGGAGCAGAGGAGGGCCCAGGGGAGGATGACGCAGCTGCTTCAGCTGACACTTCCTATTTCATAAATGATAAAACAGGCATATAAAAAGACATGATTACAAGCAGATCATGAGTGATGATTGTTTCAAATTAATAAAATATCAATGTGAAGAAAACAACTTAATTGAGGACTTGCTTACAGTGGTTGCAGTAGACACAGGAGAGGGAGGAAGAGACAGAGGAGAGACAGTCTGAATGAACAGCTTGGGACTGCGGGCAGGTGCTGGTGTCCTTGCTGTGGCACTTGTAACAGTGTTTGTGGCAGAACTGCTACTTATAGGCTATAAGAATAAGAGCGCAGTTTGCAACATTATAAATAAAAAATCTGTAATTATCAGGTATAACAGTAAAAAGGAAAGCTAGATCACTTCAAAAAATATTTTGGAAAGAAAATCATAAGGTACCCCAAGCAGTAAAAGAGTAAAGGCGCAGATATTAGAGAAATCAATTTCAAGCATATATTACCTTGCTTGAATGCTTCCCGGCCAAACTCAGGTTTGGCTTCAAAGAAGCTCCATGTGAACCACCGAACCTTGGCTTTGTAAACTGTCAAAACAAAAAAAAGTAACTTGAAGAGGAGTTTTTGTAAATTCTGTATATTTAAATATATTGACAATATTAGTTTAGTTAAATCACTATTTCTTATTACCGATGCCAAGGTAAGGGGTTGTTTGCGTGGCGACACTGTCGGCCCAGATGTGAGGGCAGGTGTCACTGTCGGCCCAGATGTGAGGGCAGGTGTCACTGTGGGCCCAGATGTGAGGGCAGGTGTCACTGTGGGCCCAGATGTCACAGCAAGTCCCTGTGACGTGGCAGAAGGGGACACTGGGATCGAGCTGGAGGGCTACAGGAGGTTCACAGAAGAAAGAAAAAAAAGATGTCAGAATAATAATGAATACAATAAAAGCAAACATTTTGTATATTTTTTCTTGTACCTTCTTTACATGGAACCCACAGTTACATAACTGCTGACCTCCGAAGAGAGACATTTGTCCCCTTCTTTGAAGTGGACATTTCTCAATCTGTAATATTGTTTGACAGTAAACCATTACAATGTGACATATGTATGACTTAATTTATTTTAATGATCGATGTTCACATATCACTTTGTTCAAGTTTACCTTCAGAAACAGCTCATGCCACTTTTTCTGGCGGGCAGCCGGCCTGTTTCCAGCGTCTGGGGGCCAAACCCCAAGGGCGGCAAACCTCCGCAGACGCATCATCCACTCATCAGGCTCCATCGCTCTGTGCTTTTTTAGCTTTGAAGCCATCTACCATAAATATGGAAGTGTCATTTATAACAAACCAACAAACGTTTAACCACTAAATATCATTACACCTGAATATACAGCCTCCAGTGAGTGCAATGTTACTTGTACAGTGAAATACAGTGGTGTCTAAATCAGCTAACTCTAACTAAATATCTAAATAAAATGAATTATTATTATTATTAACTATACTAGAGAAAAATCTCGCCAGGGCAAAGAAAATGCTCGAACGTTATATTGTCATTGAAGTCTAGTATTTATTAAGCAGAATAAAATGCCACAGTAACGTAACGGTATGATTATTTTAGCATGATATTGAGACAGTTCTTTTTTTCCTCTCAAAAAGAGGACAATGATTTAACGGTTTAGTGATGTTAGGTAGACTATAGCTTAATAATTACGAGAGTAGGTCTGCCTTCGTTTTGCCAATCAATAGCAGAACTTAAGCAGACCTACTATCGTAATGATTAAGCTTTTTTCATTTAAGAAAGCCAGATATCTCGATAAATTATGAATTAAATAGTCATTGTCACTTCTTTTTACTGCGTGAACGGGCGCTTAAAAGAGGATAATGACTATGCATAGCGCGCACTATTGTGGCGGTATATCACACTGTTAAGGCAATCTGTATCCACCAGTAGTAGCCTTAGCGTAAATAACATGTAGTAGGCTACCTGTATGAACAGACATTCACCTTAAAGTGAGGAAGAAAAGCCCTTATCAGGCTACCGCTACCTACATTATAAATTCAATCGGCTAAGAAGTAACGGTCACTTTATTTTTACACCGTGAACGGGCGTTTGAAAAGAGGATTAGATGCGCCGCAGCACTGTATCGGTATGCCCCATAGATAGTATAGCGTTTGACCCAGCGACATGTATAACACTGTAACACAACGGCAATGTATTAGTATTCAACTAAAAATAACCTAGCGTAAATAACCTGTTTTAACCATATACTAGCTATGGTTTTTAACTGATCATCAGGCGGAAAAAAGTCAAACTCCAAAAGTACATTTTTAAACAAGGCCTAACGTAAACCACGATTTCTTCATTTATCCGTCATGTAACATAGTTTTAACAACTTAGCCAGTTTAAAATAAACACAATGATAACGGCGACTTTACCTTAGCGGAGTCCTGTCATCAGCTTTGAATGTCCCGGGGGCCGGTGAGAGACGTTATATGGCAGTGACAGAGCGTAAGCGGCAGGCAGATGCGGCCCCGCTATTGGTCGGGAGAAGTCACGAGGGGAACTGAATCGAGGACATGGGGCACGGCGATTGGTTGAAGATCGTGAAAAAAATAAAAACGCATCTAGGAGATAGCGAGACGTGATTGGTCCGCCATCTAGGAGATAGCGAGACGTGATTGGTCCGCCATCTAGGAGATGGCGAGACGTGATTGGTCCACCATCTCCAGTCCATCTCCCCCCCGGCACCGCTAGCCGGGCATGCTACGATAAAAAAAGGGGGGCGATTTCTTCGGCTCTGTGAAGGGGTCAGGGGTCGGATTTCAGTTTCCACTTTCCCCATTCCCCAACAGCCTACGACAACCACAAATATCTTGGTTCTATTTGACCGTGTACATTGCAAATGTACAATGACAAGTCACTGAAGCCCCTCTGCATCCATCAATCACATGTCCAAAACAGTGATTTGTTCCAAAGCATTGACACCAGTGCACTTTAAACACTTTGAAAGGTGAGAGGTTTGATTTCTGTGTCGACTCCCCTCACACCAGACAACAAAGGTTTAGAGATGAAAAAAAAATCTTATCCCGCATTAACAGTTTTATTCTTCTATTGAACTTTTGAATGTCCTCTGTTCACTGCTGATAGAGGTTGAAAGCACTTCACCTTATAATAACGACATAACTAGAGGCTTTCTGAGACAGTGGACACTATGAACTAACAAGTTCAAGTCACTTTAGTATTTCTGTGCCCCTCAATCACATGTCCAACACAACAGTTTGATCCACAGGTAAGTGATAGTGGTAGAGGAAAGTGCAGCCCAAAACACCACCGCCCAACGTGGGGCTCGAACCCACGACCCTGAGATTAAGAGTCTCATGCTCTACCGACTGAGCTAGCCGGGCATGCCCATTAAGAAATAGAGGTCCAAATTTGTCGCACCATTGACACCAGTGACCTGAGAACACTCAGAAGGGCGAGGGGTTGGATTTCTGTCTTCACCCACACCACACAACAAAAGTCCAGAGAGATAAGGAAATCTATAGTGTCTTATCACACATTGACAGCTAAGTGCCCTTTTCTATTGAACTTTGGAATGTTCTCTGTGAATGAAGCTCTCTATAACAAACACAGAAGTACTGGGTTTATGAGACAGTGGACACTGTAAATTGACAAAGCCAAGGAACTGAAGTTTGCCTACATCCTTCAATCACACATTGATTAATTCCATAGGCAGAGTACTTACCGCAGTAAGCGGACAAAGTGAACAGCCCAAAACACCACCGCCCAACGTGCGGCTCAAAACCCACGACCCTGAGATTAAGAGTCCAATTTCGTGCCGTAAATGCAATGAGAACACTCAGTAGAAGTTTAATGTCTGGGTCGACTCCCCTCTAAAAAACAACACAAGTGTAGAGTTAAGCAAGCTCACACATTAACAGCTAAAACAATTCCTTTATTTGTAACACCCATAGACCAACACTTCTACTAACAAGCTTTCTATTACAATGTACTCTAAAGGTTACGTTCAAGGAGCGAATTAATCACAGCGGGTTAATAAGTTGCAAAAAGGAAATATTTCATTCCCACAAAACAAGAATATAAAGCATTAACAGTTCTTGTACTGAATATACAGTATATATAAAAAAAATAAGATTGTCACTTCACAGCAGCGGTCTGCTGTTCCACTAATGACACTTACGTTCTGCGATTGAAGATGATGAAGAACGCCAGACACCTCTTCCTAAAAACCAGCATAGGTTAAAAACCTGGTTCGCCAGTAAATGTTGCCTAGACCAAGTTGTAGAGCAACAACTACAACAAAAAAACCTGTGCATAATAGCTAGGGATAAAATCAATAAAAGGAGCAGTAAGTGATATGGTCCTTTAAGCTAACTTCCTGTCAGTGACTTCAGTTAGCAGTCCCCTCCCTACGTCACCAGCACATGAACACACAGCCATTTTCATCAGATAGTACCTCGATGGAGAGCCGCGACTCATTGCTCACGGGCACAGAGACCTGCATCTTTGTAGTGCTCTGTCTCCTGATTGGATAAAACAAGCGGAAAACTCAATTTTAACTGGAAATGACTGCAAAGCTGAATGCCTGGGAGACCTGTGTTATCAACTGTGCATGCATACTGTTCAAATAATTACTGTATGAATATAGAGTGATTTAACACATGTTAACAAAAAAATATCACTTACTTCCCTTGTACTGTATGTTTATCTTATCTCTGTGTAATTACAATGTTGAATACATTCTGACAGGGTAAATTAATGTAACTCAGTAACATTTATCACTGTATATTAAAATCTGTATTAATATACTCAACTTATTATCTTATTTCTAATTCACATTACTCCCCATTGGCAAATTATTATATTCAGCTAAGTATTGCAAGATGGCAACACAACTATCCACCTACAGGGACTACAGGTGAAAATTAGCCTGCATGGCTAAATCTGGCACATTTACATGTTGAACTTTGGTGCTCATGTTTATCAATGTGCGCTGTCCCTTCTAAATAAAGAAATCTGAAATCTGAACTGCATATACAGAATAAAAACTATTTGAAAACCCATCTACTATTAACATAAACTGTGGGAATTATAACTACATAGGCCTACAGCACAACATAGAAAACCTCAGGTTTGACCTCAGCATGGCTCGGCAACGAGGTGGGAAAAAAACATGGCGTCCCATAATGACGCAGCTGAAATAATTACTCAAACAGACTACAATCATAAAAGAACACTCGGCTCAACATTACAAAACGTCAAGTGTCTGTTATTTGACTCCGATTAGTTTTATGGTACTTCTAAACAGTTTCGGTTTCACCTTAAACATCGATTAAATAAATGATTACCCCCACAGTTTAAGCAGCTAGCAATGTCAACCTAGGCTAAGGCTAACTAGCATGCTAATTCAGTACAATGACTCACCAGTTTCACGGGGCTTCAAACTAAAAAAGAAAACAATTCTCCTGGACAAACCATCTTCCACGACTCGACAGTCGGTGCCAACAAATCATATGAACACAGGCTGACTGTAATTAAATTAAAATAATTCAGCGATCTTTTCACTTGTGCTCTGTATGCTCATTTCACCTTGGTCCATTCACCTTGAATTGATACACTAAACTTTGACCTAGAGTTTCACTCCCGTGAACACATTGCGCAGAAGGCGCCCTCTAGTGGTAATTTAGTACAATTGCTGTTATTTTTATACAACCACACAGCAACAATCACTCAATGTGAAATTAAACAATAAAGGATAAAGGGTAAACAAATTAAATAAAGTTATTATTACCCACTGCTCACTTTATGTGTGTTACATATTGAACTATTGTGTAAAGAGTTCTCATGCTCATAACTGCATGCAATGATGCAATTTACAAATACAGAAGTCCTGGGATTATGCGATGGTGGACAGTGTATTGGCCAGGGCTGTACGCTTATTTTTTTAGGTGGTAGCACTGGTGCTAGCAAGCAAAAAAATTCAGTAGCACAAAAATAAATTTGGTAGCACACAAAGTAGGCTATGATTGAAAACTTGCATAACCTTAACCCTTGCATTTTGCTCTAATTACCTTTGAGCATGTCATCCTGGTCTCATTTGAGATTCACAATTAATATGATATCCTAGTGTGTGCAGTAATAATTGTAGAAAAATGAATAGGGGTGCACTGATTTAGAAAAAAGAATCTAACCTGCCAATTGCAATTTTTTGCTGATTCAGTATTATTATTATAATGTCCTTCTGTTAATTAAAACCAAACTTTAAAACATTAAACATAGCCTATTAAATAAATAAGTATACACATTGGTACAATTTAGGATAAATTAAATAGGTTGTTGTGAATGTGTTGGGAGTAGCTTTTCAGTGGCTTATTTAAAACTTTGTTTAACTAGGCTACTGTTGACTGTTCTCTGCAGCTGAAGGAGTTGACTTTCAAGCTAGAAAAAACTTCCTGTTCTTACCGGCTTCAAAATAAAAGTCAACTCACGTTTGGCTAGTAACAGGCTTTTAATGTGAAGGCGCACAGGAAATGTTCTGTTTGTACACGCGCTAACTTAACTGCGGTAATGTGCCGTCTCCTTCCGGCAATTGCCGTTGAAGCCTATATGGTCTAGATGCAGCCGTGAAGTTTTTATACCTAGAATCGTTGCACGAGCACAGATCCCGAGCACACATCTTTCACCAGCCAAAGTGGAGGGTGGACTTAATAACTTACTTGCCTAAGACTCATTTACCCGCAGTGTTAATGTAGAGCCCTCTAAGCAGTGTTGTGCATCTCTCCTCTGTGTTTCAAAGACAGCCTCTCCTCATTATCAACCTGTCGCACGAGTGCGATAGGATTCGTATTCATCATCGCACGTGATCAATTTCAGTAGCAAATGCGATCAAAACTGTCGCACTGTACAGCCCTGGTATTGGCAAATCCAACATAGGTTTACTTTCACATATCAGTGACAAAGTGATTCCATCCTACCAGGTAAATTACCAAGCCGCAATACCTTGACAATAGAATACTCAATAGATGAGGGGTTGGTTTAATTTCTATGATTAAGTCTCTCTTTCCTGTGTACCATTATTTTGTCCCTCTTTCTCTGTATGTCTTTGATGATCTGAGCTTTTAAACATAGACTTCCTTTCCACTATAAACACTTTTCCCCTCTGTCGCTCCCTCTTGACTTATAAGCTCCTTAACACGTCTCTTTCCCTTTCCCTCCATGTCCTCATTTCCATTTCTTTCCCTTCCCTGTCCTCTCATTGTTTATTTTTCATTTTTTAGCTATGTTCTAGTCTGTCGACTTTGTTCTTTTTGCCATGTCCATTTTTTGTAGATTTTAACAATGCCCTTGATATCCAAAACACATGCAATAAAGGTTTGCAATCAGAACTGAAACCATTTACACAAATATCTTTCTCCATGTGGTCTATGTATTTAATATTACCAAGGCTTAATTATACAAGGTTTTGAACTGGGGAAATTCACCAGGAAAAACACTTAATTCGAATCTAATCTACCAATCTTTTTAGCCCCCTTCAGGGTGAAATACATCAAAGTAAAATGTTGGTGTACTTTAACTGTGTTTAACTGTAAAGGAACAAAGAGCTGGATGGAGGAAGCTGTCCTTACTTATTAGCTGTGTGTCGTCGTCCACTTTTATTTGATCTCCGATGGAGTATAAACAGCAGACTAGAATATTTAGCTAAAGAAAAGACAAATTATCACTGTCTTCCTCCGTCTCTTTTCTCTATGCATATTTTTGTACTGTTAAACCCCCAAACCCCAAAAACCATGAACCGTGGGGGAAAATAATGGAAAAAGTAAAAGGAGGAATAGGTGTATAATGTGGAAAGTGGCATAATGAGAGAGAGCAGGGGTGAGTAAAGGTGAGGTCAAAAGAAAGAAGGGAGAAGAGAACAAAGAAGTCGGAAAGGAGGAAATGACTCTCTAATTTTCGTCGCTCGCCTTTCTTAACATCTCCCGCTTTTCTCTAATTGTCAGGAATGCTGACCTTAGCTCACTTGTTTCTATGCCAACTCGCTCTTTCTCACTTAATCTAATCATCACACCATTATTCTACTCCTCCTCCTCTCTCATTGTTCCCTTATTTTTCTTAATCTTCTCCTGTCTATCTATCTTTCCTGCGGCTCTGCTGTAACCCGCTGACAACGGACAGAATGAGAGACAAATGAACACGGAATGATGTGAAATTAGAGGTGGGGGGACTGCTGAGTCATGCTTAGAAGAAAATAATTTCATCGTGATAAGGCTCTGGGGAATATTAGATTAGATTGTTGTTTCGTCTTTCCCTCCAGCAGCGGTGAAAGGAGACCCTTTGTTGATATCCGTGCGATTATCAATAATGAAAAGTTGCTGAGTCACGGTTGGACAAGAACTATTTAATCATCATTTTATAAAAATTTGATTAGTTCCCCCCCCCCCACGTCTCTCTGTCAAGAAGTAAAAGTTGATAAGTGGAAAATGACAAATGACAATGCAAAGAACTGCAGAGAATTATTTCATTCGGTTATGTCTCCACGGAGTAATACATTAGATTAGACCCACATTTGTTTTTGTCAGGAGGAGATAATAATCAAACACAAATAATGACACACAGTTAAGTGTGTCAATGGGGATACAAACTAAGAAATACAGGACTCTTAAAGAAACATTACAAAAATGGTGGCATTTAGGACGTGGTCAAACTTTCACACACACATATACATATAATCTGTAACTAACTGGTTCATTGATGATTACTATATCATTTTAATTGAGACCAGATATATCCCTTCACTACTGCAGTGACTTTTAAATTACAGCCACCATCACATATATATTTCTTCACAGGATTAAACGTTTCAGAGGTGCTTTCTCAGCCACAAAGTCTGGTAATGTCAATGTGACCCTTTTTTAACATTATTTTTGCAATATCGTTTAAGACAGTTGTGGGCTAGGTGAAAAATAACACCTACCCTGAGCTATATCCAAAGCCACTGATATGAAGAGCCAAGAGTCTTAAAAATGCCCATATTAGAGCCAAGCTTTAGCCACACAGTTGCTGAACAATTGCCAAGGCCACGGCCACACATACACCACCTGTAAATGTTAACCACATGTGTTTCTCGCAGGGGGCAGACGGTGGTTTATTCCTCACCTTCCCCTTTCTCATGTTCCATTTCATAAAATATTACAATCACTCCCTCTGGCATTGGCCCTCACACACTCTACACTACAACTTATCTCTCTCTCTCTCTCTCTCTCTCTCTCTTTTTGTCATGGTTTTAGTCTCTAAAAGTGAAGAGGAAAGAAAGAAGAGTGAAGAGAGCTGAGGTCACCTTGATATACAGCCTCCTGTCCTGCCTACACTGCAGCTGGGGCTCAAAGGGCAAAACACAGGAAACACCTTCAGGGACACACGCATATATCCTTTAAAACGCTCTCAGGTGTGTTTCTATGTATGTAGTGTAAGTACTACATGTACAGCAAACAGGTTCTTCTTTCTCTTATCTTTTAATTTATCAGTCTCTATGCCACAATAATTAGTTCACAGTATATTTTACATTAATACAGTACCATACTGATACACGGAAACCTTGTCTTTCCATGATGTCCAATTTTCTCTAGAGCTAATTATATGGTCAGTCAGGTACTTACCTGGTATTTGGCAGAAGTTTGCAAATGTTTGCGAATGTAATAGGTATTTGGTATAAAAAGTAGGGCTGTCAAGCGATTAAAAAAATGTATCTAATTAATTACAGGCTCTGTGATTAATTAATCTAAATTAATCGCATACTTAAATATGACACTTTTGTGCCTGTTTATAAACAGTTGTTTCTCTCTCTCTCTCTCTCTCTCTCTCTCTCTCTCTCTCTCTCTTTCTCACCGTCTCTCTCAGCTCTATCTCCTCTCCTTAGCCAGGTTTCTAGGCTACATGGAATAAAATTAGGAACTCGGGGCAAATTTTCTAGTCAAAACCACAAAAAAACCAGCAGGCTAAATGAAGACTGTCTATCTCCAAAACAGACAGCGCTGCACTGCCACAACTGCGCATAGCGCCGACTCATTCGCCATAGTACTACTCAAAGCCAAAAATATTGAGACACACACACACACACACACACACACACACACACACACACACACACACACACACACACACACACACACACACACACACACACACACACACACACACACACACAGCTAGCAAACAAAAGTGAGACACGGAGGAAGATTGAGAGATAGCCTACTTGAGTTTTGAACCTACATTGTTGGCGCCCACTAAATGAATAATTCACAGACACTGCGGAGAATGTAATAAGCTGTCTTCTTACCTTTTTGCCCGAAACATCCCATAACACATCCATAGAGACCTTGGCCCCTTTCCCCTGCTTCTTTCCAAGCCGCGCTCTCGTCTCACCCCTTGTGCACCGGTTCAAAGGGCAATATAGAAGTGCGATTAATCTGCGTTAATTTGTTTAATCGCGTTAATTTTTCTGTGTTTAATTAATCAAAATTAACGCGTTAATTTGACAGACCTAATAAAAAGTAATTCTACATGGCAGTGTACTCTAGTTTAGCCCTGCCACAAAGGCTACGTTGATGTTTTGAACCCAAATTCATACCAGACTGAGTTTGCAGCACACCACATCATTCATCCTTACTTATAATTTCATACTCTGTCTCTCTCCATCTGTCAGGCAGGTTATCAGAGGCAAGTGTGTCACTCTGAAGGAGGGAGCTAAAAATACTACACTAGTGAGGTGAGACTGGGGTACACACACACACATACACACACACTGAAACACAGAAATACTGAGGAAGTTTCGGCTGTGATCCTTCTTTGAGTGACTGAAAATTATGAGACCGCAGAGAGAAAGAGAGAGAGACCTAGAGGAGAGCAAAACTGCTCACACCTTTCACTCGTGCACACAGACAGTGGAGTCTCTGTGTTGTCAGTAACCACCTTCCAGACTCTGAGGTGTCATAAATGACTTCAAATAAGATGGGGAGAGAAGGAGGGACAAGGGAGGAAGAGAGAGGGAGAGTGATGCGTGTTATAATGACTCCATTTGACACAGCCTCTCTCAAACACCCCTTGCTTTTTCTCCCTTACACCACTTTGAACAATGTTTGACACACACATGCACATGATTTATTTTTCTTAAACGTGAAACAGCCATCATATTTGATCCTTTTGAGCTTACTATATCCATTAAGGGGCTTTTTGATATTCAATTACTATGAATTTTTAGCAACATTTGCTAAAACTCTGAGAATGACAACTGCATTATCATTATTTGAATGGCAGTGTTGTTTCACAGTTTGCGAATCATGGGGACACAGACACAGAAACCTTCTTAAATCTCAGTCTGGTTTTGACACATTAGGTGCCACTTTTGCATCTGCGTGTTTGGTAGTTGGTGTGATGTGTGACGGTGACTGTAAAAATGTATGAAGCCGAGTGGGTGAGTGGTTTAACAGACCATCCCAATAGCTTATTTCAAAGCAGCTATGCTATAGAAGGGGGATAAAAGAGTTTTTGCATAGTGTTACAATTCTACATTGCATATCAGGCAGGCGCCAAGGAGCAGTGCGGAGCTGTGAGGTGATTTGGATGCAGAGGCTAGAGTCAACACTAAAGTTGATCCAGGAAAACCATCTGCTGTTGCACTCTTTGCTCTCCTGAATTAAGTAATAAAATAAACGCCTTGTGGGAGAAACAAGTAAAAAACAAGAAAGAGAGGAGGAGAAATAGATTGATAGATGGACAGAACCTGTGTAGAAACAAGACAGATGGAGAGGAGTAAAGAGGGGAGAACACTGCAGAAGAAATCCAACAAACTCCCAGTAGGCTCATCCACTAAGGGGTTGGTAAATTTACAAGACCCACGAGAACCTTTACCGAGTGTGAGCGTGTGTCAAAGTGTGAGTGTGTGTGTGTGTGTGTGTGTGTGTGTGTTTGTGTGTGTGTGAATAGACCTCTGTGTGGAACCACAGAGGCATTTGGTCATGTTTATAGCCTTGTTTTTGGCCTGGGTGAGTATGTACACATTGGTGTGTGTGTGTGTGTGTGTGTGTGTGTGTGTGTGTGTTTGTGGACATTTGTGTGGTTGAACTCTGCCAAGGTGTATATCCATCAGTGTGACGTGTAAGGCGGCGTGTGTTAAATGTGTGTGTGTCCGTGGGCAGAAAAAGCAAACAAATACAAATTCATATGAAAGCGTTGTCACCGGAGATCCGTAGAGCATTTGAACTCCGTGTGTGTTTGTGTGTGGTGGTGAGTGGTCGAGGGGTGGGTTAATCCTAAATTTACCCTCGGTGGTCGGATGACTGCGGTCACATCTGGACTCAGTTTCTATCTGCCTCTCTTGTTTTCTTTGCTCCCCTCGTCACTGACACCTCACCTGTGCCCTCCTTCACACTTTTTCCTCTATATCTTTACTCCCCCTCTCATTGAAATACCTGGACCACAAACCTGTCCACTACGATGTCAACATATGTGTGTATGTGTCTGTATTTGCACAATAATCCTACCTGCTGTTTGAGCTGATGAACCAGACCATCCTTCTCCCTCTTGAGAGCAGACACTTCGTCTTGGGTTTTCTTCTTCTTGGATGAGGAGAGCTCCAGCAGGGCGATGTTGGCGTCTTTCTCACTTATGGCTGCCAGCAGTGCCTCTTGCCTGTACACACAGAGCAATCACATATTTTGTTGGTGAATACTAGAAAAAAACAAGTTGATTCATTTGATATGAGCACACATTTGATGATGTCGATAACATTATCTGAAGTGTACTCACTGTACCTTTAAGACACAGACATAATGTGGTGTAAAAGACACTAGTGAAAGCTTTTTCTGCTTTTACCCATAATAAAAAGACACATTTTTCTATATATTTCCAACTTCAGTTAATTTGATCTGTATTTTCCAAAGTTTTGAGATAACTGTCCAAGAGTTCAGCCTACACCCCGATACAATGGAGGTGAAAAATGACATGTAACACCTTTTTCTAGAAACCTGCTTAGGTTTTCTGTGGATAATTGAGTGTAACTGGGACAAGATGGTCCTTTTGAATTGTATAACTTTATGAGCACCACTGACAAAATTCCACCTCCCTTGTACTGTGGCGGAGACAGAAGATCTCAGAGATGGATATCTCACAATCTGGACTTGGAAAAACCAAAACTATTTGCACGGCTGGATACTAATTTGGGTGTAATTTAATGTGATGGTGAACCCAAGACACGTCAACAGGGGGAGGGAAGTCCTCTTAATTGGAGCCCCACTTTGTGATTTAAGACGACTAAATTGGTGTGTTTTTGCAAAAAATATGGGGCCTCCTGTTGGTAAAGTATGAAGCCTACCATGCAATCAAGATGTTTCCACTTTCTTCATGATGGGGATGTGTATGGCCTGTTAACTCTCTCTTTCTCTCATGGTTCCCTGGCTTCCAGAAAAATGCTGATGGCTGGGTGTATTTGGTTCCACAGCTACACGCATTAGCGAGTAAACACAATGTATTGAACAACATGAATACACACAGGTATTGTCTCTCACTATATCTTCCCTTGGGCTGACATAAAACATAGCGTTCCATTGTGGTCGGGGAAGCAACAAGCCTCATCCCATCAATCCCAACAGCCACGGATCTGGCTGGGCCGACGGTGAGGACACCCAAGATTTGGAATTCTTGGAACCTCGTCCGTTTCCAGAGATAATCTAAATTACATCGGCTTTCCGACAATCCCACAGGGCTCAACGATTGCCCCCACACACACAACCACACATGCACATAAGCCCACTCAAGAGATACAAACTTTGACATGGAAGAACAAATATAATTCAAAAATATTTTTTTTTATCTTCTACCTTCTTTCAATTTGAAATAAATATGCAATAATAAGTTAGAGCAAACAAGGGCATATTTCCCAGCAGCTCGTCAAATGTGCCCCCCCATCACTGTAACTACAGATAAGCATGTATGAAGACACATACACACACATACGGACACTCACATACAGATACAGTGGTGCAGTAAGGAATGCAGTGATGAGTGTCTAAATGAAGACAGATTACATGTTTGGACTGTTGCAGAGACCCACAGATTCCTCGGTCAACCTCAGCGACCACACTGTCAGTGTACAAGTGTCCCATCATGCAACTGAAATGCAGAGATCCTGTCAGAGAGCAGCGGTTTGAGGGGGTTGTTGAGGCTTGGGTTGGCGGATCAATTCCCTGGACAAGGCTCGTCACTGTCAGTCTACTCAACGCTTATTAGTCTCGCTTGTAGACTTTTTGTGATTTGTTAATATACCAGCAACATTTGGAGATATTTTTTTATATTATATCATTTATGGGGAATCCAAAATGCTCCGCCTTCTTATCACTGCATTGGCCATTAAAATCCTTTTTGGACTTCTTTATGCTATCGGAAAACTTCCTTTCTTTCAAATTCTGAGACACTGGAACACAGTCAGTCTTTCCCTTTCTTTTTGATATGAACAATGGTATACACACAGACTGACTAACAGAGAGAGAGAGAGAGAGAGAGAGAGAGAGAGAGAGAGAGAGAGAGAGAGAGAGAGAGAGAGAGAGAGAGAGAGAGAGAGAGAGAGAGAGAGAGGCAGGCTAATGGAACATTAGTCTTATAAAAGCTAACAGTGCGTCTAGTTTTATACCATATCTGAGAGTTACCTGCCAGCACATGGCACTTATAAACCCCGGTGATAAAATGATATTTATTCCAGATGCACTCGTCTCATTCTGGGCCTCTCAACGGTTCTCCCTTCATCTCTGTCAAACACACACACTTTTAAACACTCTCTGCTTGGCAATCTCAGCTTGCGGAGCTAAACACACGCTTATGACAAGTGCCGGTTGTGGCTACTGCCGTTGCTATGTGATCATTAAAAATGATTTCAAGTGCAGCTCTCTTTTGCCAAATCGTTAGATAATTCTACTGTCAATGGGCACTTGAAAACATAGTATGCCCTCAGCTCTGCTGGCAACATGTCCTTACTAGTGAAATTAACATAGACAGCATGTGAGGTCGAGAGATTCCCAGTAAACATTCAGTCATGGTACATCTGTAACCCTCCTTTCCAGTCTTTCCTTCTACAGCAACATAGAGGAGCACCGGAGGACAAAGGAAAACCTAATAACTTTTAGCCAAAATGAAAGAGGTTACCTCTTGTTTTGGCAACATATTTTGTCTGCTGTTGACATTTATTTATTTTATTTACTTATCTATCTGTGTGTGCAGCCTTGTCACATACTGGTCCCAGGATCTGTCCACATGCCACACTGTTTCTTCGGCTGTAGCAGACCAACAACAACACTGCACTAGACCACTGAGTAGGCACAGATTGGGGTTCCAAAGTAAGTGGCTCCAACCAAAACATGCAGACTCGCCTGGCGAAAATATTGAACCAGGCCAACTGTTTTTGCAACATCCAGCAAGGAAGTGCATTTATCAGTTCGAAACGCACAAGGCCACATTCCCGGGAGATTATTTTAAAATAATGGTCACAATAAATGAAACAGAGGATAAAACAATATTTGCTCGGATAACTTTACAGAGTAGAACAATTCCTGTTTAATTGTAACTTCTGTTCAATGTTTTGGCATCTGATAAGCCTTTGAGCTCATGCCTACTGCTGAATTCTTCTGTTCTTCATCCCAAACCTATCACCAGACATTAACTTTGATAACCCTGGATTGTGTTCAATACTACCGTAAGTATTTTTTTTCTACAATATTTGTGCATGACAACTGTGGCGTGCTTACAGTTAGAAAAAGATTGTGGATACGGCAGATACACTGTGGGTTAAGGTATGGTTAAAGTTTCAAGTTTTAAAGTTTATTTAAGATTCTTTTTTGGCATTTTCAAGCTTTATTAGACAGTACAGAGTTGAAATGGGGAGACAGAGAGAGAGGGGGGATGACCTGCAGTAAAGGTCCACGGGTCGTATTTGAACCAGCGACCACTGCAACGAAGGCCGGAGCCAATATGGTACGCGCTCTATCCACTACGCCACCGGAGCGCCCCGGGTAAGGTCAAAGTTTTAACTATAACACTCAGGTTTGGTTTGGAGTGAGATTGTGGTTATGGCTAAACTAAAGCAAACATTTTTTTGTAAATCTGGTTTCGGAACACACATTTTGATCTCTGTATTTCAGTGGTACGCACTACACATCCATCAACCTTGCCATACTAACTTCCTCCACACCCCTACTTTTTCGCCTTACTATATAAAGGGCACACTTCTTTTAGTGTTGGCACTGGATGTGAATCACCTCTTCTGTTGCTGGCTGTGAATGCATTGACAATTGGTAGCAGGCTGAATTCCTATTGTGCTTCATAAAAGGTGGTGATGGTAGTGAGTAGTAAAACAGTCATTTATGAACATGTCACAGGTTATTCAACCTGTTTAAAAAATTCCATTCACATCATTATCTCTTCCTACTTTCTTCCAGGCTCTCTCTCACCTATTCACTATCAGTATCTCTCGCCCACACTGCATTTCTCATGTCTCTCTCCCCCCGCCCCCTAGTCCTTTGTCTCTTGTTCTATCTCTCTCCATCTGTAAAGAAGACAGGAGGCATTCTTTCCGTCGTTCGGCAGTCGTGTGCCATGATGTCATCGCCGTAGCGACAAGGCAGACAGTAAGCAGATACATGCAAGCACACCAGGCACCTGACCCCTACCCCAACACACAGATACACACACAGATACACACACACCGGGGCTCTCTCTTTCCTAAAACCACTTAAGGCCCCCTCACTTTATCAGAAACACTAATGCCTGGTCTTAGATCACTCACATATTTCTACACACACACATACCAATACACACAAACACACCCACATCAACTTCCTGTGTGTGCTGCATTATCTCTTCCAAGCTGTCACCTACTACTGCAATCTACTGTGTTTGTGTGTGTGTGTGTGTGTGTGTGTGTGTGTGTGTGTGTGTGTGTGTGTGTGTGTATTCAAGTGACAGTTGTATGTCTGGGTTCATAACAGCATGTCTTTCTGTAGGAGTGTATGTGCCCATAAGGATGTACTTATGTGTATTTTAGTGTGTGCGAATGTTCACAAGTTGTCCGTGTGTGTTCAGGGCTTTGTCCTGTAAATCTGTGCATACGTGTGTGTGTGTCTGTCTGTGTCTGTGTGTGTAAAATAGATTCAGTCCACTGTGACATTGGCCAGTCTCTGCCTAAGACAAACACAGAGCTATTTTAGTAATAATCCCTCACTCTGCTCTCTGTTTCCGACTGAACAAAGCAGCGCTCCATTGTTTTGTGTGACACCGTCTGCTCTGGTTACCCAGGAGGCCACTTGTAGGACGCCAGAGTTTACTCTTTAACCCCTAGAAGACGTGGTACATGTCAAGCTCCACTTCATTTTGGGCAAGTGAGGTTAGGTTCCCCTCTACATGCTGGGACTAGACTTGTTAAGACTTTGAAATGGTACACACTGAAAGAGCTTTGAGACTAAAGGAATCTCCAGACTCACTTGAATGGTAACAGGAGATTTAGAAAAATGACTGTATTTATTATTATTATATTTACTGTAATCATGAGCGCTGTGCGCTTTGGTTTGCTTCAAAGAAGGGTGGACTAATTCAATTTCCTACAACTTTATGAATGTGGCGTGCATAACATTTGTAAGAGAGAGAAGAGAGCAGATAAGAGATGAGAGTAATAAGATACAGGAGGGCACAGCTGGCTGTCAGTGGTAATGCTGCCTGGAGGCATGGACACACACACACGGACACACACACACACACACACACACTGGAACACACAGATGTAGCGTAGAAAGATGGATAAAAAGAAATTAGAAATTGATTACGGTAATCCTTCTTTTCTGCCAATCTTTTTTCCATCTTCCTGTTGTCTTTAATTTCACTCATTTAAGCCTCCTTTTCGTTTCTGTAGTTTTTGTGCTTGGTAATCGGAGGACTTTCGTTTGACATACCTCTCTCTCACACACACACACACACACACACACACACTGCTCTATGACTGGCTGGTGTACATAACTGTGCATAATCTACTTGTACAAATGGGTGTTACATTGTATCCATTTCTAATTCCTCCTTCTGTCTTAGCCTCTCTTCATGTCTCTCTCCGTCTCGCTCTGTCGAACAAACACACAGAGCTACTGGTTTAGTTTCTGAGTCTCCAGAGCGGGGCCCTGCAGAGTAGTATTTCTCTCCCAGCAGACAGCTTCTATCCTGGGGCAGACAACCAGCTAGCACAGGGCCCCCTATTCTCATCTGCTCCACGCTGACTCTGTCTATTTCTGTCTCTCTCAAACACACACACACACACACACACACACACTTTTTTTTAAAAGTCTAATACACAGTTTACATGCAAAAACACCTATACATTATATAATAACATATTTATACAGTATACCTTTGACATTGAGTCAATAGTACCTTTAAAGTTAGTGTTCTTAGAGGTTACTGCCTCCAGCAGCATCAATAACAAACACAGAAACAGACACACTTACTGGTTTATAGCGCTAAATCACAGGGCAATGAATGCACACATATGAAACATTTGTTAGCGCTGGCCTGCCATGTGTGCTGCATCAAAGCAAAGACAGCCAATAAAGCCTTGTTTTATAGTAAACCATTTACTTCTGCTCTCTCTCTCTCTCTCTCTCTCTCTTGTTTGAGAAAATGATCAACGCCTACCACAGCTGTTATGTGCATTCAAAACTTTGAAATTGTTCTTGAAGGCCACATTAAACCGAACACATCAAAAGGGATAATGGCACGTTGAAAGTGCAGAATAATGATAAAAATGATTATCGTGAATTACAGTTCTGGGCTTTTATTCAACGCCCCAAAAAACTAAATGTGTTTACTGATGTGGAAAGTTTCCTTGTTTATTAAGATGGAAAGAGATTAGCATAGCGTCAATACAGTGGCCTGGTCCTGATGTGTGGAAGAACATTTGTTTTTATCTTTAACTGACACTGCTTAGATTAAAGAAACCCACTGTATAATGCACAATAACGCGCTAAGAACAGCAGGATTTCTGGACAAATCTTTTTGAAAAGCTGTGTGTGTGTGTGTGTGTCCAAAATGGAAATGGGTCAGAGACACTGGATATGAATGATTTAGTATGGAGAGAGGAGACGGGACGAGAGGCCATCAGAGAAAATTGTAAAAAGTGAGAGAGAGTGAGGAAGAGCGCGTTAGGAAAATAGGTTAAAGCTGGTGCATAGGATAAGAGAGAATGTGTGTGTGTGTCTGTGTGTGTATTTGAGATGGAGAGAAAAGCTCCCCTCAAGGAGCTGTTGTACATCAGAGAGGCTTAAAGAGAAGACAGCGAGAAGGCTTACACACACACACACACACACACACACACACACACGCACACACACACACGCACACACACACAGAAAGTGCATTGACAGGGAAGGGAATAAAATAACTGGAGGATTTGGAGGGAAAACAAATCAAAGTGATGTGTAGGGGGAGAGAGGGAGAGGAATGGAGTGAGAGAGGGAAATAGTAGCAGGGTAGGGCAGAGAGACAAAAGCAGTGAGAGAGAGAGAAAGAGAGAGAGGAGGGCAGGTGGGACTAGTGCATGACAGAATGAGGATCTGTTCTTGACACATTTCCCCTTTTTCTCGCTCCTTTTTTTCTTCGAAAAAAACCCTTTATTCTCACTCTCTCAGACACACACACACACACACACATTTAAAAACACACATACTGTGACTAATAAAAAAGGTGTAAAATTGCATTATCCATGGTCCTCAGGAGTCTGCTCTTTCCATGGGACCACACACACACACACACACACACACACACACACACACACACACACACACACACACACACACACACACACACACACACACACACACACACACACACACACACACACACACACACACACACACACACACACACACACACACACACACACACACACACACACACACACACACACACACACACACACACACACACACACACACACACACACACACACAGAGAGAGAGAAGCGTGATTAAAGTTGCAGCTTTGTCTTCACTGTGGTTCTTTATAGTAAATCCATTTTTACGCTGCGCTACAGCAACCAAGACATCTGCTTACAATCTGTCAGCACAAACTCAACCCTATAACACTAACCAGTCTCTGTGATGGACACCTGCGACTCCCAAATATTTAAGATGGAGATTCCTTAATTTGACAACGGTAGAGTGACAAATATGTTTCTGTCTGCCTACTGTCGGTCAGCATCCAAACTGTTGAAAGGATTTCTATAGCCAGGTCTCCATCCAAATATTGTGCATATTTTAACCAGATTTCCAGATAATAGTCTAAATAAAATGCAAATAAAAGTGCATATTGCGGTTAACAGCGATCCATTAATATGTTTGTTTACGGCCATACATTGTCCTTTGTCAAAGTTTCATACAGTATCAATAGGAGATCAGCAATGCAGACTTTCAGTATGCCCTTACATTGTACAAAAATACTTTCTCCTTTATTATTTTTTTCTTTCTTTCTTTCCTGGCCCTTTTTTGTCCTTTTTTTCTATCAACACCAAATGCATGTTCATTTATGAAATGTTAAAAAAAATATTCTTTGCCTCATTTCTATACACATTAAATGGATGTGCGTTTGTGGTTATGTCTTCAAAAACTGAAAAAAAATAAAGTAAAAAAAACATGGAATGTTAAACCACTAATTGCACAGAAACTCCAATGACCTACAAGTTCTCAAACATGTAAAAATAGCAACGCAATCATTCACAGGGGAAACAATCCAATTTTAGTTTTTCAAATACTCCACTTCTTCAGTAATGAATTTGACTGAAAGTGTTACTGCAATACTGACAGCTCGGGTTAGGTCCAAAACACTATAAAATACAATTATTTTCATGATCTCCGACAGCCAAAGTTGCCATTTTATGAGCAAAATTAAAGCCAGATTATTAAATTCATTATCAGAGGTTGGCTGTATCATAATCCATTCTATCATTTACTTTATCTTGTAAGTTTATGCGCCCAGTTTCTGTGTTCACTGACTTGAATGCCTCGCTGTGAGCCAACTTTGTCATTAAGGAGGAAAAGGTCTTCAAATGGATTGCAGTTGTGCAGTAATTTATTTTAGAGTCGTTGGGTTATATATCTGTATTTATTGTGCCGTATCATGTCTTTCTTGCTCAGTATCTCTTTCTTCCTTTTCATTGTATTGACACAAGCCAATGTCAAGTCTGTCACTATGTAGTCGGCCCTGTTCTCCTCTGCCCCGTCTGTCTACTACACTTTTATTATTTCCAGAATAGAAATGTAATCGTTTGGCACTCATAACATACAATCAGAGGCTTTAAAAAAAAATGCATGTTTTGTTTTAAACTCTTTGATATATTTCCCCTCTTTATTTCTCCCTCTCCGTCTTTAATTGCTGTTTAATGATCTGTTCGATGGCCTGGCATGGACAACCTGTAATCAGCTGAAGAAAATGGTTTAGGTTTTTGCCGCATTGGCGCATCCTTGTTTTTTTGTCTTTATCTGTTCTTTTTCTCCACTTGTGTCATTTTGTTGTGATGAGTTGTTTTGTTCCATTCCATCTTTCTGAACGTTTTGTCCACAGCTCCTTATTCAGCTCTATCCAGTCTGCCTAATTGGCGTGAGAACCGTGCGGGACATGTGATTTTTACACATAAAACGACAGTACAGAAGAGTCAGCACTAAAATACGACAAAGTTTTCTGCTGTATATGCATAAGATCGCTGGTTTGCAAGGCATCAGAGACTTTCAGAAAACCCTGTTATTTGAGTACAACTTCTAGCTGAAGCATGTCTTTTTATTGCTTCTTTTTTTCCAAGTCAATCTCTCCCTCAGTCTCTCACATGGGACAGGGAGGAAAAAATCGGGGAGGAAGACAGCTAGAGTCAGAGAGGAGTAGAGAGGGCAGAGAAGGCAAGTACAGAGAGTGAAGGAGAAAGAGAGGGAAAAAGAGCGAGACGAAGAGCGGGTCGCCCTGATTTGAGCGTGTAAGACAAACTCAAAATTGTGTGCCCCTGTTTTGTCATACTAAACTCTCAACGTGTCTGTCACACTTGTGCACGCGTGCACGCGTGCACACGCACACGCACACACACACACACACACACACACACACACACACACACACACACACACACACACACACACACACACACACACACACACACACACACACACACACACACACACACACACACACACACACACACACACACACACTCTTTGGCACACTGTGGATTAATCTCATTTGCTGTCTGAGGGGATCAAAGTGCTCGTCTTTGGCTTATGGCAGCACACCATAAGCATGTGTACATGTATTTGAGTGGGAGGATGTATGAGAGTGTGTGTGTGTGTGTGTGTACGTATACATATCCAAGCGTTCCTCTGGGACTGAAAACTTCTAAGCCGTCATGCTGTCTCATCTGGTTTTATAAGTGACTCTGTGTGCACGTGTGTCTTATTTGTGAAAACAACATATATTTCAAATGTGACTGGGATAGTTGCCATGTGCAATATGTGAGTGTGTGTGTGTGCATCTTTTACAGTCGTATTGTTAGTTATGGCTCTCCAGCTGTGAGGAGCGGAGCCACTGTTCCATTGAAAATAGGATCTTTGACTGTATACATGCACGCAAACAGACACCAGGCCATTGATACGCTTCGGTATGTAGCGACAACAACAGCTGAGGCACAGACAGACGGACAGATAGAGAGAAATACAGCCTGCCAGACTGAAATCAGGCAATAATGACGTTTCCAGACAGAAGCAGGCTCGGAGTGGAGAGATGGATGGAAACGAAAGGAGGAGAGGAAGGCAGGAAGGATGCAAATAAAGACATGGAACAGGGTGAAAGGAAGGTGGGAGGGGGAGGGATGGAGTGAAGGAGGGACGGCAGGAATGAAGGGAGCGATGCCGAGAGAGGGCTGAGGGTTAGATGGGAGGGAGTCTGGATGGGAGATAAAACAAAGAGCAGAGCAGCAAAGGAGAAATAAATTGAATTTATAGTGTTCACCTTGAGACATCAGCATAGGGTCTCCCAGCAGGAGGCTGAAGAGAGCAGCACAGCAACTTCCCGCAGACTCTCTTTATAGTCCAATTGTACACGTGGCGCAAAACTGTGTTTATGTTCAAAAAGACTCAAATTGTCCTAATCCTATATGCCTTATCGACTGTATATATTGATGACATATGTGATATTATTTGATATTCGTTTGGGCGTATAGGAGATCCCTTTCCAGTAAATACGAGCCTGATGTCACAGAGGCAGCCCTCCCCCACACAGAATAAACAACTAAAATGAAATGTTTTATTTCCGTCGCAAAGGAAACAAAAGTAATTTGACTTACTTCGGGCCTGTCCTGTCGCCACCGCCCTCATTTGTCTGCTTTTGTAATACATTGCATTTTGGAGCATCATTAATGTTACAATCTCCATAACAACTTTGCAAATAAGACTGAAAAACAGCATTCCCCTGTTTTGTTTTTTCAGAACATTTGCTTCAACAGATAAATTCTGATTTCTACGCTCATAAAAATGATAAATGCCTAATTCCTGTCTGGTAAAAAATAATGTGCAATAAATTAGTGGACAAATGTTGTGCGTATGGGGAATTTGGGACATTGCATGAATGTTTGGGAGGAGGACATAAGGTAAGTGGTTATATATATTCTATAAATACTGTAGCCTGAAAGCTTGATGGATGAACGGAAGGAGCGAGGGAGACCGAGATGGAGGAAATATAATTTCTTTGGGATATCACGCAGTTTTGTTGGCTCAACTAAGTTGTTGTTGGACAGCTGTCTTTCTCCTCTTTGCTTTCCCTCTTTTTCTCTCGGTCATAGTAACATTTCTTCCTCCGTTCTTTTACTTTATTATCCTCCTACTGCCCTCTTCCAAAAAAATTATTTATGATTTTTGCCCTGATCTCTTCACTCTTTTCCTCATCTTGTTTTGTGTCTTCTCCTACCTTCCTCTCGTCTACATTTTTTCCCCTTACTCTTTTAGCCTATTTTCATATCATGTTCTTACTGTTTAATTCAATTTAATATTAAGAAAATCAAGAAATATCTGTTTTACCAGATTTAGATTTGAAGCATAGAAATTGCTTCTACCCATAATATAAATACAGAACTACTTACTCCTTCCACAAATCTATGATCTGTTATTAAGATTAACACAGGTTAACACAACACTTATGTACTGAAAAATGCTATGTGTTCTATGCTGAGTAATATACAAAATCTAAACCACTACTATTACTACTCACTATTTACACCTCAACAAAGTTCTACTGAAAATATTTTTGTGAGCATTCTGCCCTTAACAAGTCTCTCTGGTAAACTGCAAACTACTGTTTTAGAGAAGTCTACCATTCAATTACTATTGGCTACAATATTTACAAAGGGAAAAATAACATATGGACGAAGGGATATGTATTTTTCAATAATGTTTAAAGAGACAGGTGAGAAAATCTGTTGATATTTTTAGGTGCCTTCTTGACCTGAACATAGTCTCTAAAACAAAGGCAAAAGACAAGGCTGAAACCTGAGATAAACATGGGGAGACGGTTGCAACATTTACATACAAACGATGTGAAAATTCCAACTGTTAAAGATGTTGAATTGCGGTGTCGTTGTATTGACAAGATTTGTTTTAATCACACTCAGTGATGTAAGTGTTGAAAGTAATCATCACCACAGTAAAAAAAACACAAAATTAGGAAAAGGTTATGTCCTTTTATTACCACCTCCCCTTTAAGAGGCTTTTTTTGGGGTGGGAGGTTTGTTGATCCAAATCCTAGGTCTACGGATAGATCGAAAAGATTGGAAATCCCTATGAGGCAAGTTTGTGTTTTTGGCCTAATTCAATTAAATGTACTTGCTTGACTACAACAACCTAGGCCTACAATCCAACACGTTTTAGGAACTTATTGTGTGTTCTCAACTCTTCAACTCTATAAAACGCTCTCGAAAAAGACAAACACAATCTTTTGAATGTGTGTTAAATGTCATTGGAGCAGAACAGCAGAGAGTAAAATAAGCTTTAATTCATCCAGATTGGGATTTCTAGACCCGACGCCCCGCTGTTACACACACACTGTCAGCACATTCCTCCAGCCGGCCGTGACACACATACACACACACACGCATGCACACACACGCATGCACACGCACACACACACAACTGCGTACTCTAAAACTGTGCAAACACATGACAACACACTTTCCCACAAGCACACACAAGGCTGGGAAAAATGTGAGTATGTGCATATTTAATGTATATCACAAAGAAAATATGTCTCTGTGTGTGTTTTATGAATGTGTATGTGTGTGTGTGTGTGTGAAGGTTGCTGCAGATGATTTATCAGTGGAAAAAGGCGCATGTTGGAGCCCTGCAGTACAGATGTGGGTATGTGTGTAGGTATGTGTGTATATTTTCTCTCCCTGGATTATGTGTTTATTGGTGTAGGCGTCAATACATTTGTATTTACATATTACAAGTGTGTATTTACATATTTGTAGATGTTGCATATTACACATGGGACTTTTGATTCCTCCTTTCTATATAAAGAAAAAATATATTATATATATAAATGTATGTGGTGTGTTGTTGGACACACAGACAGAAAAACACACACACACACACACACACATAGAAATGAACACTACAGGAATGAAAGTAAGCATAGAAGTGGAGTAAAATGGCATAGAGCAGTAATAGAAGGAAAGCAAGACGGAATGTGGGAATTGCAGTTGTAGTTGGTATATATTTCAGCATGGGAGTGAATGTGCGTGAGCAATGTGTGTTAAAATATTCTGTGTGTGTCCCGGAAACCTCTGAAACATGTCGTATCATATGCCATGTCTTACAGTAACATTAAACCCTACACTGATGTAAAACTGGGCAACAAATCAGACATCAATCCCTGAAAGAGTTATGGCAGCATGTGTGTGCAGAGACGGTTTCATGTGCATTACACCAAGATATATGGACACACACACAGGACGCAGCCACCTTAAACATCTCATGTTTTACATGTGGGAGAAAGCTAGAGAGACAAATGACGTATTTGCTGACCGAACCCTAATGTCTAAGTGAAAAATACGAGCGGTGGCCTCGTGTACATTACTCACAGCGAGACAACGAGCAGCTACCTGAGACATCTAGACTTTCCGCAGACACAAAAATACACAATTTCCCAAATATGTGGGAAGAATATCTTTACTGCGGGCGGCCTGAACAAATGCCATGTATTATTTAAAGGCAGGGCATTAAAGTGCGGTATTTTGTATCAGCAAGTTGTCAAATGATCACATATGAATGCAACAGTTCAACATAAGAACCCCACAGGCGATTCGTGGGAGCCTTGAGAGGAGAATTTCATTTTTCAGTCTGTTTTTTGAGGTAAGAGAATTGGAGCTTTTGATTATAAAACAACCGATATACAGTACAAGACGAAACAGTAGAAAAGGATAGCGGTATGAAAGTGTTGGCAACACACAAAATACCAAAAAACAAAGTGCTGGGAAACCATTGTGCCAACTGTAAATAAATCATATCTTCAAAACAAATCAATATTGGTGGAACAGAAATGCTGCTCTACGAGGCCTGTTGTGATTTAAACTGAAGGAAAACATAATTCATTTATTAATCTGTTGATACAACAATATATGATACTAATGTACTGTTTCAAATGTCAGCAAAACGCCCCTAAAAGTCACAAAAATATTTCAATATCTCTGAACAACTCAAATACATCGCATACTTAATGCACTAGTCAAATATTTGTGTCTCATGATCAAACATATAAAGTGCAGTTGAGTATCTACTACAGAAAGACCAGAGACGATCAGAGTAAATATTTGGTCTCCATACAGTAGCTATGATCTGTTCATGGAAACTGGGACACAGTGGTGACTGGAGGCTCATAGTGATGTTAAGCACGACTTATACACACACTTACACACATGTGGATAGGCTGACCTTGGGAGGGTAAAGTTAAATGATAGCACAGATCGAACTGCCCACAAGAGACTCTTAAATCCAATCATGCGTATGTGTGTAGGGTGGTCTGTGTGTGTGTATGTGTGTATGCTTGTAAGATGTATTTGTGCGTTCTGCGTTTGTATGTGCGTGTGTAGATGAAGTAAAGAATAACGCATGCATGTCTCCACTCGTATGTATGTGCCTGTTACATAAATATTCATCATGACACCTGTATTTTCTTAAAAGGAATGTTGGACAAGTCAGACTTCAATAAATCAATCATAGTATGCTTGCACACGTGCACACTCGCACGCGCAAATCCACATATGAAAACAGGGCCACGCATTCTGAAGCACTGATGCTTGTAATAACCCCACGGGTCGTTACCGCGGCGATGAAACGGCCAATAACTTGCTCACCTGGCCTGTGAATGGATGTGCTGCTGGACAGACAAACACACACACACACACATACACACACACACATTCTCTCTCTCCGTCTCTCAAAAACAAAGAAATGCAGAGTTGGTAGAAAACTCAGGAAACAGAGTGCAAGACAACTAAATCACAGCGCATGCCCTCATTTTCCCATGATGCCACGGTAAAAGATAGTCCCACAGCGAGTTTAAACAGGCAGGACTTGCAAATACGGACATTATCCTTGGCTTCTATTTCAGCCCCAGAGCGTGGTTCCACTAAATTAGACCTCGATGTAAGGTCTCAGTGAGGATGTAAAAGAGCAGAAAATACACCGAATCATCGGACCGCTGGACTCCTCTTAGCCGCAGTTAAAGTGCAAACCCATCCATTAAACCTACATCAAAATTTACACCGAGTTACAGCGTGTGCATGTGTGTGTGCGGGGGTCTGTGTATGTAATCAATCATATGAAGAGCTAGACAGCGGTACATGGTTATTGCATTAACACACTACTTAATTCTATGGCTTTAGAGGGCAGGGAGGAAGAGATAAAAGAAGAAAGCAGAGAGAGAGAGAGAGAGAGAGAGAGAGAGATGATGATGAGGTGCCGGGTGAAGATCATGTCAATGTGACCAGTGGCCACCTTCCTAGAACACTGATGCCTCATGGGAAACAACTAGAGATAAGCATAAGAGTTGCTAATTCCAGAGGGAAGTGTTGAAGGTTGTGTTTGACAAGTAAAAATCTGAATAACTGACAACTGGTTGGAAACTTTGTACAGTGTGTGTTAAGTGGGGTGCCAAGAGACAAGTACAGTAAGTGAGGGGGAAACAGCATGGGAAAGTAAATCCATTTTAGGATTAGTTGACATTTGAATTAAATAGCTCAACAAATGCTGGATTGGATGAATATTGCTGGATTGTCATCGTTCACATTCATGGTCCCAGCCCCTCGATGCACTGTTATATCCTCTGACTTTGTCTTTAGCGCCATCACCAGGTCAAAATATTGTCATCGGTTGTACATTGGTTCATGACCAAGTACCTGCAAGACATATTACTTGCGTAGCCCCCATTTTGTGTCAAGTCAAATATATTGCCATGTGAACATGCTAAACTAAGATGGCCATGGTTAACAATATCTGTCAAAATGCAGCATAGTATCACTGTCAAGGTTAGAATGTTAGCTTGCTTACATCAGCATTTTGTCAAACCAACACTGTGTAAGTACAGGAGCTGCTAACTGAGTATTTTTTTAAATTTGCATAAAAAAAGGAAAGAAAAGGATAGGTAGAGAGTAAGAAAGACAGTTTTTCCACAATGTCTTGTTTATCATCGGCGTGTTTGTATTTGGAAACACAGCACACGACCTATAGGTGTCCATCAGAGTTTGCACCAGTCAATGTTAATGTTTTAAAGAGAAAATAGATACACATGTGGTGTATTTTAATGTTTCTCACTTCATCTCCAGGACCTCCTCCAGGTGTTTCCTCCTCTCGGCCCTCAGGGAGTTCAGGTGACCTTCCTTCTCGGCCATTGAGAGCTGAGTTGATGACAGCTTGGCTTTCATCACCTCCAGTTCCTGCTTCACCTTCTCCATGGCAACCAGCAGGTCCTCCACCTGACACACACACAACACACACACACAGTGAACATTTTAAAACACGAGTTCTGCCTTTTTTCAACTTTTCTGCATGAATCTGATATTTTTGTTACATTTTATTCCTTAAACATTTTTATAATTTTTTTTTCAGTGTTATGAGCCTCTCTGGCTTTGTGTGTGTGTGTGTGTATGTTGTGTCTTTCCCTCTCTCTCTCTGCCTGTGTGCGCATCTGACACCCGCGGCGCTTTTGAAATGGTACATAAAAAATTCACTGTTCTTAGACAAGATGCTCGATTGCAAAAACATCAAAAGGTGTCATTTTTCTTCTCCGTTTTCTTTCCTCTCCTTATGTTGTTTTTTTCGTCCTCCTCACTGATACATATTTTATCACTATAAGTCACTCTCTCTTTCTGGGTGTATTTCAGTTTGTCAGTTTAATGTGTGTGTGGTCCAAGTGTCTGGCTCACTGTGAAGACGACCTGGCCCCAGACACCACACACATTATATGTTTGGATACTTCGCTCTCCCCTTTCCATTAAGAGACTCCCTGTTTCTCATGTGTTGAAGTGTTAAAAGTAGACAAGACAGTCATAGTGATATACTTCATCCCCAAAAAATTATGACAACAGCAGAAATTTACAAAAAAAAGTAGAATCCCTGAGGAGGAGCTGAATCTCAAGGCAGCTTCTGTTTGGACAATATGAACTGTTTTGTCTTGTTTCACTGTCATTACTCCATTTGTTGATGATTTTTTTATTCCCCCTATTTTTTCCCTCAATCATCATCATCATCATTTCTTCCCTCCTCTTCACACATTCATACCATCACATATGGCCGGTAGATTTTCTGCAAGCGTTTCCCTTGAACCAACAATTTGTTGGACGTTGCACTTTAAATACCTTTATAATCGTGTCATTTCCCCCATTTTATGAAGCAACTCCCCACCTCCTTCCATCACCACCCCGATCTTCAAGTTGTTCATCTAAAGAAATCCATTTTATGCCGTTTGGCTTTAACTCCACCATTATTGGCATCAAGGCTTTTGATTCTTCCCTTTCCGAAGATGCCAAACAAATTCCACAGAGTCGCTATCTCAACAAATATTATTGTACACTTCAAATTTGGTTTTTCCCTCCTCTCAAAAGACTGTAAAGACGTAAAAACGTGACGGAACTGACTTGACATGAATGATAGAGGAAATGTACAGTAAAAGCCTGGCGAGTGAGTGATGATTGTGTGTTACCTTTGACCACCTAAAGCCGCCTGTGGTGAGCTCATGCATTGGAATGTGAGAGAGCTGCATACAAAAAGAGCAGAGAGAGAGAGAAAGAGAGAGAAGGGGATGGTGACAGTGATGTAGGAGATGATAGGTATATAAATGGGGACAAGAGAGAGAATGAGACAGAAATAAAAGAGGGAAGGAAAGAAGGTGAGAGCAGAATAGGGGAAAGAGACAACATGGACATTGAGATAAAGGAGGGATACAAAGAATAGACAGGGGAGGAGGGCAAAAAGACAGAATGAAAGTAGGAGAGAGGTTTAAAGGAGGACAGTTCAAGAGGTGGACAAGAAGGAAGAATGATAAGGCACAATCATACATGAGTAGGAGACAACAAGTAGGGAAAAGCAGAGGAGAGAAGAGAGAGGAGAAAGAGAAAAGTTGTAATAATGCTCGAGTGAAAAGCTAAACTGTACAGCAAATGGGGAGGCAGAGAAATACAAAGGAAGAGATGCTAAGCACATGAAATAGAGAGACAACCAGATCAAAGAAAGTGCAAAAGAGAGCGCAAAATACTGAGCAGTCGTACACACAGGCAGTGTTAAAAACGCTATTCAGACAGGAGAGGAGAGATGGATGGAGGGAGGGAGGGATGGAGGGATGAGGAGTGATGAGGCTTGGCTGGAAAAGAAGGAGTCGGAGGGGGAGAGGACACAGCAACCCCTTCAGTATTCTGAATGTGTGTGATGTGTGTTTTTGTGCGTACAAACTTAATTTCAAACGGAATAAAGAAAGAAGACGGTCCACAGAGTTCAAGAATTTTAAATGGCCTGTTAATAAAATATGGGTAGCTGGGGGAAAAGAACGTCTGTCTTTAGTTTGGTGTCTGAAGAGACAAATGGAGTGTCATACTGTTGACTAATTTCTCTGTCACACAGTCACACAGACACACACACACACTAACACACGCACCCACACACACACCTTTCTTTAGCATCACACATAAAGTAGTGACTCATGTCTAGTGGAAAAGGTTCAGTCTATTTTCATGTGGTCTCGGTAAAGCAGGCAAAACCCTAACCATGGGACAGTCCGACACAAACACACACACACACATCCAAACACACGGGTTGTCAATACACAGCTGCATTCTAAAGGTGTGTGTCAAATAATATACTGTATAAATCGCGGTGTGTGTGTAAATGTGACATGTTTGGCTGCATTTGTGTGTGTGTGTGTGTGTGTGTGTGTGTGTGTGTGTGTGTGTGTGTGTGTGTGTGTGTGTGTGTGTATGTGCCAACGCTATAATAAGCAATGTGGGAGCCTTGGAACAGGCCGTCCTCATTAAGGGAGGAAATTGTCTCTCCCTCTGTCATCATTTCTTAAATCATTATGTGAAAGGTTCACTGCAGTGACGCAGTTGTAAAAACGGGAACGCAAAAATATTTATTTACAATTTACTCGTGTATATATAGAAACACATTTTCAGTTAGAAAAACCAAAGTGGCGTCCATCTGGCTCCGGCTGAATGCAATGTTGTGCTGCGTCGGTGCACTGTTTAAATAGCAGTTAGCACTTCTTTCCGCCGTGTGTGTGTGTGTGTGTGTGCGTGTGCGGTGTGTTATGTGTATGTACTGTATATTGTATATTACTGTCTGTGAGTACCACGTGCATGCATGTGCGCATGTGTCCGCGCTGAAAGGCTGAGTTAGTGTTGTTGATGTTGGGTGAGGGCTGCTTTGAGTGTTTGGCTGCCATCTCCAGTCGTTCACCACACGCTGACGTTTCCTTTTTCACTGAGGCATCATAATACAAGGACGCTCTCCAGCACCCTGTCCTGGCCTAAATGGGCCTCCGTTCTGTCTAATTAAAGCTGCCACTTGAAGCATTTTGTAGCATTTCAATATATCGCCGGTAAATCAAATGTGATAGCTTGGCACTGTTTCTGTTAACAAATTAAGCCACAGTCAACTTTGGGAGGATAAACAAGTTGGATGTCATTTTTTTCCATCATTCCCTTATTTCTTCCAGTCTTTTGCATTTGTGAAAACCAAAAAGCCTCACGCCTATTTGCTCTCATAGACGCCTAACATCTTCTCTCCAAATGTGTCTCTGTTGTGCGGAATTGTAATTAAGCCCTAGGTTTGGTGTTTTGACCAAATTGTTCCAGGAACTTTAAAACCAAAGGAACTGAACTCAGGAAACCAAAAGTTGGCGCACTGTCGTTTGATCCCACCAGATCAGAAGAACCATGAGGATTAGGCAATCTAGTGGGATAATGGAATTAAAAATGAAGGCAGCTTTTGTGACGCAATTTTTTAGACAAGACAGAGTCATCGTGTTTTTGTTTGGGAGTTACCGGGGATATGATGAAATGATGCAACAACAGAAATAAGACCTGTAGAGGTGGAAAATGGGTTTTCTCGTTTGTTTGTGCTTTCATTAGCACACATCTCATTTTTGAGTACACTGGAAACCAAATTACAAAACTTTGATACCATTGGCAACCAGCGCTTGTGAGCTATGCTTCAGCCCAGCTGTAGCAGCCATCAGGGTTTGTGTTTGACCAATCACTAATGACTGGCGCCCCAAGAGTTCTTGGGCGATCAAAAAGAACTACACTTCCCTGAGCATGGACTTTTTTTGGCACATGAAACTATGCACTATGTTGGATGGCTGACTTAAACACAGCAGGTTTGTTTCCAGATTCCAATCACCATCGTCAACATTGTTTTTCTCTTAAGCGTGACTACAGTCGTTCTCTACTCTTAACCACATGGTTCATTTTGTAACCAAGACGATCAAAGTACTCTTACTTTCAGAACATCTTTCTCTTAACCTAACCAACTTGTTTTTGTGCCTAAACCTAACCAACTCAAACCATAGCATTGCCACATCATAGAATAGATTTAATAGACTTTTCAACAACATTTTAATCTGTAAAAGCCACAGTATTTTGTCATTTGATTTGGAGAACGGCTGTGGCTAAACATGTGATTCTAGGATTTTAGAATGCTCCACAGGGCATCTCTTGTGGTAATTAAGGGTTTAGTGAAGTATCTCTTTTTTACATACTTCACAAAACAGCACACATTGCTCATTCAAATTCATCATTAAAGCCGCAGTCAAATATCAACCTCCAAATTGCTATTTCTTTTTGGTTGCGTCATAAACATCAAAAGGAAAATCCAAGCGGTAGTGTAAATCAATTTGGACATGTTTTCGTGTAGCACATGCACATGCACAAGCATCTTTGTAACTTCAGAATCTTGACTGGAGCTTGCAATAAAGTTATGCGAGTTTGAAAGTAACATGTCTGCACTTGTTTCATAAGCCTTGCTGCATCTTTGCTAAGAGAGCACAACTCTTTATGGCGATGACCAAGCGACCATAAAAAAAATTCCCTGCTTGTCTGTCCATCATTTACTTCCATCCATCTGCTTGTCTGTTCACATGGTCCGTCTTTTTCTGCCATTACATTTGTCTATCTGGAACTCATTTTGCCGTGGCATTAACCATGGACGAGGGTGTCGGCAGTAAAATGCGTGTTTGCATGCCTGTCTTTATGCGTCTGTCCAGAAGTCCCATGGTAAGCAAAGGCCAGAGAGGACGGCCAACATTTAGAGGCAGTAATAACAATGGAGTCCAGCTGTTTTGCCAACAGCTACAGCGGGGCCATGTTTTCTCAGTACAGTTTTCATCCTAACAGCCCACGCTGTTTTTTCCCCACTTGTCAAAACCCATCCAGGCTCCGAGAAACATTTCCCATCTCTATGGCCTCGTTAAGTCACTGGTGGTTACCCAGGGGAACAACACACACACATACTCCCAATGGTCTGAGGTTGAATCCACTAAACCCCTTACCTTCTGAACCTCCCATAACATCCACTACTATGAGCTTTCCTACTGTCTTAGTATAGATAAAACAGATTACAAAATTGGAGTGGTCGGCAAGCGCTTCCATTTAATAAGAAGCTGTTTGTGTGTTACCTGCAGAAGTGGACAAAATACTAGCTGTTCTTTAAAATAGGGATATATTTCTTTACCTCTCCTATAAATGAGGAGTGACTGGGCAAACACACACACACACACACACACACACACACACACACACACACACACACACACACACACACACACACACACACACACACACACACACACACACACACACACACACACACACACACACACACACACACACACACACACACACACACACACACACACACACACACACACACACACACACACACACACACACACACACACACACACACACACACACACACACGTATGAGCTCAGTTGGCACAGGGCAATGCGTGTTGCTGTTGCCATTAGCCACTGTGGATATAGCCGTGTTTAGCTATGTCAGACAGAGTTTCTATGTTGCCCTAAAGATCTGTGTTTGTTTTCTCATGCTGTTTTTTTTTTTACAAAGACAGAAACATATCATATATTTGTATTTGTATCAATAAATAACTGATAAGGGTTGACTTTAGGGAAAGGCTTGGGTCACATACTTTACTGTTTGGGAGGTCAGGGGTTCTCTTAAGACATGCAGTCGCACAGCTATGTGTAAGTGTATTTGCTGATGAGAGCGACGGTACCTGTTTATCGGAGTGTTCGCGGGCATGTTCCTCGTGGGCTAGCACCACCTCTCTCTCCGCTGTGATTTGAACACTTTCCCTCAGCGCCTCCTCCAGCTCCTCGATGCGCTCCTCCTTCTGACGGAGAGAGTCCTTCAAAAAGAAAGAATGCAATGTGAAGAGAGCATAAACATGATGATAAATACAGCATTCATTAAAGAACAACACAGATAGTCTACAGCCAGTTCTGTGAGGTTAGCATGCTAACATTTGCTAATTGACAAAGTATATTAGCAAATGCTTTGGTAATAGAGCAAAGTATGGGCCAAATTAAAACCCTTGACATTTAAACGTCAAAATGTTCTCATCCTGGGTCATCACATGGTTTTGTGGTGTGTAAAAATAGTATTTAAGGGAGGCTGAGCCATACACCAGCCAGAAAATCGCTAACTTTTTGCTAACTCATACACAGCACAGACAGAACCTTCATTGATCTGACCTCTGACGGACTGTGTATTAATTAATCACTTTTTCACAATTTCACGTAACAGCAACTTTCGCTGTCGCATCCCTAGGGGGGAGAACCATGACCACTTCTTATTCAACTCAGCGTTCTTGAAAAGCGCGACAAAAGACTTGCAAAATTAGACGGTGTGATCTCCATCTGCATCTGTAGACTCTCTGGGATTTCTGATCACACATAAGCTGTAAAAGGGGAACATGAACTTCCCCCACCAATTCCAATACAAAGAGCCATTTTTCCCCTCATGCCAGGCACACTGACTTTCTGGGTAAAATTAGAGTTGAATGAATAACTTGTGGGGTTGAGTGTGAGAGGGTGGATGAGGCATTACAGTGGCCATGACCAAAACCTCCAGGGCATCTCCCAACACATGTGCTGTGAATCTGAATCCTGCTCCGGCGTGACTTGGTGTCTAACTATGCAGACCTGAGGTGGAACTCTAATTCAATTCAATCTTCTTATTGTGTTGTATTAAACTGCACGGTCTGAATTATACCCCCACGTTCCATTTATAGTCTTCGGCGCTGGTTGAACTATGCAGAACCGGCTTAGAAATTGACACAAACACCAGTTATGGTTGTGACCGCTGCGGTCCCATAAGTCTGAGTGACTCAGAGCAATCAGCTCATCTCCCAACCACACGCATACACACAAATGACAACTTCCAAACTCCTTGAAAACCCTGAGATCAATCATAGCTAAAGGGTTGCATACGCTTATCCGCACACGCACACAAACAGTGAAAAGACTGTGTTCATCTTCAGCTGCGTCTAATCAGGGAGGCCACAGAAGCTTACGATTACTGGAAGAGGGGGAGGAGGAGGAAGAGGAGGACAGACTAGGGTGGAAAAAAGGAAGGAGAAAGTCAGGGTGAGTTTAGGGGGAAATTAGTGGTGAACAAGGTCAACTTGAAGGTAGATATGTAGAAGTAAAAAGAAAACCTTAAAATAAGACAAAATATGAATTAAAACCACAGTCATAATCATCAACCTGCACTTGGCTGTATTCATCGTGTGGTCACTTGACAGCCCAGCAGACAATTAGGAAGTATTTCTCACTTTTAGTGTGTGAATGCTTTATATCTCCTTCAATCACCTATGGTCCTGACTTCCATCCTTTCGCTTCACCCCTTCCTCTCTTCTCTCCATCTGCTCTGCCTGTCAATCATCCTCTTCAGCTACCCCCTCTCACACACTCCCAGAGTGCAAGCTGCATCCATGTGTGTGTGTGTGTGTGTGTGTGTGTGTGTGTGTGTGAGAGAAAGAGAGAGAATGGATGAGCGAGCGAGCGTGTTTGACATTGCCTCAGGCTGCTCCCTGTCACAGTTGTCACACTATGATGAAGCATTGTTGTGATAGCAGAATAATATTCAAGGTAGGACGGAGAGTAGGAGTGAAAACTTTTTCTGTCTAACCCTCTTGTCCCCCCCTCCCCCCACCCTTTCACTTTTCCAGCTTCCACTTCAGCCCCCTATCTCTCTCTCTTCCTCCTTCCGTATACCTTGATCTGCTGGGAGCTTTCGTTGAGATTGTCCTCCCTCTTCTTGGCCTCGTCCATCATCATGGCGTTCTTGCTCTTCTCCTGCTGCTCCTTGTGTTTCATGTTGGCCACCTTCTTCGACTGGTCCTTCATCTGCCTATACAAACATTAAAAAAAACACAAAATATCAAAGTTAATGCATTACAAACAGTATCTCAAAAATGCTCCCTGGAGACGAGGCACATATTTTTTCTTTAATACAGCTCTTACTGAACTGATATGCACCTCTAAAGCGGTTTCAATGACCTAATTTAGAAACAGAAATCTAAATTTAAGAGCTAATGGACAAACAGGCCTGTATCCATTCAGCCACTTACTGTAGATTATGTCCCGAAAAAATACACAAATGCCCCAATAAAATAGTGCGCCCTGGTGGCCTTTTCCAAGATGATGACCATATAAGGTCAACATCCCCAGTTCTCTGGTCTGGCAAGGACTATCATCTGCATTGTTTTCCCCCTCATTTACCTCAAACAAAGGCTAAAATGAGAAAATAAAAGCAATCGAAAAAATGTCTCAGTAATACAGCTCAAAGAGGGCAGTGTTATATCCAACACAATCCAAATGAAAACTTAGAAGAGGTCATAAGAAGTATCAGCTTTAACAGGTCTAAATACCATCATCGACCCCTCACGTATGCCAACACAGCTACATGGTCACGGTGAGAACAGGCTGTCTGTTACTGCCATTAAGATGATGCTGCACTGGTGAACTATTCTGCGCAACACAATGCCATGACGAAATCCCTCAGGGCCAATATAATGTAAAGATCAGTACAAGGAATTCAATAAAAAGCATTGAACGGATGACTAGATGACATTTGAGATTTGTCCATATAGTGGGAAGTATGACGGTCTTTTCACAGAGGGATTACTGGGTGTCGAGAAGAAGAGGCTAAATCATCACCCGAGGAATGATGAAGAGAGAGAGAGATTCCCCATGGGAGCATCATGGTTGGGAGATGGAGAAAGGGTTTAATCCCTGTTTAAACTGTCTGGAAGCCATTGTGGCTCTGTCATAGGCATATCAGCTATTGCACCAGCTTGTCCTGATCAAGACCGTTCATACCTTCCACATGTGCACAGATGTGAACTAACCCTAATGCCGGTAAGGTTAAACAGTGTCTACTGAATCATGACACAGATGAAAGATAAGTCAAACACGGGGGACAAATGTGTAAGCATACGCGTGGAGGCACACATCCAACTAAAACTGAACTGCTGACTAACACATGAGAAATTGATTAAACGTTGTATTAAAAAGTAACTCTATTCACTCTGTCTGTCTGTGAGTCTTTTGTATGTTTTCCATGTTTTTGAATCGGTGTACAGTACACGTCTGCCTGCTGTGTTGTGCAAATGTTTATGCATGTGTGTGTGCGTTTCTGTTAGCATAACGTTTTTACAGAATCGTAGATAAATCCATTTTCTCCACCTCCATCGCCACAGCTGCCAGTAAAAGAGCTGAACTCCAGTGATGGGAAACCCACAGCGAACTCTGTCTCAAGCGTTCGCACTCATGGGAAATCATTTTTACAAGCCGCGCACTGCATATTCTGTTTCGTAAGGTGTAAACAGGCTCTAGTCGTCACATGACCTTTGACTGTGTGCACCACAAAAGCTCGGAGCTGACAACCCTGTGCATTTGCAAATCCAACAATCTCCCAGAATGCGGCTTCATTTATTAGATTTTCACTAGCTTTGCTCCTTTGAGTGCCATCTCTCCCACACGAGCGCAAAGTGCATTTGTTTACAAGACGCACACATTCTGGTGTCTAAATATTTTATGGCACCCCCTCTTTACCTTTCATCTTTCCTATCCATCGTAGCCATAAAATACCTTCTAAAACTAACCTACAGTAATGGGAATAATCCATCAAATGGCTTTCACATCAGCATCACTGCCAAAAAAAGTTGAGAAATTATATTGGCAGAGGATGGCAACATAAAAATCCTGTATGTGTTTGCTAAAAGGTCCAGGGGGCCCAATTCCAAACTGTCCGGAGACATTTGGGGGAGCTGGAACAAAATATTTGAAATGCAACGACGGGGCCAACACTGCTCTGCTGCAGCACCTGGCCGGCTCAAAGCTTACTGTAAAATAATCAGCCTGTTAAGCTCCGTGTGCACATGTGCTTTTTTACTTGTTTAATTGTTTTTGTATGCATTTCAAAAGGCATCCATATTGCATCATTATCACATCAAAATTGGGTTCAAATGTTAAACAGGAAAACAGATGAAGTAGGCGTGGAGTTGGACGCATGATGGTGTTTTTTCTCCTTCCCCCCCCCCCCCCCCCTTTGTTCGGCCCTGATTTCAGTTTGCACTCCGAAAGTGGGATAATTTTAATATTTGGGATCAATTTGGTGCTCAACGCCCTGCGTGAGTGCGTAACAGGTCATAAACAGGCAGGAATGTTCCTATTGGAGGATTTCCAGGAAGCTCCAACCATCTGGGTTAGCTCTATGAGGTTTACCCCCCCTCCCCTCAATTCATGCTACATTTACTGTATGTATGCGAGTGTGTGAATATAGAAGATACTTTTAGTTTGCAATGTTTCCTATTGACATAACTCTCTTTCCTCTCCTGCTAATGCTAAACACTTCTCTTGCTCAAACCTCACTTGTTTAACTTCATTAGCACGCAGATCATTTGCACGAGGTAACTATCACGCATTTGCATCAGACCACGACGAGTTCCCGGTCCCTACTCTTTCCTCTCATTGGAATTTTATTGCTCACCAAAACCAACACTGCTATTTCCTTCCACTAATTCACCGCAGTTTTTTTTATTCTATTTTAATGTTACTTACATTATAATTATTTGTGTGAAAAGCAATCATTTTCTTTGCATCTGACCAACGCACAGGGACAAATGTACTTCGCCTCAATGCTCCCCCTCTCCTTTCTGTCTTCTACCTACTCACTCCATCTCCAAATGCAACATTACTCTTTCCCTTGGATGAAGTATTCTCATCAGACCATGGACCATTTCTTCTCCCCTTTCCTCTGCCCGATTCCTTCCACTCCCTCTTTTGTCACTTTCATTTTCTGTGCCTCTCTTTGCCTCAGACTGCTAAAAATCGTTTTTTTTTGTGTGTTTTCCATCTCCTAAATAATGATGTGTAATTTGCATATGAATGTAAATGATTATTATGGTAATCATCTGCAAAACTGAATGTTTTTCTTTTCTCCTTCCCTTTTAACAGTCGCTAATATAATAGCTGACAGACATTTGTGCCCAGGAAATCACAAATATACCTAAAGTAAGTGTCCTTTTTCAAGACTTCTAGTCCCTCTAAATGAACTCAAAATGTAAAGACACTTGGTAATTCACATTTTATATTACAATTCAATCATTTGTTATTGTATTGTCAGCCCAGTCCCTCCTTTCAGCTCTATCCTGACTGGTGTGTGACATGAACGCAGTTTTTAAGAAGTTGCAATTGTGAATCTACACTCAAGTTTAATTAAGCAGTACAACACTTCAATTGCACTCTCTACTCTAAGGGGCAGAAGTTGCTGTGTGAACTCAGTGGCTCAGTTCAGCAGAGGCAAAGGACCATTTGAAGTTTTTTTTTCTAATATGTAAAATACTTCCTTCACTCTGACCCTCTTTCAACAACTGCTGTGAAACCGCTGGAAGACGGCGGAATCACAGGAGAGTCCACTTTATCCACAACCGCCGTAAACACCATGTACAAATGTGCAGTGAAACCACGTCCACACACACACACACACACACACACACACACACACACACACACACACACACACACACACACACACACACACACACACACACACACACACACACACACACACACACACACACACACACACACACACACACACACACACACACACACACACACACACACACACACACACACACACACACACACACACAGAGACACGGTGCAAGTCCAAATGAAGGCAGAAATTTACCACAAACTGTGATGATAGTGGGGAACACAAACATATAAGTCGGCGTTGTAAACTGTTCCAAACACAACCTACTTTGTATTGGAGTCTTTCGGTCGGACCACACACAAACATTTGAAACACACATACACACACATACACGCACACACACACACAGTTGTGCATGCAACTGCACCTAACATGACGACGTGTGACCATTTACCGACATTTGCACAGAAATACACACATGCAAACATGGTAACACATACAGTAAACATATGCTAACATAAACAGACTCTAAAATACTTGTTGACAGAACTTTGAACTTCCTCAATTTTGCGGAACCTCCGAAATCCGTAATAATGTACTGACCCACACACCTTCATATACGCTATATATAAACCAGATATGCACACATAGAATAGCCTTCATTAGAAGTTGAAAAGTTGAAAAGCATAGTGAATACTTCTGGCAACTAGCAGTAAAAAAAAAGAACACACACAAACATAATCTCATAAACTTCAGTAAACCCTCAGCCTCCAAAATATATATTTTTTAACCTCCCTCATTAGCATGCTGCTGATATTCAGGGACTCGCATTAAGGTAATATTAATATTCCATTTGGAGTCCTGTATAAATATTTGATCAGAAGTGTTCGGGGGCCTCATGTATGTTTACTGTGCATAGTTCACCCAACATTAACATCAAGGATTTCCTTTTAACCGTTAGGAATTCAGTATTTCCTTTGAAAATAGATGAAATATTGGTTTGGTTTACTAAGCCCATAAAAACTCTAAAGTATGAAAAAGGGGGAAAGAAATGATCAAAAACATAATAGTTTAGTCATACCCACTGTTAGTGCGGAAGACAAACTTACAGTGCAAGGAGGACATTTCTGGAGGAAAAAAGAAAGAAATACTTGTGCTGCTGTTTGCTAGAATGATTGTAGAAAATCCCTGAGGCAGTGGAGCAAATTTGTGAGGTAAATAAGGAGGGAAGGCAGCTAAGGCCCATGTGTATCTGTGCAAACTTCCACAGTTTGGAGTTACTGGAAACTAGAGGTAAAAAACTAAAAAATACTTTAATACAAGGGCAGGCAAAATGAAATGTCTTTTTTAATAGCTTCTGTCCTTATAAAAATAAATCACATTTATGGCATATATCCACATTTTCAGAAGTAACCATGCAACTAAGGGAAAGGGGTTTAGATAATAGTAATAGTGTAAGCATGTGACGGAGAGCTGGAGTTGATCTTGGCAGTGTCTTTGTTTAACATGGAGGACAACAAAATCCTCATATGAAACGCTCACACTCGGTTCTTTGGCCTCATATTCATCTCTTGATCTGAACTCTAGATTACAAATTGTAGATGAGTCAACAACACAAGAAGACTGATATTATTATTTCTCAATACTCAAATGAAAAGGTGTCACTGTTAACGGTGTGCATGAAAAACATGCATGTATCGAAATACAGCATTTAAAAAGGAATATAGAATCCTTACAGCTAAACAAAAACTACTTGGAACCTATTAATTCATCTGTTGATAATTTTTTCTATTAATCGATTTATTGTTGGTCTATAAAATATCAGAAAATAATGAAATTGCTGATTAGATTTTACCACATCTCAAGGTAAATTATTCCTAGTTTGTTTTATTCATACAAATGTCCAAAACCCGTTTTTTTCAGGTGTGGGGAAAATACAGCATTACATCCTCACAATTCAAAAGCTTAAACAAGGAATTTGGTTTGAAAAAGACTAAAATTTGTAATTGATCATCAGTATGCTCACACATAAACTTTATGTCTGTTGAATGATCGAGTAATCGTTGTAGCTCCGGGCTGAGATGATCTTTTATGCAGAACTACCCCTTACCAATTCCCCAAATAGGCTTAATTGGATTTCTGTTGTTGGAGTTGTATAAGTTGTTTGTGTACAAGCATACACCATGTAACAATGCAGGGTAACATAGTGTACAATTATTTGTCTGCAAGCTTCTTTTTGACAAACAAAATTCATATATATTTGTTACTATATGGTCCATTTAACAAAGTAAAAGGGTTCCAAAGTAATGCTTGTTTACATATTGGGTCTTAATGACATCACAAAGAAAAATAAATCTAAAAGTTGGTTGATTTTACATTCGGTGTTTGTGAGACCCATTAGGAAATTTAAAAAAAATTATACGAAAATAAGGCATAATTTACAGTGAGCAGCCACTGTAAACGGTACTGCTTGCTGAATATTCTAAATGCTGAATATTAAACAGGTTTTTCATTCCCCCTCAGTACTGGAAATGGTTTGTTTGTGAGTGTGCAGGTATTTTAATTAGATAACACTCAGCAGTCAACCCCTTACTGTAGTGTTGCTACCTATTAGCTGGCAAAGTCCTCCTTGAATGTGTGTTTGCGTGTGAAAAAACCCAATGTGCTCTGGTCTGTGGTAGTGTGTTTGTGTGATCCGGCTTGTTGTCAGCCATTAGCTGACAAATCCCTGCACCACTTGGATGCTCAGTGTCATTCGGGACCTCAAAGGGATCTCACACGCACACATGCGCACACACACACGCACACACATACAGAAGAAACAATGCGATTCCTTTTTAAGCTACACAAAACCTTGATGTCAGACATGTGGCAGTGAATGAGGAGTTCCTTAGCGCATGATCAAATCAAGCAGTAAAAAAAAAGACAAGATGAGAAAAGAAGAGTAAGAGGGCAGAAGAAGAAAATGATGCCTCTGTTGTCTACCAGAGCAATGCAAGGCAATGCTAACTGTTTCCTTTGTCATCCCCTGCTAGACCTCTCACAAAATACCACAACAACAACGATGAATAGCTGACAAGACGGCAGGGGGAACAGTGGCTCTGTATGTTGAAAAAGAAAGAAGGAGCTGGCGTTGGAGACCGTTACAACAGAGCACAGCGCTCAAAACACTCCCGACCACCAGATTTATGCAGGAAACAGAAGGAATAAGGGGTTATTATGTGGTCGATCACAATGTGTAGGTCAGAGACATTTCAATATGACTTTGATATGTCTGTTAGAAAAAGACCATAATTCAGACGTTGGGTTCTGCATGCTGAAACCTCATTACAGGGGCACCTCCTGGGTGCAGATAGGAATATTTAAAAGTTTAAAAAAAGGGCCTTTTTTTCAATCTTGGGATATGGTGATCCTTAACCATGTAAAACTTACAGAAAGAGTTTTTTTATATACACTATCTTAACAAAATGCACTTTTTATTGGCTGTTTCTGACTGCCCGCTAACCTCATGGTGACGGGATATAATGTGTAATATAGAGATCTTTACATGTGCACATTCTTCATACATTTAGATTGAGCCATGCTAGTTGTTCCCCCCATCTACAGTCTTTATGCTGAGCTAAGCTAAACGTCACCTCGCTCAAGAAAGATATTTACCGTAAAGACATGAGAGTGACATCCATCTTTTCCTCTGAATCTCAGCAAGAAAGCAAATAAGCCTAATCTCCAAAAATGTCCAACTGTTCCTTTAAACCCACACACACACACAACTTCAGTAATATTCATGACAATTTCAGAGTCACTCACGGGACCATAAAAGATTGGGAAATCTTGGACGAACAAATAAATTAAATATCGTCTGAAGTCTTGTAGTGGCAGGAACAACATGTGGAGTGATTTCTCTATAAGAGCCACAAAGCCACAAAGAAACCCCACAGAGCTTAGGAAAACTCTGAGCAACGGTTCCCAGCTGTCCAAGTTAATGACGGCTGTACACCGCTTCAACTTCTTTCTTTTTTTCTCACTTGTTTTGCTAGCCTGTAATTTGAACTTGGTGCTACTATCGTGACAGGACTATTATAGCGAGGGGCTATAGTGATGAGTGCAAGAAATTGAAACGAGAATGTTTCCTCTTCACAGAGGCAGTGTTGATGAGGCAGAGAATAAGGAACCAGAGTGAAAGTCAAGGTGTCGCCTTCAAAGACAGATAAGCATGATGAGAATGATTAAAAACGGGGTTTATGATAGAGCGAAAGAGATGAGAGGGCGTCTTGATGCAAGGACAAAAAAAGGAAGACAATGAAGGAGAGGATGATAGAGAGAAAGAGAGAGAGTCACGGAGGATGAGGAAAAATAGGCGTACAGTACTAACCTTGAGGCAAGACTGGGTAGAGCAGGAGACAGCGTTGCATTGTTAAGATAAAAGAAAGGGAAAGAAGAGAGACAGAGAAGGAGAGGGAAAGGTGAGACAGGAGTTGAGTGCCAGGTTAGCCAGCTTGATCACTTTTCAAAGAGGAAAGACATGAGAGAGACAGAGGAACTGACAGAGAGTCATAATTAACCCAGAGATACTTCTGGGCAGATGCAGACATGGAGACAGGCATGAGCAAGCAAGAAAACAGAAAGACAGGCAGTCAGGCAAGGCAGACAGACGGACAGAAAGAAAGTTACAAGTAGACAAGTTCAATTCAGCCGTTTTTTTTCTTTTCTTTTCAGTGCAGTTTTGGGGGTTACTAGAGGCCTGCTCACCTCACATGACCTCTCCACAAATTGAAAGGGACACACACAAACACACACAATGTAATACAATAGAAAGCAAGCAAATTGGCCAATCAAAGCATGAGCTGAGGGGCACGTTCACTATAAATCAGTTCTCCTTCAATGGGTATGAAACTGCAGACGACTTCTTTCGCTCTCCGGTGCTGGGGCCAATTGAATTGTATGACGCTTGAGAATTCCTGGGGGAGTCTCCACCAAAGGGGGCATTTGGCATGCAAATCATTTAGATATGAAATCAGTGGTGAAATCACTTCCTCAATTATGGATCGGTATGATGCCTCAAAAGTATTCATCAAAATAATTCCTCATACGTATGTTTGGTTGAACTGGCAGAGGCCAAAACTCCAGGGTGAGCTTATTCCTGGGAACTCACACTATAAAGACAGTGTGCCAGAGACGAATTGTCCGTTACAGAACGATATAACACGCAATAAACTTCTCTAATTTCCCATTACTCAGGTCTATGCTCTTCAACGCTTTGAACCGTCTTCCATTACCATTCTTCTCTGTCAGTTTCGTTTTCTGTTTTCCTCTCGCCACCATGTTGTCTGTTCCTCCTTTTATTTTTTTTGCTCTATATATCCATCCGTTACTTCATTTCTTTCTCGCTTTTTTTTCCCCGCCGCTGCCACCTCCCTTAACATCCTTTCCTCTTTCACGTCTCCCCGTTTTCCGCTCCTCTGTCCAAATCCTTTATTTTGGCCATCAGGGCAGATTTTCAGCTCCATTTCCCTTCAGTGTGAAGTCACTCAGTCTACTCCAATTACCGTCCTAGTTACTGAAATAAATAACCTGGTACCATTACAGCTGGATTCAAACTAGAGGGGAAAGAGAGAGCGGGTTGATTTTTACCCTTGTTCAACCCAAGTCTGATCTTTGCATTAGTAATGTTCTCCTGCTGCATAGCCCAAGGTATAGCTGTGATGCCAAGCTTTAGTTGGTAGCCACAAGCTAATGTATCTTTCTCTGACGTACCTGTTGGCTTGAGGCTAATTCTTATTATTCACAGCAGGGTTAGGTAGCCTTTGGAGAAAGTCAGTATTAGTATACTTAATGTTACAGAGCCAGTGCATGGGGATTAAAAAAAAACAAAGCTGCTGAATTTATCATTATAGGCTAATCCTAAACATCGAACGTTTGTTTATCTAATGTCCTAACTACAATGTGTACTTTTTCTGAAATTAATGATTTTATTATAAAAGAAAATGACCATATGAGAATGGAGAGCAAACGGTAACAAAGAGGGTCAGGGCTTAGCAAACAGACAGTTCCTACCCGTTTCATGACTGTTACACCATGTCAACACTTCACCACAGTATTAAGTTAGCCAGGGATTGTTTACCCCATCATAGGCCTAACAGCTAAATGTAACCACTAAATGTTAAGATGTTTAAGGTTTTATTCCTCCTTACATCCTCTAATATAACCTCTACAAACCACTCACTTGAGGGGAATGAATATGTGTGTGTGTGTGGTGCGCCAGTGTGCAAAAAGGAAAGTTAAATTTCCTCATAAAAAAATACTTAATCCTAATTTTACTATTACAGGATACTTTTCTAAAACATACGTTACAAAGCCAACTTGAATAGCGTTCCAGTTTTCTAGGAGCAGCCAGAGTATAGTTTGAATATTAAATATCAGTTGCAGCGGGGCCTTCATTTTTATTTTAATCCACACGGAGGATCAAACATCTCTTTAATGCATCTGATGGAAGAGCCCTAAAAGTCCCACATGTACAAACATCTACAATTTTAAATGGTTATTAAAGTTACATTACAATTTTCTCCACAAAGTTAGTATTGCTGGAAATCTGCACACACACACACACACACACACACACACACACACACACACACACACACACACACACACACACACACACACACACACACACACACACACACACACACACACACACACACACACACACACACACACACACACACACACACACACACACACACACACACACACACACACACACACACACACACAGTTTGAAGTCAGCGGGTGCTAAATAATTAATAGTCTAGTATTTGTTCTGGCCAGACGGAGACATAGTAAGGAAAAAGTGAAACTCTAAAAAATCATTAACGACCATTTGTATTATAGTCAAACGACTACACGCCCGGAGAGAGAGAGAGAGAGAGAGAGAGAGAGAGAGAGAGAAAGAGAATGTTTAGCGTGGAGATCATGTCCAAGGAAGAAACTAAAAGGAAAAGATGAAGGAGACAGAAAGGCAGAATACGCAGACAGAGAGGCGTTCAGAAATCAAAGGCGTCGAGAGGCATTCAGACAGACGGACAGACAGACCAATGTTCGTAAACCACAGACAGCTCTGATCCATCGAACCCTTCAAGACAAACTTAATTCTCACTCCTCTGCCTAACATCTAACCCAGTGCAACCTCTTTGTATACTTCAAATCGTTTTTATTTTACTTTAGTATTTAACTTTTGGCCATGAGATAAAGACACCTGACCCTGCTTAAGAGGCACTTACAGTAATCCCCTGAGGCTTCATACAGAAATACTCATGAAGAGACACACAGACAGAACCACAGACAGGCAAAACGACACAGGAAAACACAGAAGCAGGCAGGCATGCAGGCAGACACATCACCAGATAGATATTAGAAAGAGAAGACAGGTTAAGATTTAGACTAGTCTGGGAGGTAGATGTAGTGTACACAGGCACACGTGAAGTGTGAGTGACAGACAGGTTAGGTTAAAACTACGGACAGGTAGAAAGGAGTTAGAAACAGTCAAACCATTCATATTAGCATAAAGAAAATACAGAAAAAAAAACTGAAAACGGAGTGAACTGTCCAGACTCCTGATGAAAGAAAAGGAGTGTGTTAAAGTCTGCGAGTCAGGCATCCTCGGCTGAAAGTAAAACAAAAAGCGTGAAGACAAGAGCCACTAACTGAAAGAGTTGCATCATTGACAGGAGCAAGAGAGAGGCTCACAGAGTTCCAGAGACTCTGGTGCCAAACTGTGCCCTCATTTTACAAACTTTTAGGGGCAGTTTGGCTTGTCATACTGCGGTTGAACAGACGACACAAGTTGACGTTTAAGAGCAATACTGGTGCCGATTGCTGAGCCGTAAGGGGGATTCTTTGCACGACCCACAGACAGTCCAAAAGGGCCTTGTATATTACTAGAGGGGCTTAGTCATCATTCAACAAATGCTGCAACTCTTTGATGGTGATTATTAGTGAACATACTCAGCTCTGTCCCATGTGGAAAAGGATCAAAAACGTGAGAAAACTCTAGTCTTGACATGTCACTATTACGTTATAATACGAGAAAAGGAAAAAAGAAAAAATATTTAAGGGCTGCAATTACCAGTCATTATAAATGTGTCTGCTGATTACTTTCTCATGTACACTATATTAAATATTTGTGTCGTCTGTAAAATGTCAGAATACAAAGACATGTCCCAGAGCCCCAAGGTGACGTATTTAAAAACCTTGTTTATATCTTAGTTCATGAAACATGTGCAGTCTAATATTGTAAATGATGCAGCAGTAAAGTTTTCATATTTTATAATAGAAAAAAGACTGTTAAAGCTCTGACATATAGCTACATGTATTTCATCTAGGATCTCATCGTGTGGTTCTGTGGTGGTGGTGGTTAGAAGTTCTGGGGTGCTTTGTGTTAAATTATCCATCAAATTCAGTTTTTGAAGCAATAAAGAAACATGTTATTCCGTATAACTTTTCCACATGGGACTGGGTGCATTTTGTAGTGCTCTCATATCCGGTCGTCCGACAAGCAAAGTGAGTTTTTTGTCGTGCATCTTTCTATTTGACTGACAGGGGCCACCAGCCACTCACGTGCCCAGGTAGTCCCACACCAGCCCCCCCATTGGCTGCTGAGAGGCAGAGGGGGGCAGGGCCTGTTTTCGTGACTGCTGAGAACCGCACAGATGAGAAGCAGAGGGGGTTCTGGGGTGTGATGGGCACACACACACACAGACATACACACACACACACAATAAAACAAAACGCACTCGCGCAGATGCAGAATCACGGGAATGTGTACATATTTATGTATACGCACACATGTGTGAATAAGGTACGATGAGAGAAATAAGAAATAAGGAGGGATGAATAAGGCGAAGAAATAAAGGCGAAATGGAGGAAGAAAAGGGGAAGAAAGAAGGGAGGGGAAGGGGTGAGAAAAAGGGAAAACTAATGGATTAGTACTGCAGGAAGGTTGCTATAGCCTCCCAACAGTATGTAGCTTGAATGGGAAATAGACCACAAAAGTGAATTCCAATCTAAAATCTTATAAATTCAGCAAGTAAAGACAGTAATTTTGACTGGTTAAGGTAAAAAAAGGAAAGCGGTCCTGCCTCTTCTCTTACCTCTCTAATTCGTGGATCTTCTTCTCCTTGTCGTTCTTCTCATTCTCCATCTGCCTCAGGATGTCCAGGAGGCGTTCCACCTCGGTCTGGGCCTTCCCAGCATCCTCTTTGTTCTGGGCCACTTCCTGCTCCAGGCAGGAAATGTGTTCGGAGAGTTCGGTGCTGGCCTGGGAATCTGCCGCTGCGCTGTGAGCCTGGAACAGAAAATTCACCAGAACAAATAAACCAACATCGGCTTTCAAAGTGAGGTGGCCAATCACAACATATGTGGATGCTTGACGATGAGGTGGATAGATTTGATTAATGTGACAGGGGCCTTGGTAAACTGTTTAAGAGTGTAACTGGTCTATTATTGGTCTATAATTTGTTTATAAAATTATGACAGACTCTCATATACTTAAGATTCACACACACACACACACTCAGAAAAAAGTACACACAAAAGGCCAATGGTACACAACACAACACACAAAAGCACATAAAGCGCGTTTAGGAACAGATTAGCATGAGCATGAAAAGAAGAGTGAAGTAACAAGCATATTAAACTGAGTTGCATCTTCTCCTCTGGTCAGCCCAAGATACAGAATGAAGAAAAAAAAACAAATGAAATAAAACAAAGAAGGGGAAAAAAAACAAGTTATAACGAGCTTAGAGGTTAGAACAGCTGTGTGTGTTTCCCAGAAGCAAATGTTGCTTTTGGGACGGATTGACTCCGGGTGTGTGTGTGTATGTGTGTGTGTGTGTGTGTGTGTGTGTCTGTGTGCACACGCCTCGGTCACACAATAAATAAACCCTATTAGTTTTGGAAGAGCACAACAGTTTTTACAGGTCTTTATGTGGAGAGGAAATGTTTGGGTGTCTGAAGATATTATAAGAAGATCTGGGCGGAGGGAAGTGTGAGAGAGAGAGAGAGAGAGAGAGAGGAAGAGAGAGAGAGAGGGAGAAAGAAAGAGAGGAAAGAAGACAAATAAGGAAGGAAAACAGAAACATCACACACAGTGTCACATGCACAATGTCAATCATGTCACACACACGCACACAACTTTTCAGTCTTACATCCATCCATGGTAACAAAAACAGACAAAGAAATACACTCGGATGAGAGAAACACCAGGGATCCACTGACACCTTCATATACACACACACACACGGAGTGTGGTGGTGGTGCTGTCTTCTCCACTCTGTAAAAATGACTGTAAGGCTGTCAGCAAGCTGTCTCACACACACACACACACACACACACACACACACACACACACACACACACACACACACACACACACACACACACACACACACACACACACACACACACACACACACACACACACACACACACACACACACACACACACACACACACACACACACACACACACACTGCTTTGGAAACAGTTGAGGAAGTTTAAAAACTTCCATTTTTTGTTTTTAGTTGGTTAATGTTGTCCAACTACCTATTGTAGTTATTGTTCCCCTAAATTCACACCCTTTCATTCTGAAACTAAATGAAGACTATGAGACTAATTGGTACTGGGCGTTGGTATGGTGCTGGCGGACAGCTAACCTTCTTGAGTTGGTTCTCCAGTTTGACACACTCCTCTTTCTTCTGCTCCAGGCTGATCTCCAGAGTCTTCAGCCTGTTGTCCTTCTTCACAGTGGAGGAAGCCAGAGAGGAAGCCTTCTCCTTAAGATCCAACACAGAGGTCTGACAGCAAAAGAGAGACAAAAAGGATGGAAGCCAAGTTAGCAAATGCCTTGTTCACTAACCTACATTTAAATATCATTTTGGTTGGTAACTTGGGCGTTTTTTTCTATAATTGTGGGACTTTTGAACATTAGTTATATTTTATTTACCAAAGCAGTTCCTCTTAGCTTTCTGATCTGTTCCAATCGAAGGAAAGTGGACGTTAAATGTTGTTCATGATCCACCACTGTGCAGTCAAATTGTATATTAGCACAACTACAGCAAGTATGCTAGAGTCATGTTGAACCAGAAAATCCACCTGTGTGAACGGTGATGTTGTTTAGAAGGACAGGTTGGGTTGTAACTTTACAGTTTGGCCAGGTTGGAGGGTTTTGTTTAAAGCATTTGTGCTGAATTCACAGATCTCAGCAATTCACTTGGTAGGTCCGTTTTTTTTTTTTTTTGCGGTAGGAACTATGGTTAATATGACACAAATCAAAATACAAGTTGTATGAAACTCTTGACTCCTTGTTCTTCAAACCCTTTTTCCCATGACCTGTCTCTTTTTTTCTCACTTTTCCAGCTAAATCCTTCCATCCGTGAAGTCTCTCTCCCTTTTCTTTTTCTGGTCTTTTCCTCTTTCGGTAGGGCCGGGGAAACACAAACCAACGGGGCCAGAAGGAGAGATACTCAGACGTGTAATTTCACCCTTGACTGACAATACCAACTCCACACTACGGATCCTCATGTTTGACTGGGCATTGGTCAGAGGAACCTTGCTGCTTACTCTGAATAAATTTAGGTACATATCTATCATATCTATATATATTTATTGCTGTTGTCAGACAAACGCCACATCTGTGTTAGCAGCGTAGAAAGTAAAACTTGGTTTTCTCCCTGATTTTTCCCATGCCTTTCTCAAATTATACAATGGGGCTGTAACAGGTTTTATGACCCCACAATCACTAAAAGTAGCTGAAGAGTCCAAGTCAAAACAGACATAAAGGGCTTGTTACTACAACAACATGTTTTTGAAGCAACCTTTAAAAAGGAATAGTTTCACTATTTTAGGAAATACATATTTTCTCTGTCTTGCTGAGGGGTCACTTAGCTTAGCATAAAGACTGGTTGTGAAGCATTCTGTTGTCAAGGATATGGGACTGATTATGAAATGGGACCTTGGGAGGATCTGTTCTATAATAGTAGATCAAGAACGGTTTCTTGACAGGGTCCGGAGAAGGGTGGCGAGCGAAAAGTGTGCTTTCTTCTGACTTATAGCACCCACATGTATGAGTGTGTTTGCATGTGTGTGTGTTTGTGCGCTCTACCTCACGATCAGCCAGGTCTCCTTGTAGCGTGGACACTTTCTCCCTCAACTCCTTCAGCTCCTTCCTGCTGGTCTCCACCTCATCCCCCTTTTCTCTCTCCTCCCTCTCCCGCTGCTCCTTCAATCGCTCGATGATTCGCTCCTGGACAGCGGGCGATGGAAGTTGAGAGGAATGAAGACAGAAAAGAGTTCCAAAAAGTTATTCACAGTCACTCAATATCAAGTTTCTTTACTAATAACCATCGCATTAAAACTTTATGAACATGGCAGCTTTGACAGGATCTAACAGCCAACGGTGATTTTAGACACGTAATACGTTCTGGCACGAGATGTAATATTCACAACCACTAAAACACTATATAGACCAGCTATGGAACAGTTCAGCCGCCAGTTCAAGCAAGTGGCTCTGTGTGTGTTTGTTTTCAGGTATTGTAGTTCTAGCTTTATGAGGACCCGTTTAACGTTTTCAGCCTTGACAGTGAATATTTTGGCCGGTCCTCACTTCTTTAAAAAGTTGTCTCAGGGTTAAAACTTAAGGGTTACATTTTTTTAAAGAAGAAGACTTAAATAATTGATTAATCTACAGATGATTCCCTTAATTAATCGATTTCATCTTCAACTTGCTTGTCATGTCCAAACAACCTGTCCAATAGCCCAACGACATTGGGTTAGCAAAGATGTAAACAAGACGAGAGGGGCAAATTCTTACTTTTAGGAGGCTGTACCATCGAATGTTTGTCTGTCGACTGACTAATTGATTAAACAAATAATTACTTCAGCTCTATTTGGATATAAGTATATTAGGATTATGGACATGGATAGAATGAAAAGTGGATGTATATGAATGGAATGATGGAAAAACAGAGGAAAAAGGGAAAGATGTCCAAAGGCACCATTACAACGAATATGTGCTTGTGAAAGTCGTTTGAGTGAAGTTACAGTCGTCGGCCACCTCTGCCTGCCAAAACTCTCACATCTAGCTGACACCCAGAATATTAGTCACATAACAATTAATAGCACCGTTTCCTGTATGTGTATGTGTGTGTGTGTGTGTGTGTGTGTGTGTGTGTGTGTGTGTGTGTGTGTGTGTGTGTGTGTGTGTGTGTGTGTGTGTGTGTGTGTGTGCGCGTGCATATGTGGGATCAAGTCGGTAACACAATCGCACTTTACAGTACAAAAATATATTCCCATCAAAGTGGGTTGTTGCTGGTGTAAGTGTCACTGGTTGGTTTCCCAGAGTCGGGGTCAAGGCCTGACCGTACACTGTAGAATAACAGATCATCAAACAGGCTGTTGAGAGTTCAATTCCCCAATTCCGTGGCTATGGTATCCAAACGTTTGAACACAGACGCGACGGTGTGGTTTGACGGTTATATTCCCGTCCGTTCCGAGGTCATGTGACTTTCTGTTATACTCTTTAATGAGCACAGGCTGTGAATGATTTAATAACGAAAAAGCCCATGTGATTATTGGTTCCCTTCCATTCAATCCAGAGTCATCTGGTCATTGCGTGGGTGGTCGGCGGTTTTGCTCATTGTGCTTTTATTAACGTAACCTTGCTCTGGATTTGACCTGCAGTTGACCAGCGTGTGTGTGTGTGTGTGTGTGTGTGTACCTTCTCTGACAGAGCCTCCTCCAGTGTTCCCAGGGCCGTGTCGGTGTTGTTGGTGTCTGTCTGTAGTGACTTGACTCTGTCTTTCAAGCCGCCCAGCTGTTTCTCCTTGTCCCTCAGCTGATCCAGAAGGTTCTCTATCTACAGAGACAATGTGGAGAGGAATAGTCATAAACACTGTGTTGTTTTCGATGCAGAATTATCACTCACATATTATCACTCACATATTACCAAAGAATGACATTGCTGAGTTGGCAAGTGTATAAGTTGTCAAACTCGCCACAATTTAGCACTTGGGAAACTGCTTGTAGCTAAAGCCAATAAGACATATAGCAATACTGCAGCCTTAAAACCTCAATATGGCGTGTGATAATAGAACGCGTGCATTATAAACAATAACTAAATGTATACCATTTCTAACATTCTCCTGCCATGCTACCTGCATAAAAGTAAGTTGCAGTCCCCATACAACAGGTGAAATTGCCCTTTTTCCATCCATAACTGTAAGTGACAGTCAATAACTATACACACACAAACAACAAGAGATGCATTCAAATAGAACTGACTTAAAAGGATGCTTGCCTACTACACTGCTTTGAATACAAGAGACAGTTTTCTCAGACAAGGGGTTTAATGTGATTCTATCTGGAAATTTTCAACGCATAAAAACAGCGCTTCGCAAACTTTAACCCTTTCTCCAAACACACACTCTCTCTCTCTCTACCTCTTTATCTGCCTGCCTCCTCCTGTTGCTGCTTCCTCTCACAGTGATTTGGTAGCAGATTAATTTTCTGTTCAAACACAAAATCAGCAGAAATAACCCGAATGGACTCAGTCTTACCCTGAGCCGACAACGAGTGTGCGAAACCGTGCGCGCGAGAGAGCGATCACAGACAAAGATAAGGAGTAAAGTCAACGTTGTGGTATTCATTAAAATGCAATGGATGGAACAAAAGGTTGAAAAGCCCAGAAATAACAAATTGAGAGAAAATGAGAGAGAGAGAGAGAGAGAGAGAGAGAGAGAGAGAGCGAGCGAGAGAGAGAGAGAGAGAGAGAGAGAGAGAGAGAGAGAGCGAGAGAGAGAGAGCTTATGTAACTTGGTGTCGCAAGGGAGTGCATTAGGCCGGTAAAATCTCTCTCTTTCGGTCTCCCTCTCGTTCTGTCCCTCTCTCCTTCACCTCGAAATCAAGCGATTGACAACCCGTCACAAAAAAAAGAAAGAAAATCAAAATTGGTATGTAACCTTTGACTCCACTGCAGGTGAGACGCACACATCTAAAGTGCCACAGAGATTGTGAGCGTGGGTGTGCGTTCATACAGTAAAACATTTCCAGCACCTCATTAATCAACTGCTCACCTGACAGCTTGACTGACACCTCCTCCTCACACACACACACACACTTGACATTGAGAGGCAGTGAGACTCTTTGATCCCATCTGAACTTCTTGAAACTGACAACTGCTGGATGCTTGGCACACACACACACACACACACACACACACACACACACACACACACACACACACACACACACACACACACACACACACACACACACACACACACACACACACACACACACACACACACACACACACACACACACACACACACACACACACACACACACACACCACACACACACACACACACAGCCACACACACAGCCACACACACAGCCACACACACAGCCTGTCATGTTCCAGCCCAAGAAATGGCCTGTGATAATGAACTGGAATATGTTAACAAAATCATAACCGGCTGACACACTTCCCTTCATCTATGCCATGATGTTCTTCACATAACATATAACAGAAATTTACATTTAACAACAAAGAGACGAGGATGACGGGAGAGCAGAAGAATGTCTTCACAATTGATTCTATTCAATCATGGTCAATTTCTGACTGGAAACACATTTTTAGATTTTCCACACGCCAAAAAAAAAAAGATACAAAATCAAGAAAACACATATGCAGATGAGATAAACGAGGAGTCGGCAGCATGCCCCCCATCTCCCTCTCAGACAGCGGACTGTATTCTATTTGAAGGAGGCAGGGGTCATCATTTATTGAACAGGAGGAACTCATTAGTATGCATTTGATTTCAAACACAGTCTGTCTGTCTGTCTGTCTGTCTGTCTGTCTGTCTGTCTGTCTGTCTCTCTCCTCCCCCTCCCGGTCCTGCGTTATGTCTGTCTGCTTTATTGTCTCAATCAATTATCTTCTCTGTTTTTCACAAGTGACAACTGGCAAGGAGAAAAGGGAGATGAAGTGGAAGGACTGTATGCTGGGTTATTTATTCATTTGTTTGTCATTCTTAATTTAATATATGGTACTGAACAATTATAAATGATGTACCCTTTATCCATCCAAAACCAGTGTGTGTGTGTGTGTGTGTGTGTGTGTGTGTGTGTGTGTGTGTGTGTGTGTGTGTGTGTGTGTGTGTGTGTGTGTGTGTGTGCCAGACAGCAAAAACAGTGGGTCACTCCTGCCCATCCATCTAACTGAGAGTGTAACTGTACACACACAAAAACACATTGAAAAGTGACCAAAAATATGCAGAAAGCATCTGTAACTCTGGCGTGTATGCGTCTCCCTCTGTCTGCCTGCTGACCTGTCTGTCTGTCTGTGTATGGCAGCTTCAGCTAGCAAACTACACACTGTCCTATAGCTCCATCTAGTGGCATTATCATAGCATTGCTACATGCAGAATTCAACTAAAGTGAATGTCACACCTCCATGTATGTCTTACATAATATTTCGAGAAAGAAACACCATCTGTTTTTCATCTATCTAATAAAAGCATGTTTAGCCTCTTCCTATCACTATTTCTATCACTCTTTCCATTCAGTCAGATTGAAAATATAGCCTTTACAATTCCACTTCCACAATTTAGATGTTCTCCACAGCAGTCTTATGAGTTTTCTGCTTTCAGGGTGGGCAACACTGGTTTGATTAAGAAATTGCTTCAATTGCAGCAAGAAAATCAGGATCATAAGGGTCTTAGCTTTGCTTTATGAGCATGTGTATCTGAATTCCCTTGTGTAAATGGAAGTGCAGCTCGTTTTGGAAATCAAAGAAGCATTTGGTGTTTTTTTTCTTACCTTCTTCTGCAACACAGAAACTTTGCGCTCTTTCACGTCCAGCATGTCTTTGAGGTCGACGATCTCTCCGTGCTGAGTGCTCTTCTCGTCCGTCAGCTCTGAAATCTGTTGACTCTTCTTAGAGAGGAGAGATTCCTTTTCCTCTAGACGCAGACGCAGCGCATCCACCTGTATGCACACACACACACACACACACACACACACACACACACACACACACAAATATAATTCCAAGTCAGTGGAAATAAATATTTAGAAAGCAAACATCAAATTACTTTGTGATAAAATAGTACCATTACACACAGCAGCAGCAACTACTATCAGAAGAGTACCTCAGTCTGTAGTATAGCTGCTCTCTGTTCCTTGGCAGTGAGTGACTCCTTGAGTACGTCCACATGTTGTTTACTGTCAGAGAACTGGTTGTTGAGAGTTTCCAGTTTGGTCCTGAAACCCAAAAGCTCGCTGTCCTTACGACCCAGATCCTGCTTTGCCTGATCAATCTGAGTAACACACGTAACATAAAAAAGAGGGGGAGGGAGAAAGAAAGAAAGAAAGAAAGAAAGAAAGAAAGAAAGAAAGAAAGAAAGAAAGAAAGAAAGAAAGAAAGAAAGAAAGAAAGAAAGAAAGAAAGAAAGAAAGAAAGAAGACATACTCAGTTAAGAGTGCACACTACAGAGGATTAGGTGTTTACTTACATTACATTGTATTAAAATCCACTGCAAACTATACTAAGTGAGCACTCGTTCTAGGCACTAGTTTAATGAGAGTGATACATGTTAAATACAGAGTGTGTATTGTGAGTAACAGTTATCCCCCAATATGATTTAAAATAGTTTCAGTTTACATCTGAATGATGTGACTGGGAGTAGATTTTAACATGACACGTGAAAAGAAAGAACCCAAACCACACAGAAAAACGAGTGCCATAAAATATATCAGAAAACAAGATCCAAGAAAACCTCATGCGAGAAGTAATAGAAGCAGGTTAGACACGCATACTGTTGCACGGCACAGCTGGATTCTCAGCTTGAAGTCTGTATCTGCACAGTTCAGACAGCTAGAAGCAACTATTACTGTCAAGAGCCATTTATCACAGACGGAACAGGGAAGTAAATACCTCCCGACCTATTCATATGAACAAAAAAGGGCACGCACCAAACTACTTGAATTAAAATGAGAAGTCCCATGCAAGGTTCCCTCTATTCTGCTCTGGGACTTTTTCTACTTTAGCTATGACTTTAGGTTTTGGAGAAAGTCATGGTACTTATGGTACTTTTTTTTTTAAACTTGTTTGTATAACACCTGGATTTAAAACAATTAAATGTTCCGAACACAAGATGAAAATAAAGAGACTTTAGCTCGTGAAAGGAACGACAAAATGTCCTTAAGAGTGAACAGCGTTTGACAGTTCCAGTTGCTTTTTGCTGTCTGAGCACTACTGTGAATTCTACTGAAGAAGCAGCCATTAGCCATTAGTCAACCTAGGAGACGGAAAGAGAGAGAGAGATGTTGAAAGAACGAAATAGGAAAGAACGAAAGAAAAAATACGGCGCAAACAGACACACCGAGGTTGTGTCTCTTACTGCAGACAACTCCCGCTGAAGCTCATTGGCTCGTTGCAATTGCTCCTCTTTCTCTGATTGGCTGAGAGTTAGCTCTTCCTTCAGTTGCTCAACCTGGCAGGAGAGGAGGGCGTCACCATAACAAATCAGCCGCTCAAGTTGTGAACTATACAGCATATTTTTCTAAAAACCTTACATGCTGAGATAATACATTTAACGGCCTACTGTGCATCCGAGCCTGTACGCAATGCTACTGATGTAATATGCTCGTATGAGTGTGTTCCTTATATATGAACCAGTAAGTAGCTATCTTGGTTCACAGTTTTCCTACACTGACAAATCCCATCTGGGTTTGTGGTTGTTATAGCTGTTGATTTAGGTCAGACACAGCTGCCCCCTGGTCCTAAATACACTTTAACAATGCAAACATGCTGATGATTTCTGTATTTCTAAAAGATGGGTATAAAAAAAATATTATGGTAAAAAAAGAGGTGTAAATGACTTCCTTCCACATGTGAGATAAAAAAAACACCAGAGATAAAAACAAACACATTTCAAGCCAAACAGGCAAAATACAGAGAGAGAAAAAAATCTGCTGAATTCCAAAACTGTCTCGTCTTCCTGACATGACAAAAGTGTATTTTAATGAGCGCGGCTCCAACAAAAAAACCTTAACATTTTTTTAAAACTCTGGTGAAAATGATATGGTGAGACAAGCGCGTTAGGTGTGTGTGTGTGTGTGTGTGTGAAAGTGTCACCTTGTTCTTCATGAACTTGGAGTGTGACCTGTAGACCTCCATCTGTTTGATCTCCTCCTCCCTCTCCTCGCTGCTCAGTGCTCCGTTGGACTTGAGCATGTTGATCTCATCTTCCAGCTCTCTCAGGCCGCGCTCCATGGAGCTGATCTTAGCGTCCTGACACACAAATATGCACATGTTAACGGGGTAAAAAGGCCAGGTGGGATTTTACTCTAGCTGGGACATATATTATATCACAAATAAATAAGATTCCTTTGGTATTCCTGAAAGATGACCAGAGCTGGTAATTCAACCCAAACTCTGTGCTGTAATTTTCTTGTTACATATCAGCCAACATGTAAACTGATATCAATACATCCAAATCAAATCAAATCAAATCAAATCAAATCAAATCAAATCAGTTTTATTTGTCTAGCCCAATATCACAAATAGACATTTGCCTCAGTGGGCTTTACATTCCATAAAGTATGACACCCTGCCCTTACACCCTTAGCACCCATCTGCAATAAGCTACTATGAAAAACACCATACCATAGTCTATCTGCATTAAATTCTTTATTTCTGAGCCGAACCTCTATACATTTACTATAGTACAGACTAAAGTGACACAGATTACACATTTACAAGACGTACTCATCGACGTGTTTACCTTCATTTCGATGACTGTCTGCAAGGCCTTGGTCTTTGTGGATTCTGGAGCTGCCTCGTATCTCCTGTGCAGCTCCTGAGTGATACAGACACGAGGGTCAACAGAGGCAGGAACAGCAGAGGGATGGAACGAGGGATGGAACGAGGGAGGAGAAGGTCGTGGTGGTGGGCCATGAAAGGCTACTGGCGGATATGTATGGAGGGAGGGCTGGATGTGGGGTGTAGGCCGCGAAGCAGGAGCGGGGAAGGAGGGCGAGTGATGCACGGAGGGGTGGGCCGAAGAATTGACAACGAAGGAGGGATAGTGGGGAGGACAGGAGGACGGGAAGACGACAGGATGGACGGAGTGACGGTGGGAACGAGGAGAAGGTGCGGGGAAAGAGGGAGAGGAACAGAGTTGGTGACGGCGCAAGTAAGGGGAGAACGGAGGAGGAGGAGGAGAGGGCTGGAAGGGGGGAGACACATGGAAAGGAGGAGGAATAGGAAAAGATGGAGAGATGGGGATGGAGATGGAGGGAGAGGCAGGAGGGTGGAGATGTTGTTGTTTCCCTCTGGCTCTGAGCCTCCTCGGGTCGATACGTCCATCCCACATCCTTCAAAGCTGCGAGGGGAACGCCACTATAACTGGGCTGACACCGTTTACCAGCCCTCGAAATGTGAAGGAGTGATCCAATCTGACAGCCTTAAAATGATGCTAATTCCAATATATTAGCGCGCAGATTTGAAGCCTCTTAGAGTTCACATGAAGTTTAAAATGGTCTCCAATAAAAATAAAAATAAATGTCCAAATGAAGCCACTTTTTCAGTGAAATAAAGAAATGCTGTAAGATGACTAAGTGCCAGCAGCATTAACCTATGATAAAATAATATCAATAAAAAAAATGTACGTAGACAAGAGGCCTACACTAGATTCCTAAAATTTTCAAAATCCTCCAAAATTTACATTTGTACTAGACTATTTTACAGAACTACAAGCAACAAAATCCTTTCTATCCGGCTGTTGTGACCACATCGCACCGCACCAGTCAAATGAATTGAGAGCGCAAGGGGGGATAAAGAAGGGAAAGTGTAGTGGTGGATGTAAAGGCACAAAAAGACACAGAAAGGACAGGGAGAAAGAGTAGGAGAGAGGGAGGGAATGAAAGCAGGGGGGAGGACGTAGCAGTGTATGCATCACTGCTTTTCTTTGGAGGAAACACAGTTCACAGGCTAACAAAGACAGCTAATGCATGAGTCGGGAATCACAAAATAACATGTGTGAAAGGGATAAGGTGAAAGGGTGCCATGGCTTAAGGGCACTAGTATATTAACCCTATGGAAGCCGAAGGACCACACACACACTCAGATATTTCTTGAAAAAAATGTTTTTTTGTTCTGTAATTACTTTCTTTTGGTGTTACAGTGACGCAACTATTGCAAAAGTACCGTAGCAAAGAAGAAATAATAATAATTAAATCTGTTCAGCAAAAGGAAAGTTCACTGTAAAATGTCATCACTAACGGATACTTAACATTGAAATTTAAATACGACTGAATTTTTAGCATTGGTATATTTTAGTTAAACAGACAGTGAAACCTGTCCAGTGCACTGATGCAATGTGAAGAAATATGGGTCAGAGTTACAGAGTAGGAGTATTTCGATACTGTATCACCTTATAATGTTTGACCCTTTCATTCTGCCTCCTGACTCTCTTTCTTATAGACATTTCTTGCCTTCGATACATTTGATGATGATGATGCATCACTCGCTCTTGAGTGCTTATATGTTTCTCCCTCACAGCTGTGGCCCGTGGGTGCATTAGGAGCTGGTCACAAAAGGCAGCTCTGAGATCAGTTGTTTTGTGTATCACACAGTGTTACTGAAGTGTTTCTCAACCTGGTGCCTTTCAACAAGACAAGTTAACGGTTCACGATAAATATTATTATCACACATAAAATGTTATAATGTGTGTGTGTGTGTTTTTGAATCTTTTAAATCTGTCTGCAGGAATCATTGGTGCATTAGTATCAAAATGTTTTTGTTGTGTATGTATTCTACTGTGTATGTTGTCTAGCATATTTATTTGATTTATTTGTGTGTTTTCTATGACACATGAGCAGGTGCTGATTGTGAAAATAAATTCCTACATTTCCATTCATTCATTCTTTTTTGCATTTAAATTTTCTTTTCACCCTAATACAATAGTATTTGGCATTGTGAAATAAACATTATGTTACTGAACAGCGTAATGTCTGTCTTAACACTAGAGGGAGCTGTTGTATAAAACAACAAACACATTGATGAATGGCAATTTAATGGCGAGTCAGATGTTGAAAAAAAGGGTAAAGTGTGACCTTCCTGTGTGTTTGTGTGTGTGTGTGTGTGTGTGTGTGTGTGTGTGTGTGTGTGTGTGTGTGTGTGTGTGTGTTGATGTTTTAGGCATTGTCTGAACATGGCATAGTTTGATTTTCACACACTCAATCCAGCTGTACAAAAAGACACAGCCCACAGCCGCACATACATGGGAATACTTGAATGCTTTGGTTCTACTTTGTCAGACAGACAAACACACGGACACAGACACACACACACACACCTCTCTGAGTTGTAGCATCTCCTTGTCCCTTTGCTCCAGTAGGCCTTCCAGTTGGTGGATGGTCATCTCGGCATCGGCCAGTCGCCTCGTTCTCTCGTGGTCCTCCTCGGTCGCCCGTGACGACAGGCCTTTACTCTGCAACATTTCCAGTAACTTCTTTATGGATTCGTCCCTGTTAGGAAAAAAATAGATTTAAAAAGCTTCAGTGGAAATGGCAGGCAATAGGTGCCAGAAATCACATCACTTAACACCAGATTTGACATTACCTGGCAGTTAGAGTGTGTTTCTGTGTGTCTATCCTCAGCTCCATTTCTTCCACGGTCTTCCTCAGGAGGAAGAGCTCCTTGACCTGCCGCTCGTACTCGCCGTGGAGACGCAGGAAGTTGTCCTCCGTCATTTCCTGTGGGGAGATGGCGTGGTTTCCGAGGAGACCGGACTCGGAGTAGTCGGACTGGAAGAGGTGGTTGAGATCGCGCTGGATTCGCACCTCATCTTGCAAGGCCTGGATGTTGCACTGAAGATGCTGGAGGGATCACAGGGGGAGTTCAATTTAAAGTTTATGAATGTGGGAGATAAAACAAGAGAGCAGGGAGAGAAATAATGGAGCACAAAGTCAGATTTCATTAATCCGTTGCTCAACAGGACCATAAAACATTGGCAGAGGTCTGACACGGCTGTTCATCAGTATCATTGATGTGATCGTTATTGTAACCGGAAGAAGAGATGTTGGTGCTTTCCAAACTTATGTCTCAGTTTAATGTGTGTCTTGTGATTTGTGATCATTAAAAAAAAAGAAAAAAAAAGAAAGGTATTGTGAAATCGGACATCACTTTGAGGCTGAGGCACTACAGGTTTTATATCAACACTGAGGATGCCACTTTTCCACCTTCTTTTTGAGGTGTTCTGGTCATTTTCCTTTGGCAGAACAGCCCAGGGTGTACCCAGAGCATTTTGAAGGGACCTTGTAGCCTATATATCGTACCACATGACTCGGTAGCTCTTGGAGAAATTCCTTCTAAAATAATTGGGTTTAATTGCATTGAATCTGGATCAATACAAAACATACATCAAGACTGATCTCAAGCAATGTGTGAGTGAGAGTGTGAGGAGCGACGGGCTGACTTAGGCACCACACAGCATGTTAGGTCATCTTCTGTGTTATAACATAGCTGAGGACAAGGTGACATGACTAACGTGTGTGTGTGTGTGTGTGTGTGTGTGTGTGTGTGTGTGTGTGTGTGTGTGTGTGTGTGTGTGTGTGTGTGTGTGTGTGTGTGTGTGTGTGTGTGTGTGCAGTATGATGTCCCCAGCCTTTCTTTGTTTTTAAATGTGTCACTCTTAACATGAGCAACAGCCTGGTCATCACCACATGAATCACAGAGCATTTTAACAGACAAAAATAACACAGCTAGCAAAAAAGTGTTGAGAGAGAAAGTCCATGAAGGAGAGCAAAAGTAAATTATGTATCCGACTGAAGGATATACTAGTTTTGTAATGAGAGGATATAGTACAGTATATGTGTTGTGGTATTTGTAATTGATTATATTCTGTATTGTATTATGGTTTTAGTATGTTAATCATTAAAGTATGTTGATTAAGTTGCCCAATTAGGGAGTTGTTAATTAGCTAAAGCTATAAACCATCAGTTGCATTCTTTGTATTGGAACAACATAAAACCGCATCGTCTCTATTCAAAAAAAGAAAAGAAAGACAGGTTGGAAAAAGGCAGAGATGCTATCGCTCTCTTTCACCCATCGTTAATCAACAAGATTAAAGGAATAGGGAAAGAGACGGATGAGCGGCGAGGCGAAGAAAAACAGGTCTGAGATATTAAGGAAGAGAAATGAGAGGAGAAAAAAGAAGAAGAAGCAGATAGTGATCACAAATGGAATGTATGTTCGCACAGGCAGACGCACAGATAAACCGTGATGAAAGGTAATTCGATCATATCAAAGCACCTGTCTGCTGTATGATAGTTCTGCTTTAAGCTGAGTGACAGCCAGGGCAGCGTGTCTCCTGCTTTATGCCTTGGCCAGAGACAAATGTACAAAATATCGCAATAATTTGTTATATTTGATCCTTTTTTCTCCTCATTTGTGTCACTGTGAGTGTGTTTGTCTGCTGACTCACAAAAATCTCCTCAAACACACGCTCTTGTGATTAATTGATAGTCAAGTTAATTGTTGTTTGCAGCCGTAGGTATGAATAGAACAGTATGTACATGCAAAAAGGTACTGATAGTTATATTCATGCCACACAACACATACAAAAACCCATGCTCATTACATTAGCATCTATCCTCTATAATATATTTTGTGAGTCATTTACCGTAGGCATTAAAGAAACGCACATGCATGCCAACATCCATCATTATGTTCAGAAAAAATACACATCAAGCATTCAAAAGTATGTCAGAGCTGCAGAGTTGCACACATAAGAGCACACACACACACACACACACACACACACACACACACAAAGTTGGTGTAAATCAGTTTGTTTCTGCACAAAGTCAAGCAAATACAGTCAACACACACACCAACACACACACACACACACACAAAACTTGAAAAGGTTAAATATAAAAAGAATATAAACAGAATCACACACACACACACACACACACACACAATTGCTTGTGCCAGTAACTCCCCCTCAACACACAGACACAGCAGGAATGTAGAGCAGAGAAATGTCAGACCACACGAAGAGGGAGGGAAAACAGGGCGTGAAATATGAAAGGAGGCAGAAAGAAACTAAAAGAGAAAGGGGGAGATTAGGAGAAAGAGGCCAGAAGAGTTTGAGTAAACAGCCGGTTAATGATGTCCAGCAGGGATAGGAGGGAAGGGTTACAAATGGGCAACAGAGGAGAGAGCGTCGGAATTCATGTTGTGTTTTTCTTCTCAGTTTCTGCTCAGTCGTCTTTTGGCTCTCTGACCTCTGACGCGGTCACACACTTCCTGACAGCGAGTGGCTGGGAGGGTCGCTCACCCAGTCAAAACAGGGACAGAAATGCTAGCACCACCACGCGTCTCAAGAAACATCCGCACACACTCATTTGCAAGTTCATATTACACTGCCGGTCAGACCACACACACACACACACAGGCAAAACTATGCAACACCACATAAAAAAAAGGAGCTATTTGAAAAAAATATTTTCGCATCACTATGTTTAGACTACAGTTTTTTAGTTTATGTTCACATTCAAGTGATAAAATAGCAGAACAGAGGGTAGAAATGTGACAAAACACACAAACAAGATGGTATTTCACTCCTTCAGAAGTCCTGGGGAGGGGCGGATAAATACAGAGAGATAAGGGCATTATCTTCATCCCCGTGTTGTTTTAACAGCTCAAAGCTTTGCCTGAACAATCCTCCCACTTTCTCTAGAAATCCTGTCGCAATAGCAGCTATGTATGCTAGTGAAGGAGACGGCAAGCACTTACATGGGATGAAATGACATGCCTGTGTCCTGTGAGGTAGTGTCAGTAAGTCAACTCCTCACATTTAACAATGGCTGTTCATGGGGTCGACTGCATACTTTTGTTGTCTTTTGCAATTCAGTTACAAATGAATAGACGCCATGGTCGCGAAATCAATGAATGACAATTGAAGGTGTAATGAGTTACTCTCATATAAGCTGCTAATTGGTGTCTCCATCAGCATCCATCTTTTTTTGTTTAGTTTTCTTGCACTGCACTCCCTTTTTTTCCCTTTGCTTGACTATCAGACACATTTCCCATGACTTCATAGTTAACGCCATAACAGAATGTTACTGAAGAGAAGAGAAGATCTATTTGTGAATATGGTGACAATTTTCCATCCGCTCGTCCTCTTCCCCAGGCTACTGCTCATCTGTCGTTCAATATTAACCGTCCCTCCGTTATTACTCCTCCGTCTCATCCCTCGCTTATTCTGCACTTGCCTGATGAGTCACGCTCCCCCCTTCTTATCACAAACAGATACACACTGTGACAGAAAACACATAAACACACACTTGGACAAACAAACACGACATACACACACACACACACACAAGCGCACACAAATACGTCCACACGCGGGCGTAATGTTCGAAGCAGTGGTCATTGCCATCAGCGTTGTGACCGTGTGTGTGTGTATGTGTGTGTGTGCGATGACCGTGAGCAGTTTGAAAGCATCGCCCACTCAGGCCTTAGACAACAGGCCGATTAACAATCTTTCTCTCGCTCTCTTTCTTTCTCTCTCCCTCTCTTCTTTTTCTGCGCAGAAAGGTAGAGGATGAAGAACATAATCAAGAGGAGGAAATCGAAAGCGACACATGGAAATTCCCCCGAAAAGAAGGAGAGCTCGCTAGCAGGAGAGAAAATGGCATCAGAATGTTTGTACGTATGAAAACAAAAGAGGAAAGACAAGAGATGTAATGAGGGGAAGAATGAATAATAAATAGGCAAGGAGGGGAGGGAGCAAGTGAAAGGGAGAGATGGCGACAGTGAAACGCTGACCCTAATCAGTCACTTTTGAGACGCAACATCAGGATCAGTGGTGGGTTGAAAGAGTGGAGGGAGGAGATGGAGAGAGAGGATGCATTGCAGCTGTCACATTTGTTCAACACAAACGTAGTACAGGTGTCATGCACTCGGAACCAGATAGATATACACGGAAAGACACACTGCTACCCAGATAGATTTTAGAGAAGCAGCAGCAGAAAATAAGAAAAGAGGGGGAGTGACTGCACTGTAATTCTGTTCATTCCTTGACTAACTCTTCCCAAACCCACTCCTTATAAGGAAAGACATGGCTACCACCACATAACAGGCCTCCACACACACACACACACACACACACACACTTGGAAAAAGAAAAACGTGGAGAAAGTGAGAGAGAGAACTCGCTGAATCCCAGCCTTGTAGGAAAGGAGAGAAAAGTGATCCTCTCTTTCCTTTCAGTTTTTCAAATCTCTCCATTTCTTTTCCACTATAAAACGAACACTGTGCCCATGCAAAAGAACAGCAGTGCTACTTCTCCCCCCCCTCTCTCTCTCTCTCTCTCTCTCTGCATTCAAGTTAAAGTTTTATAAGAACACTCTACTGAGAGTACAAGTCTCCTGTATTTTTTGTTATCTCTTTACCTTCAGTTAAATCTCTTTCTTGCTCTCCCTAGCCCGTTCACCGCAATACTCCCCCCTTCCTCCCGCCGTCCATCTGCCATTTTCTCCCCTGCTATCATTCCCTGTATTTACCTTATTCCCCCCTTCCTTCCTCTCCATCCCTCTCTCTATCCCTTTCTCTCCATCCTCCTGACTAAATAAACACACAGGTTTGAAGACCATCTGTTACCGAAGGGCATTCATGTGTGAAAAACACACACAAAGCATGCCCAACACACACACACACACACACACAATGATAAAACCCACAAAACAAGGTTTGGAGGTTATTATTATCTTCCAGTAAGACCATTAAAGTCCAAAAGGTTAGGACAGTTAGTCGCACCATGTATATAAACTTGGACACACACAAACTGTATGCGGACTTAGGCGTGGACATTGAGTACACACACACACACACACACACACACACACACACACACACACACACACACACACACACACACACACACACACACACACACACACACACACACACACACACACACACACACACACACACACACACACACACACACACACACACACACACACACACACACACACACACACACACACACAATGAGTCATGGGTTGATGAACAGAGGATGGAAAGTGGGTGCATGCAACAGAAGGAGGAAGACAAGCTAGGCAGAGAGAGACTGAGAGGTGATCATCATTTTATTTGAAGAGAACCATATATCATGTATGAAAGTAACATTGCTGAGCCAGCACGCTGTCTTCTCCAGGACCAGGACTGTCCTGCATCCTATTCACCCAGTCAAACAACCGTGCGTAGACCAGAAAAGTGGGTGTACGCACATTTCCACGCAAACCTCGGCATTTATCAATATGGACGTTAGCGTAGGATACGCTCAAATCCCATGCCAGCTCTCAGCTCGTGTACGCAAGTTTGTAAACAGCATGGACTCGCAGTGCAGGCTGTGCCGGGTAGCCGATGACTTTGCTGGACAATTATTAGAAGAAAATACAAATGCAGTGTTTGCTCCGACCGAAATAAAGATATTAATCACTTAAAAATGTGCAGCTTATGGTGTGCAACTAAGTAGGAGAGCTGATTCAATAGTGCGCACACCGGCCACTTAGGAGCGCTGCATGGGACTGCGTAAGGGCAGTTGTCTCCGTCTTGGAGCAGCTGGGGGGACACTGAGGCACGGGGGCTGCATTCATTCAAAATGTTAGCCTAAGTATTAAATATGTAGTAGGCCTACACTGCTCTTTATGATAAAAAATACACGGCACAACATTCAGCTTAACATTTTATTTATTTGACGCACTTTTTAGATGTTAGTTCCTCTTTTAATGTGTCATTGATCGCTTATGCGAGCGATTTATTTCCACGTTTTTCCGATCTGCTGGTGGAGCAGGACAGTGGGCGCTCTCACAGCTGATCGTTGCCGGGTCGGCTTGTGCAGCTGACGGCCGGGCTGACCACTCGTGCCAAGCGCATGCTGTCATACAGTAAAACGCAAAATGTGTTATCTTTAGTTTTTAAAACCATTTTGAGTAGTGCTATCTAAAAGGGCCAATACATTCTAATCATTCAAATCTCTGCAGACATGTATTTCTTTTATGGGGACCATTATCGGACAGATGGTGCGTCTTTTTCTCCTCTACAACTATAAATATTATGCCCCCATGGTTGCATTTCAGAACAGCAAAACGCTTTTTTTAGTGGCGATTTGAGTCAGACCACTTTTTCTTCATCTATGTAAAGAAATGGCGACATATAATTGTACATGCTGTTTTATAGCATTTCAGCGATAGCCTATGTAAACCTTAAATGCAAAATCCTCAGCTGGAGATCGTTTGTTGTCAACACCAACGCTGTTGACCGCAGCAGTTATTTCCTTCCTAACTGCTGCCTTCTGTCGTTCTTTGATGACGCTTGTAATGCTCCGAAATGAAACTATTTATTTTTTCTACTTTCGCTGTTATTCTGTCAATTTCTACTTCAGAGAAGTTCCTCCTCTGTGCCGTAATGCGCGTATCCATGTCGTAAAACCTCTGGGCGAGGCCTCTAAACTGAGAAAATATAGGGGCGTGATACGATTGTTTTCAGCCGCCGCATTTATCAATAATGGCCTGGCGTACGCTGAGATTGGCGAGATACGACTGATTGATAAATCCCACGCGACACCTGGCGTAGGGAGGTATTTGCGCCAGAATCTGCACCAGTTTCCACTCAAGTTTGATAAATGAGGGCCACTCAAACTCAGAACTGCCCAGTTTGGCTTTGCCCCCTCCAGTGCTGACTGTGGAGCAGCCTGTATATAAATGGAAAACTCTACTCTACTGGTCACAATCTGATGAAACGATCGACTCAAGATTACCTGTGTGTCTCTATCTGGAGGAAAAATAAACATCCTCACTATATATTTTAGCAAGGTGAATAAGTAGATGAATTACTCAATAAAAGACAAGGCCTTTAAGTTTACAGTTAAAGGTTTGTGGACTTCTCAACTCTGGTCTTACTTTCGTAGTTTTGGACATCCTTTTTAACTGTAATAAGAACACTGTACTTTCAAGATAATTGCTAAGAATTGGGGACATGAGATTGCAAAAATATCACACAATTATACAGGCTGTAGGCCAATCCTCTAGCAATAACAGTAAACAGTAACAATATGTGTATAGTATATTAGAGTATAACACAAAGGAAGAAATCAGTACCCTAACTCTGGTTTTCATGCTGTTTACACTAACATTAATCACAACTTGTGTATCTCCTCATCTCAGCTCACTTCAACTCCAAATAAAGTGGGTTAAATAATCTGGTTTAACTGCTGGCCTGTTTAAAACATGCAAAACATCCAATCAGCTGTCTGTATCTTTTGCACTGTTGGACCTTGAGTCAGATGTCAGTGATTGCGTGTACAATGTACAATGTCACCATAACAAACAACTAGAAAAATAAGATCCAAGTGGTAACAAACTGGTATTTTTCCCCTACAGTGAGGATATTTTTTCGGTAGTCACAAACATACTCTCCTCAGATGTTGGATAAGACCTGAGCAGCAAACACACAAACCTATTTGTTTAATAACCAGGTCCGCTGATTCACCCAATAACAGTGGAAAGACGGCAGAGACTGAAGAGCTGTAGATCTGAAGTTAGTTGAGAAGCGTGACTCCAGAGGAATGCACACAATGTTTGCAGAATCCCTTGCGAGTGTGTCCGAGAGATTTACATCCCAGTTCCACCTACCAAACTCTGTGATCTTCACATACAGTACAAAAAACTACTCAACTCAGTTGTACAACGATGACTAAATTGTGATCTCTGAATTCCATTCCATTCCCCGGGACTCTGAGCTCACCTTTTGTGGTTATATGATGCAGATTAATGGTTTATAGATATGGAAATAAGCATAACTACTAAATGGCTATTAATAACAAGAAATTATGTAATCAGTGCAATAATAACTAATTCGTAAAATGTCCCCTCCGCTTTCTCCTCGGTTTAAATCTCCATTGTTTTTTTGTATCTGTTCATCCACCTCCCTTTTTCTCCAGCCACCTCTCCCCTTTTGTCATAAACAGCCATCACTCTTTCCATTCCTCTACATTGCATCTGCTGTTTTCAGCTCAACTCGTCCATGCCATCCATTCATCTCTCCTCCCTCCTTCTTCCTGGCACTAGTCCCCCTAGCGTTCCAGTTTGATCTATCCTCCTTATCCACTCTCCTAATTTCCTCCGTCTTCCGGTCTACGTTTTACACATCTTTACATCTCAATCCATCTCCGTGATCCATCCCCGCCCCCCTTCTCCCTTTCTCTTGAATCTATGAGGGTATATACAGTTTGCCAGGCGAAGCACTTTTTGCAGCCAGCTGGCATAGAAATTAGAAACTCTTGCTGGCAACATTTTTTTTTTCTGTATAGTAAATGGAAAATCTCACACTGGAAATGCTTGGCACCATTAATTTCCATTGGATTCAAACTAATCTGAACCCATAAGGACATCATTCTTCACTAAGTCAGCACACAAAGTGCATTTACAGTACAGTATCATGCAGTACTACCTTTTGTCTTTCATTCAGTGGCTATAGTTAAATCGTTCTTTAGTTCGCAGGGGAATAAAATATCTCATGTAGATGCGCCAACAGCTACGCACTAAAGCGTTAAGCATTTCCAGGTTAAAGATCAGACTTCTGTGGCAGCATCCATTCACACAGTCGCCCAAGGGCATGACTTACTGCCATGTTCATCGAGTGGAAAATACTCTCAAGTGCCGGTCTGTGTCTCCTTCTCTATGTCTATCTCCATCTCTATGTCTCATCTCGACCTGAGGGCAAGGGGCAGCCCAGGTGTAACAGGGAACTGTGTTCAAGTTAGGGGTGTGCACGGTTACACGTGTACACGTTTGTAAATCATAACCGTTTAGGAAAAATCAATAAACGAAAACCGTTCTTTTTTTTCAAATGTTCTTTTTTTCAAAGTTTTTAATTATGTTCTGGAGACACGCATTTATTGATTTTACCTCACTAATAAAGTCATTGGGGATGATAAAAGGTAGTCTGCCGAATCTGTCTGTCCCTCGGCGAGTGTGTGTGTGTGTGTGTGTGTGTGAATGAGTGTGTGTATCGGCGCACACACTCACATACGGGGGGAGTCGCCGTGCTGGGGCTCGTCTCACAGCCACGGAAGAGAGATGAAAGATAACCTAAATATTAAAGTTACCCGGTTGACGTGAACTACGCTCGTAAGTAGCCCGAACTTTATAACACCTGTTCAACCTGCATACACGTGGACATGTAGAAATCGTAGAAATGTGCGATAGGCTATATTAATCAGGAAATTAATGAAGCGCGATAATGACGGCGCACATGACAGCCAGGCGAACGTGTGTATGTGTGTGCCATGGACCTATTATAAGAGGTTTGTAAACCATAGAAAGTATATAAAAACGAGCGTGGTTCATGTCAACTGTGTGTTTACAGGCGAACGAACGCGTATGTGTGTGTGCACGCGCGCCTACAAGACGACGGGCGCACGAGGACAATGACGTCACGGTTAACCGTGTACACGAAAAAAAATCTGTTGTGTACACGGTTAGACATTTTTGTAAACGTTCACACCCCTAGTTCAAGTACCTGTTTGGATTAACCCTCACACACACACACACACACACACACACACACACACAAACACACACACACACACACACAGACCTTTTGCCCACTGGCCTCAGTAGCTTGTACGTTTTCCACTTAATTCTACCAAATTGCATACAATGCATACAATACATGAACAAATAGTCCTCACTCAGCCAATACAATATGATCTAACTGAACTGGCATCAGTCTAAAAGAATACCTTCAAACTAACTGAAAAAATAACTCATTGTGATGGATGCAGGAGAAATGTTTTCTCCCTATGGCAGACAAACAAACACACACACACACACACACACACACACACCTCTTTTCCTAACCAGCACCTAGAGTATTGGGTTTAATAATTAAAGAGAATAAAAACAGTGCAGCAGTAAAAGTACCACAACCAATGGCTGCTGCTCTTTTTCCATCACACAAACTCAACCTGAGGTATGACATCATACCTTTCTGTTCACATGAAATGCATGCAAATTTGTTGCAAGCAAACTCAAACATACAGGCTTAATAAAAATAGAAAATAATGGCTGCAGTACAAAGCAATATACATGCATGTGTGTCTGTGTAAATGTGCATACCATAATTATACACGCAAATACATATACAGTACATCATTTTAAACATGCAGGCAACTGTGCAAATTGCGCCCCCCCGCAGACATACACACACACTTGTGTATACAAAAAGCCCAATTGTCCTGACACAAACACGCAAGGACACAGATTCCCTCCTGGTACAGTGCTCCTTCTGTCTCTATCCCAAACCAACACACACAAAAACACTGCTGGCAACCCGCTTCAACTAAAATATGCATATGTGCCAACTCATGCAGGCTCACACAGATGTAACTTACAAACTCATACAAACACTCATGTGCAGTCTCAAACACAGCCTAAACATGGATGAGGGTGCTGACAAAAGCTTGTCACGACACAATCAACCCCCTTTATTCAAACACGTACACCATCTTCCTTTCCCCCTCTCTCTCTCTCTATCTCTCTCTCTCTCTCTCTCTCTCTCACACACACACACACACACCCTCCCCCTCCCACAGTCACACACACATGCTGGTGCTGCTGACGTCACATGACTGGCCTGGAGTACAGTGGAGGATGATGGATAGAATCTAGCAGCCCCAGAAACAGACAGACAGAGTGGTTATTGTTCAGCTGGTATAACAGTGCCAGGACAAACCTTGTAGAAAAGAGAAGCACCCTGCACTAAACGCAATAGTTATTCCTTAAAAAAAATATATATATCAATCATCAATATGTATATAATATTAATGACACCTTAATCTGATAATAATGTTTACATTTTAGACAAAGAATGATTAGCAAGGTGTCACTTTAAGCATTAAACTCTTCTAGAGTAGAGCACGGTTACAGAATGGAAACTGTGGTGCAAACCCTGGAAGTCATGGTTACAATCATGAATGCTAACTGCTGCTTGCCTACTGCCTGCGGGTGTATATTTATGTACTGCAAACTGACTGCAAAAAAACCTGTTAGGAGTGCAGAATGTAGAAGAAAAGCGATAGAAAGAGGCCAAAGGTGCGTGTCTGTCTTTTTCTGTAAGAAAGAAAGAAAGAAACTAGGACGGACAGAAAGAAGCAAAGCTTTCCTTTGGCATTCCACACATTCCATCATCTTTTTCTTTTTTTCTTTTGCAAGAAACATTATACTTACCTGCTGTGATCAAAGAGGTGGAAGAAATTGGGTGGACACGCTACCGCTACCAAACACACACACACACACACACACACACACACACACACACACACACACACACACACACACACACACACACACACACACACACACACACACACACACACACACACACACACACACACACACACACACACACACACACACACACACACACACACACACACACACACACACACACACACACACACACACACACAAAACCTAAGCAACCAAAAGTGACAAAGGAGACAAACAACAGTGACTGCAGTATTAGGATAAATACAGCGGGCATTCCGTGTTCAGATCAATTGAACTGGTGGAGCAGGGAGTGTGTCCCTTCTATTGAATTAATATCTGTGGCAAAAGCTGCTCCACAGGCCCAGATGGACAGCTATAGGAGAAGGAATGGAAAAGAGGGACAGGGGGCCGTGAAAGAGAGGGAGTTCCAAAGTGGGAGTGAAATGCTGAGAGAGAGAAGAAGTGAGACAAGTGAGAAAGAGATGGAGAGTGCTGTGGCAATAAGTAGAAGGTCTAGATCAAATTTCTGTGTGTGAAAGGTGTTGGCTGGCAGTGACTAGCACAGACACAACTCTAGCTCGATGTAGCCATTAAATATATTTCAGCTCAATGTTTTGGTCCTATCTGCCCACACTTTTACTGTCTTGGTACGTTCTAATGGCTCTCTCGACATTTCTTTTAGCCACAGCGGGAGGCTCTTTGCAAAAAAAAAAAAAACTCAAGTCAGCAACCAACTGGTCAACATAATATATATATCCAAGCAGCTAAGGAGACATATACACTCAACAAAAATATAAACGCAACACTTTTGTTTTTGCTCCCATTTTTCATGAGATGGACTTAAAGATCTAAAATTCATTCCAGATACACAATTGTACCATTTCTCTCAAACATTGTTCACAAATCTGTCTAAATGTGTGATAGTGAGCACTTCTGCTTTGCTGAGATAATCCATCCCACCTCACAGGTGTGCCACATCAAGATGCTGATCTGACATCATGATTAGTGCACAGGTGTGCCTTAGACTGTCCACAATAAAAGGCCACTCTGAAATGTGCATTTTTTTTGCTTTATTGGGGGTCTGGGGACTCAGAACCAGTCAGTATCTGGTGTGACCACCATTTGCCTCATGCAGTGCAACACATCTTCTTCGCATAGAGTTTATCAGATTGTCAATTGTGGCCTGTGGAATGTTGGTCCACTCCTCTTCAATGGCTGTGCGAAGTTGCTGGAGACGGCTTATGGTGGAGAAATGAACATTCAATGCTCGAGCAACAGATCTGGTTGACATTCCTGCTGTCAGCATGCCAATTGCACGCTCCCTCAATGCTTGTGGCATCTGTGGCATTTTGCTGTGAGACAAAACTGCACATTTCAGGGTGGCCTTTTATTGTGGACAGTCTAAGGCACACCTGTGCACTAATCATGATGTCAGATCAGCATCTTGATGTGGCACACCTGTGAGGTGGGATGGATTATCTCAGCAAAGCAGAAGTGCTCACTATCACACATTTAGACAGATTTGTGAACAATGTTTGAGAGAAATGGTACAATTGTGTATCTGGAATGAATTTTAGATCTTTAAATCCATCTCATGAAAAATGGGAGCAAAAACAAAAGTGTTGCGTTTATATTTTTGTTGAGTGTAGTTCCCTATAAGTTGTTGTGGGACAAACATAGGGCAAGGAGGGGAGTGAATATTGAACCTTTATTTTGTTAAAAGTTGTTTATTGGCTGTTCTGCTGCCACCTAATGGCCAAAAAGTCATTAATGCAGCTTTAATGATAAGCTTTTTTTTAAAGAAATATCCAATGTAGAAATGTCTTCACCTTGTCTTTTTTGTAGGTAATATATTTACAAGACTAAAAGAAAAGCTGCAAATCCTCAGATTTGTAGTGCTGCAGCCAGAAATGACATGTTTGTTTAATTAAAATAAATACATTAAATTAATAAATAATCAATTGGCATAACCATTGTTGACTCTTTCAGACTATCGAGTCATCACAGCAAACAAATCATACAAATATGAATCAGAATGTGTAATGAGCAACAAGACATTTAGAAGTTAGTCAACTTTGTAGATGATTATACCCGTGACCTGTGCCCAAAGGGTAAAAACATTAGATTAGGAATGCCTGTTACTCTGGTTTTGAATCTTTTGCCGACACATTGTCAGAATGGGAAAGGAAGTGAGTCATGCAGAGGGAGCCCAGACGGTGAGAGAGGAAGAGATAAAGAGCAGAGGCGTGCGGAAGAGAGAGGTAAAGATAGTCGACCGGGCACGAGGGAGGAGGTGAATAAATGAGGAAAGAAGGAGGGAGGAGGAAGGATGGAGGGTGGAGATGAGATGTGCATTCCTCAGCAAGGGCGGCGACCCGGCGTGCATGTGCATGTGTGCCATGCGAGTGCCTGTGCGCACATATCCCAGAACTACTGGGGAGGAAACTTAATTCGATTTTTAACATGAAAATGATGGCGAAGACAGAGAGAGACGAGGGAAGGTAGGAGGGAGGGAGGGAGGGAGGGAGGGAGGGAGGAAAGCGAGAGCTGACTCACCATGTGGTGACAGAAATAGAAGAAGAGAAGGAGAATGAGTAGGGAGGGAGGGAAAAAACGTGACAGTTGATGGAGGAAAGCCAGAGAAGAACAGAAGAAGGGGGAGAAGCTGAAGAGAAGTTGACGGGATAGCGAAAGCAGGGAGCGAAAAGGACGCCTCAGGTTAAAATGGTGCGATTTGTTTGGAGGAAAAGGAAAGTAATGAAAGTGAATGACATTAACAAACATTAGAGAGAAGAAAATATTCTCATATGTTTCAGCATGTGGATTCACTGAACCAGAACGGCACACACACACACCTAAAGAGGAGTTTGTGTATAGTAGATGAAGGCAACAAAGGACTTTCTAGTGGTGGAAGAAGGCCAAATACATAATAGATTGATCAGCTTGTCATCTGTTCCCTTTGTTCTTTATTCACACACGGCATCACTTTGAATAAGTGTGCGCACGGAAGACAGACTTAGGGATTTATAGATGCACACACACACACACACACACCAAACTGGTTGTGAATTCTCTTAAGAGGGATTTAATATCTGGGGATGTATTTTTCACAACCTTAAATCCTTTCCTACACACACACACACACACACACACACACACACACACACACACACACACACACAGACACACACAAAATCACACACATACCGAGAGGTAAGAGCAAGAGTTAATGACCCAAATCTAAATGTGATTATTTTTCTTACATTTAAGAACTGAAAGGGAGCGTGGACCGAGTGTTTTTCCGCACTGGTTTCAGGATGACAGCGTGTGAGTTAAATGAGTCACTGTGAGTGAGGCAGCGAGCGACAGTGAGTGTGAGTGTGTATGTGTGCAAGTCATCTCTTGTATAATATCCCCGGCCTCCTGCCAGACTTTGCTGCGTCTCGGTCTCTTCCAGATGGCTTCCGAAGCAAACAGACAGCTGGGAGTCCCGCGACCAGGCAGCCCACTTCTTACAACAGCGAGACATATCCGGGGTATGTCAGGGTATCAGGCAAAAAAAATATCATGGTATGAAGACAAAACTGAGGTGAACTACAGTACTATACCATAGGCTTGACTCAGTTTGGCATGGAAAATCTATAGGTCCTGGACTTGCCGCAGTGACATTGAATTGAACCCGGGATATCGTTGTTGTTGTTGACATAATCTCCTTCTATCTAATTTGTTACTGGGATTTGAGCAAAGGCAAAGACAGAAACACACACACACATACAGACACACTGTTTTTCCTACCTGTGTTTCCTCCTGCACCACTCGGTACTGTTCCTTCCACACGCCCATCTTTGTGGCTTCGTCCTTCCTCATTGCCCTCTCTTTCTTCAGCTCAGGACTCCAGAACGTCTTAATGGAGTTCATAGAGGAACTCAACTTGGACTCTTTAGCCTCCAGCTTGGATCAACACATGAGAAAATAGATAAATGTTCGATTGTATTGATTGGGACATCACAAATCCTTGATTACATAAGAGATTTCACCTTGAATCTTAATATTACTATACTATATTATTAAGTTGTTTATGTTTTTCAATATAGCTACAGGATAGCAAACAAACTGCCTAATAAGATATCATACATTGTATATTTTCAGAGAGGTGTGTGTGTCCTTACCTCCCTGCGTAGAAGTTCATTCTCTCTCAGCACTTCTCTTAACTGTGACTGTAGGTCCGACATCGCGCCGTCTCTCACCTGGTAACGTACACAAACACACACAATATTGTACCAAGATATTATTTTGCAAGACACTACATTTCGAGATGGGGAAAAGGGTCAACCATAAAATTAATCTGGACATCATAATATCGATGAATTAAAAAATGATATATACTGTATCTTGGATGAATTATTTAAGCAGCAGTGTCTTCTTAGGATTTGAAAAAGCGTATATTAGGTATTCCTCTAATTCTTGCAAACAGAGTGTTATGCGAGTGAAATGGAAGAATAGGTTTAAACTTGAAACTTTTATAGACGATTGAAATGATCAACATTATAAAACAGAAAGTCCAGCTTTGCAGTAATAGCAATTTTCAGAATAATTGAGAAAAGCTTGTGGAGGAAATTGTTAGGAGAGACATAGAAAGGATTTTCGATTAGGAAGAGATGAGCTTTCAGGTTATGACTAATAATGCAGAGGGAGTGTGAGGTCAGACCTTAGTCTATTTAAACATAAGGAATACCCACACAGCTCTCTCTAGTCAAAGTAAAATAATAAGTTTTAAAAAGTTAGCTAGATGTAGTGTAATGACCAGGACGACTAAAATCCCCTCATGCACTGAACAGTGTGATAAGTTGTTTGTTTGTGGAGTGTAAATAATGTCATCTTTTATCTTTTCATGTTTACTTCACAGTCCACACTTTTTCACTCAAAAGGTCAGACAAAGATAATGGACACGGACACCCTAAATCAATTTTACAAAAAAAAAAAATGTTTGTCCTGGAATACTTTGACATTTTTGGGGAAAAAAATACTTGTTTTCCTTTGTACCTAGAGCTATGCTGGCTTCAAGGTTGCAGCAATAAAATAAGCAAAAACACTGCGACGATGCCTTACCTGTCTCATGGAGTGGGGCACGGTAGCCGCCTGTGGTTGGTGGTTTTGCATTTCGCCCCCGAATGCTATGGAGTCGCTGTGCATGCCTCCTCCTCCTCCAGTGTTTATATTAGGACTGCTGCCCATGATGGCCGCCCTGATGCCATAGGGGACCCTGGCTCCGGCCCTGCCCAGGGTCATGGTGCTTTTGGGCAGGGAGGGGTTGAGCCCACTGCCCAGGCTGCCTATGCCGATCGGGTCATCGGTTGAGTCGGTGAAGTACATGGGGCCTGCTGTAGCGTAGGCTGCGTTTAGAGACTGTATATTCTCCATGGACAGGGTTTTGCCAGAGCCCGTCAGTCCACCGCTGGAGCTGCTGCTGCTGTTTCGCCGGTGTGCCAGACGCGGGGAGCGAGGGAGACGCGGGGAGCGACCGGGACTCCCAGACCCGTTCCCATTGGATCCCACCACATCCAGCTTTGAGACCGAACGGGAGCTACCGTACATGGTTAAGAGAATATGGCTGCGTATTTCTGTAGTGACGAAAGAGTGTCCTTGGTTCAAATGAATGGATCAGGTGGTTCAAAAAGACATGCTCCCAAACTCAAATTCAGTAAAAGCTACAAAAAGTAAGATGGATGAAAAATATCTGGAATCCTAAATCTAACAGCTGAAAACACAACCTCCAGTCAGTGTTCTACAGTTGTGCTTCTTGACTTCTTGAAGTATCCTGATGCAGAGTTGACATAGCTGTGATTAGGGCATTCACACAAGCCTTATACTGTAATCGATGGGCTTTGTTTGAAAGCAGTAATCAATAGAGCATTCCTTGAGATAATGGAGGAAAGTTAATCCACAAGGCCGGGGATGATGGGATCACCTAAAAAGAAAGGGAGAGAGAGACCAGGACTTTATTGATCAGTGCAGCAAAGATACACTTAACTTAAATAGTACTCAAAGGAATACACTGGGTTTTTAACACGTTATGGATCTGATGAACTTTTAAGCAATAACAGACTGGTTTAATGTCTTTGTTTACATTGTTTACTTTGTGCACTGCTTTAGGGCCAAGAGGGCAGCCAAACGATCCATTACATGATCGATTAACACAGTAAGTGAGAGATATGTAAGGCTGATACGCTCAGTCCAAAAGCTACGGTCAAAACTTGGGCCCACAGGCACGAGCATCACCCCATGTGTCGGTTCATATGATCACAAAGGCTGCTTTGTCTCTCCGCCACCCATTCCACCTTCTTCTAAAGATCCTAACCCCTCCGGTCATCACAACAGAGTCGTAATAAACTGGCTGATAGCAGATAAGGTTCAATCAGCTGATTTAGTATTCATAAAGGCTAATCATTTGTGTGCCTGCGGTATGAATCATATGCACTTAAATAGAATAATATTTTTTTGCTCAATTAAATCTTATTTTTCAGTTTGTATTCCTATGCCTATCTGTCTTGTCCTCTTAATCATACACTGGATAGACATTGTATGGGCTACATTAATAATTGGATAGATAGCAGATGCTTCACATATAAACTGCTACGTTTTACATAAAGCAGAAAATAGTATGAAATCGTGTTTTGTTATGTTTTTAGAGCCATTTAATATTTTTTGTATGTTTGATAAAATAAGTAACAAAACTGATGAGGTCAAAGAAAATGAACACAGCTTCACTCCTTTCTGCAAACTATATTAGAAAGGGTTCTGGAACGTTGGAAATGCTCTGATCTCCCACGACCCCTGAACAGCCCACCATAGGCACGTTTTGTTCAAAATGAGTTCAAAATAGTGTGGTATTCAAAAAGTGTAGGCTCTGACTGAAAAACTTTGGTGTTTATTAAATTGAGATATTTAGACAATGTTTACAAAATGTATCCTTATATTCAACCTTAGGATTAACCCCATGGCATCAGGTGGTGTGTCAGATATACAGCAAGTAAACAAACAAGGGCCATTTGGGTCAACAGTGATCATTGGGTCATTGGGGTTTCCTTGGAGACTGTGATGTCCTCTCCGGTCAGTGGACACATGACCCATTGGACACACACACTGGCCATCTGATCCACACTCTCCCCTTACGAGAATGACCGAAAGTGAACTACGCTGCTTCAGAAAGAGCCAGCAGCAGCACACAAAAGAATGAAAACTTCCCTAATATTTTTTTCTCTGTCTTGTTTCTTATGTCTAACACATGATTCTGGTTAGAGCGCAGAAATATTCCCCGCCCCTCTAGAGACTGCAGCTCTGACCTCAAAAACTGCTGACTAATGTTTGTCCATAATGTTAGCAATCTAGGAATTTAAGCTGTTGCCTTTACTCTGGTGCTTTGGTTCAATGATAACAAAAAGTCTGGACCAATTCTCAGTAATGCACAATACGACATAAGGCATGCTGCAGATATTGTTAACGGGGTGAAATTCCTAACAAAAGTTAAACATACACATAAATGTTAGATGGGGGCCACAGAATTTGTTTTAATATGGAGGAGAAGATTTGAAACTAGTAGTTTGCTTGTAAAGTATGGCAGAGACATCTGTTGTAGAGCAGGTTGTCTGAAATATCGTTCCCTCCGCATGTGGCTCCTTGCAAATGACTAACTACAAAAGGTAACATTTCATTTTTTAGTCTGAAGACTGTGCAGCCCTTTAGTCGACCCGTACTTCAGGCCGCGACCCGGGCCTTTAGCAGCCCTTGAAGTAGTTCAATTCCAAACTTGCGTTCTGCTGGCCGGGGAGATGTCACCAACAACCATTCACTTACAACCGCACACACTCAAATGCAATCAGGGACCATCTGCTGGATCTTCCCCCAAGGCTAAATACACACCTGGACAGAAACAGACCAGGACCCTGCCTCTAGCACAGGCAAGCACACACACACACACTAATATACAGCAGTGTTTCCCCCAGCGCTTTATAGTTAAGGCGGCCGCCTTAGCAAAACCGGCCCCCCGCCTTGACTACTGACCGACCAAAAAAAAAAAAAAAATTAAATCTTTATTTTTTTTATTTTTAGTGCTGCACAATTAATGTACTAGCAAGCGCGATGTGTGATTTTTCATGGTCAGAAATGCGCGAAAGGCCGTGATTTGCGGTAAATAAATGTGCACATATGTCTCCAAGCGTTTCTCTCTGCTCAGACTATCAGCTGCTCTGTGTCGGGGGCTCTGCGCGCGCGACCGTCCCGCGCTGCGCGCGACTACGGCATGTACGCGGGAAACGAGCAGCAGCAAACCGACATTTAACCTGTGGCGATAATAAACACAGTGCGGTTCTATGGGGATATTTAGCTGAACAGAAAGAAGTGCTCTGCAAAGCTAGACTAGTTTAAAACTCCACATCACCGTGGCAACACAACTTATCGGCTCATACAGCGCAGAGAAAAGTCTGATACATGCATGAGAGTGATGGCCCAGGCACCTTTCAGTAAGTTTACAGAAGTGCACACTGTAACTGTCTTTGAAATGCCTTTAGTCATTTTAAGGGGAAAACACTTTGTATTATTTCAATAATTGAATTATTTTTCAAACAGCATGCTTGTGTAGCCATACAAGATTTATTTTTCTGAATTTTAAATGCTGCTTTATTTTTATGTTTTAAATTTGGAAATACATGTTCCAAAACAACCAATAACCTCTGTATTTAAAAAGAAATCAAGCAAGTAGGCTAATAATAACCATATATGAATTAATCGCATCACAGTATGCCTATTGTCCACAATAATCTCACAACAGCCCCCCATCCAAAAAGGAACTTTAAAAAGCACTTTGATACACATGTTAAGTGTATGGTCCATTATTTGTATTTAGTGTGTCTGCATGGTATTGCACCAAAACAGTAGAACTTTTCTTTAATTGTATTTTGTACCGTCTGCATGTTTGCACAAAATGTGCACATAGCAAACAAAATTGCACAACTGTAAGGTCAGTGTCATTCAAATAAACAGAACCATTTCTTTAGGGCGCATTGGCATCTTTGAGCAAAATACCCCCAAAATTTTCGCCGCGGCGCTTTGCGCGGCTTGACAGTGACCACCTTGACTAAGACATTTCCTGGGGGAAACACTGTACAGTATGTGCCTTCATGCAAACGGCATGCACACAGACAAAAAACTGTACACTTGTGCAGATTTACGCACAACTATATTAATCCACGCACAAATCAAAGGTAAATAGATGACACATTGACAGATGCACATCAGCTCAGTGGCCGTGAGTATAATAACACACACACACGTGAATCTAATGCTTCATTTGAGGCTAAATAAGTGTGTGTGTGTGTGTTTGTGCATGCGTGTGTTTGTTCAGGGCTTTCCTCCTCCCCTCTGAATCTGCTGACCTGTAGATAATGCTTATGCCCATAATAACCTAATTTTCCCTATAGTGCAATAAGGGTTGCATATGTCTGGCCTCTCTTGTATCCTTTATTTAAGCATTTATTCACACACACACACACACACACACACACACACACACACACACACACACACACACACACACACACACACACACACACACACACACACACACACACACACACACACACACACACACACACACACACACACACACAGCTATTTTTACAGCCATGACCTGCCTATTCTCTTATAGGGTGAGTGAGTGGTTGAAGGATAAAGAAACTCACTCTGATTGGTTGTAGAAAGGACCACTCACTTTCTTCACTCATATTTAACCAGCGGGGAACCACAAGCCTTATTTTAATTCAGTGAAGACAATGTATTTTCCTGGTTCACTGCAAGAGTCTCAAATAGGTACAGGACAATAAATACACATATCCCAGCACTGTACACCCTTGGACAGGTCACCAATCTATTACACTATGCTAAAACACACACACTTTTTTCTTTTTTTATTGGCTTGAAAACCTCATGGAAACGACAACACACACCATGTTGTGTTTTCTTCAGTTCAAGTCTAAGGGTCACATCACATGAATAAACCACCAGATCCTCCGTTTAAGGATTTATTTGTGGTAATTTTAGGAAATAATAGCCTGGAGCTTACAATTTCAAATGAAAGTGCCGCTCTGGCAAGCATATTTATACATCTCCCCTTTCAACTGGATTCCACGAAAAAATTTGAAAACAAAAAAATGCCAGCGGCACTTGAAACGGGCACACAGGCAAACACACCTGACAAGATTGAGAAAACACAAGCATATGACCATCCAAGACCCATCTGTGTGGCGGATTACCATCGCTCATTCTTTCACACATTCTTACAAGTTACAAATGTGAAAAGGCAGTGGGGCGCAGCCATAACAAAACATCTGTTCAACACTCCCAACACTGACTGAGAGTCCATAAAAGTTCACTCTTGACCTTTGAAACAGTAGTCTAAATCAGCAGATGGAGTTTGCTGCAAGTGAAAGCCCTTAAGAAAGTGTACAAGCCAATGTAAAGTTCTGTCAGACAACAATATAGGTAAACCAGAAAATATTCACATCAGAGAAGATGGATTTGGGGATTATATGCCATTTCTGTCATGTCTTGAACATTTATCATTCTAATCATTAATCATTTTATAATATTATGCATAATCTGACAGTCTGACCTCTGCATCTATATAATTGCAATTTCAGGTTAGTTGCCTTTTATCACAGGCTGTTACTGTACATATCCAACAACAAAGATGCCCGTACTACTACCAACCACAGAAGCTTCTGGACCAGATCCTGGAGCAGGCCCAGGAGTGAACCTGAGAACCAAAATATCCTCAGCCCCTTAATGTCCACACAACACTCTACAGGAAACACCAGTGTACACACACACACACGCAGTTGTCTTGGGCCTCATAAAATCCTAGAATATCACACTAGGCTACCAATAAGAGTCTCTGGAGTTGAATGCCAAGAACTGTACTTGTAGCCTACTTGTAGATAACCAGCACAGCAGTCATTTTCAAAACATAGCTTAAGATAAAGAAGCAACTCAAAACTTGACGTTGACATATCATCACCTTTTTAATGCATTATGGAGAATTTGTAAGCAAACAGATGCTCATTTAAATGGAGCCACATTAGCATTTATTTGGAGACGTGTTTGTGCCCACCTGCTGAGTTTAAGTCCAATGTTCACTCTCCTTTCTGCTCTGTTTTTGGTCTTTACCAACTCCTGAGGGAAACTTTTGGATCAAAAAAATAGTCGCTTACTTTTTTTCTCTTTGGTGATGGGCTGGAAGACTACAGTGGGTTTTCTAGAGTGAAAACAGTACCACGAATGATACAACACCATAAAACTGTTGTTGACCGGAAAACCAAAACAATGAGCTAAAAAAACTATAAAGGAGCGGCACAGCCGGGCAATGATTATCTGTGGCTTTCTCTTTACAAGCAAACCCCTTTCACAAGTATTCATGTGATCCATTGTCAGTATGAAAATATGATAGTGGCTTCAGATCAACATAATCTTTAACAATGCAACTGTCACTATAGAGTTTATGATAGAGCCAAGCAGAAATGAGGCGCAGGCTACTTAAATGTGGAGTCAGCGATGTTGGAGAACGCGTAGTGAAAAAACATTTTATCAGTGAATATCTCCTCACAATCCGCTACCTGTCCATACTGTGTGTGAGCTGAAAAATCCAGTGTTAATACACTGAAAAGGCTCTGTAAAGGGCATGTTGCTATAGCTACGGTGGCCCCCTTTGCTTACATACCCGTTTACAGAGCCTACACACCAGATTTTTCTTTATCAGCACGCCGCACACACAGTAGGAACAGATAGCCGATCGTGAGGAGATATTCACTGATTAGGAGAAAAAGTGATTTTGTCAACAAACATTCTCCAGAATTGCTGACTCCAGCTTTAATGTGAGAGAGATTAGTGTCTGATGTAAATGCCTACACCTGTTTATTCCTCATCATTTCATTTCACACCGTTCGCTCCCTTCCTTTGGTTCCTCGACTCTCCCTATGGTCTCCCTGATGCTTTCACTTCCTCTCTCTCTCCCTTTCTCCATCAGCATTCCTGAAGGTGTTCCGCATGTTCTATTTATGTGACACACCACCACATCCATCTGTCACATTGCACAATGCAACACACACACACACACACACACACACACACACACACACACACACTTAGGCGACTGGTGTTTCAGCGTGGGGGGTTAGATAGAAGTTTGTCCGTGGCCCCGGGGATCAGGGGGCTCATAAAAACACATCATACTCATCTTGAATATTACTATTCTCCATTACTCTGTGTTCCTGTCAGGCTGGTATAGTGATGTGATGGGGCTGGATGGGACTACCTGCTGCTGTCTGGGGAATGGATACACACACATCCAACTGATAGTCAACTCCACAACCCAGCTGAAGAGGAGAGCCCAACTTGCTCTGCACCTCATTTGTCTGAAGATTTTAGAAACTAACCCGCCCGTTCACAGTATTCAGATTTTTGTTTTTTAACCCTCACAAATTATTTAGCAAGAGCATTCGTAACATTACCTCACTGAAAAACCAGGTTGCAATTTTCGGGAAGAGGGAAAAGGGGTGAGATGAAATAGTATTACTTCATACTAGTCAATAAACGTGAAGGAATTAACCTTAAGAATTTCTATAAAGAGTTAATTGAGAGTAAGTTATTCGCTAAGTGAGACCAATAAGACACATTTATCAAGATACTTAATCCTACTTAGAGCAACTCTCAAGTGATCACATAATTATTCATATGTGTGCGCTGAGCAAGAATGGCCCAGGAATAGATTTTCTTTTAGGCCTACATTTAACAAGGGGTATGTTTTTTTTTAAGCAAAACCCTTTAAAAGATGCTAATGTTATTAATTTGAAATCCTTAAATCTCCAGTTCCCCTTACCATGTTAAATCCACAGCAATCTAATATATCTATAATTCGTGAATATACAAATAGGGAAATGGTATTGAGAATTTGGCTGAAATTGAAAGAAAATCAAAACCAACCTGCATGGAGCAGGAAAGAAATCCTGCTCATTAATACATGAGGGAAAATGCAAAGTAGGATTTAGTGCCATAATTATAGGTGCATGCAATGAAGACGCACGGAAATAATACAATGAATTCCTGCATTAACTGCGTTATTTGCATGGCTGATCTTGTACAATCACTCCAAAGCATGCATGTCAAAACAAGGCGTGTGCTCTACTCCGTTACGGTACTGTTAAATATTTCAACCAGATTCATGTGTATATTTCATTTAGAAATAAATCACTATTCTAACAATTGATTTTTTTTGTGTGTGTTTTTCAGCACCTTTCTAACAAGGATAAACATATTTTAAACCTGCACAGACAGGATATTGGAATAGACTAAAACTGCACGGGAGTTTCTTATCAATTAACTGAGCGGTCCCAATTACGCTTGGGACAAAATATTAGGCAGAGGATGTCTGGGCGAGATACAGCTTTTTGGCTCACACCGGAGTGAATGCGCTCCTTGTAACTTCACACTGTGCCACCAGTTCCTATCAGTGATAAGGCCATATCATATGGTTGAGACTCTTGGAAAGCACAACACTGATAAGAGACGGATAGCATCAGCTCCAGTCTATTGTGCACCACAGGAAATTAATCCGAGATGCAGGCCAGGCAAACAGAACGTGCATACAATCAAAAGGTTCATACACACACACACACACACAGAAATACATCTATGTCACGCACATGCAAACACACACCACGCCCACTTATTTAATCTTTGGTTGCTGCTGCCTACGTAATAAACGTGGAAAAACGCACTGTTGAGACTACTTGACAATCAGCACAGAGGCAGGGAGGCACAAAAACTAATTTGGGAGTGTGTAGTAGTTAATGAAAGAGAAAGTGAGAGAGTGGAACTCCCCCAGGCACATCCTGTAAAAAGGGAATTTGCTCGTACATTCAAGTTGCCAAGTCAAATAAAGATGACAGGACTTGAGAAGGTGACCCAAAAGCGCCCCAGAGAATTTGCCTATCTATCTATCTATCTATCTATCTATCTATCTATCTATCTATCTATCCATCTATCTATCCATCTATCTATCTATCTGTCTGAGATGAAAGTAATGAATCTTTACCCTGGCAAAGAGATAACATAACTTGAATAAATACATAACAAACAAGGTCTTGTGATAAAGGTGAGGACGGGCAAGCATTAGAAAGAGCTACAGTGTTTTTCATGTTGCTGCCGAGTATCAAGACCTTGAGGCAAAAGTTGTTGTTGTTTTTTACTTCTGATGTTGAGCCCGGAGACAAAGGAGTCAGAAGGCTCTCAAGCTGTGCACAAAGGTTCATTAGAAATCAAAGAAAGGTTCAAAGAACTGAGCCTACGTTTACCCAAACTTTGCCATTAGGTGTGCAGATCCATTTAAAAATGCCCAGTGTGTGTTTACAGTAACCTCAGTGTGGAAGGAAGCGGCTCAGTTCCCTGACTTGGTGTTCCCGGAGGAGGGGCGGTGCAAATAAATATTGCTGTGGGGCGGAACATAGAGGAAATCACGGCGTACCCTGCAAAACTAACGCAGATTTCAAGATTACACCAACACATCACATCGGAAAGGCTACACGTGACGTTTTTTTACACACATCGATTTTGTTTTTGCAATGATGTCGTTGCCCATGTCGTAGCCGATACGTGTTGCTTGAGCTTGTCTCGCTGGAGTGGCTTCCTGTGCGGTGGCTGTCAGTTGGCAAGACGTGCGGCTATGGCAGCATTAAAAAAAACTATTTTAGTGGAAAAAGATTACTAAAATGGGATAGGCCTATGTATTGCTAGAAAATAAACTTGCACCACCCGCACAATTAGCACACGAGATAAACCCACTTGAAAGTACAACATGGTCGCTTAACTGGCGCTGTAGGAAGATGATAACAATGATGTGGCTGTGACAAACTAAAAGGCTGTCAGCAGCACTTGTGCCGTCTGCAACACAGTGAGCAGCTTGATAATCGCATTTGGAAGACGAGACATTGTGTTATTAGCATGTTATGCAGGGGGAAGCTTCGGGCCACACCGCTTCAATTGGGTTATTGGACAAAACGAGAGGAAATGGTTGTTAAATGGGCTCGTGCAAAAAAAAATAACAGAATGTAGCCTATCATAATGAGAGTCTGGCCAGAGCACGTATCAAGTCCTCCAGTCGAAACGTAACATATAGCCTACAGTAGGTCTAAAGAGCTGACCTGGAACCGCTGCATCTCAAAGCGGGCATCAAATTTTAATCATGTTAGCCTAGTGCTGGTGTTCCCTTTATCCCACAAAGGTGACTGCTACGAGTCGCACACAAGAAGACAAGAACATACGTGAGGTTGACCGAGAAGTGGCCAACACGTCTACAGCACACACAAACAAATAGGCTAGCACGCGCACTATACGTGGGCCTGTGTATTAAACATGTGTCCACGCGCACATTCCGACACACTGCCAGCTAAGTTCCAGTACTCACTGCGGCTGTGTTTACGTTGCTGCCCTCGGTTGTGAAATAATGCTCCGTGTGAGAAAGGCCAGTCACATATCCTCCTCAGCTATTCTGCTGCTGTCAAGCCTGTAAGTGACGACCTGCGGCGTAATAGACGGTCAGTCGAGGTGAAATGCTTTCTTCTCAACCGTATCGTAGCTGTCTCTCGGTCTGCTGTCTATCTTCTCCGTCTGTCTTTCCCTCCTTTCCCGTCTCTGCCAGCTCTTCCACTGGTGGCTTCCCCGCTACTGCTCCGGCGCTCCCGTGACGTCACCACGGTGGAGCGCGCGCCCCCGACACGTGCCCCCAGTCTCTCCCGTCTCTCCCAGCCATAGTATAATAAAGCTCCCATCTGAGTCGCGTGCATGATAATCCAGAATTATCAAGGGCACAATACGAATAAAATGTTACCTTTCATATCAATATAAGATAACAGTACCCACACAGTCTAGGCCTCTTCCTCATTTTGTCTTTTTTGTAGGGCTATATAAATCCAGCTCGGGTTGAATTATTAATTAGATCCTTTCTTGTTATAGCACACTGTAAAATATAGGCCTATAGCATTCGACATATGATTACATTTCAAGCACGTAGGCTATAAGCAAAATGTAGCCTACTTTTTGTATCAATAGTAAAATGACTCATTACCTCTTGTGACTTTTATACCACCTTTGCATAATTCTTAATTGATTATTTCTGAAGGATTAATGTGTAAGCAGCATTTCACTACTTTCGTTGTTGGTGATAATTTTTGACTATAGACTAGGCTACTCATTAATTTATAACAATAATTCCAAAACTCAATGAATTGTGAAATAAGTATATGTGTCAAATAACTAATAAAAAGTACAATATTTCCTGAAATGGAATTATATAGAGGAATGCAATGGATATACTAAATTTAAAATAAATCTAAAATAATACATTAGGCATTACATTATTTGAGTAAATTCACTGCACATAGCAAGTCCTGGCCAGGAAGTCTTATTTAAATTGTATCTTTGGGAGAGTCAGGACCCTTTACGACAACGCAACATGGGTGCTTTTCAGTAACTTTACTTTTAGGTGACATGTTCATAGGAACTCTTAACTCATTTGTTTAGTTAACCTAAAAGGTGATTATTTGGCAATTGTTTCAAAACAGAATGGCCAGGAAGTTCAATGAGAAAAGCCATAGACCCTTTTTCACAGCAGACATTTTCTTCAAATGTGTGTAACATTAACATAATCAATAGCTGAATCGAATGGCAATAATTCCTGGAACAGAGCCATCATCCATGTTTGGTTGAAATTTCCTCTCAGTCATATACTGTAGTTAAACAAAGTAATCAGTGTGATTTCTGTCTGATTTGGATTGTCTTCTCTCTGAGAATATCTCTCAATCATTTATCATCTTATATTCCGTATTCACAGTAATGGATCGTGATAGATTTCATCACATCATGATAAATTTAACAGTGGGGTTATTCTGCCACTAGGAGGAGATGATGACAGCAGTTAGATTCAAACTGGGTTCCTCAATCGACTAACGCTAGTGATGTTTGCATCAGTAGAAGCTGTTCAGTATAAAACCCCTCAAATGTAAATATCATAGCCTTGACTGATATTGAACCACAAATCACACACTCTGAGTTTGATTTGTAATGTTAAGTTTATTATTAAATTATTTATGCTTGTTAATTCATATCTTTACTTTTGCAGAAAACGCCTCTCATCTTTCTAGAGCGATGCTTATCAATCTCTCTGCGTCCTATGGCATGTTCACTCTTCAGACCCGATCTTGGTTTGATGAGTGAATGACCTACATACAGTATATGTGGCATATTTGATAGCAGGTCATGCAGGCCTCCCAGCTTACTTTCTCTGCCCGTTTCTCTCTCTCTCTCTAACACACAACCACACAATTACACATTATCATCCTAAAGACATCTTTCCAACAAGACAATGACCTAAAACACACACACACACACACACACACACACACACACACACACACACACACACACACACACACACACACACACACACACACACACACACACACACACACAAAAACACACACACACACAGTGTCCCAGTTCCCAGGGCGCCAGTCAGTCAGACAGCAGAGGTATAAATAGTCTGCTGGCTAAAGTTCCCCTTGAGAGAGACACACTAAGTGGTGGACCAGCGCTCCCTTCTGAAGCTCTCTGCTAACTTGATCAGTGAAAACTTTCAGCTTGGAGGCCTGTGTATTTTATCATTGCAAAATAAAAGGTTGACAAAAGACACTGCCCATTAGCAAGGCACTTGACACCCCAATATAGCTCAATGTAAGATGAGGGGGAAAAAAAAGAAAAAGGTCTGAGAGGCAAAAGTTGAAGTAGTGTACTTTTATGAAGCAGTATTAACATATCAGTTGCAAACTATACGTCCATAACCAAAACACCGGTTTTGAAGCTCATTTATCAGGTCTCTCTTTGCTAAGCATGCCAGATGGATGTCTGAGCCTTCAGAAAGATAATGTACATGGACCAAACAGTGGTCAGTGATCAAAACATAATTTAACACATAAATATATGATTCTAATTCAATTAAGTCAATGGCGAACAAAATTAATAAAAAAACAAATGGCTAGAAAAAGTAGGTAATAATGATATGTGCTGAATGAAGACATCTGTAAGCCACATTAAAACATTTAAGTTGTTTGTTTCGTTACAACCAACAGATCAAGACCAACATATGTTTTAGGTTACTATCATATACTATTGAGAAAACACGCAAATACTCACATTTGAGAAGCTAGAAACAGGTATTCATATGGCATATCTGCATTATAAATAATTGAACAATGAAACGATTATCAAAATGATCAGACGTTTGTTTTCTGTAGATTGACAAATCTTTTCTACAATGAAAAATATTTATCCAAAGCATTTTGAAGGTCCTCCTTCAGTAGTCCTTGAGGAACTGACTACAACAGTGATTAAACAATGGGGCCATCTTCTGGCCAGATGAAGGTATTGCAACATGTATCAATTTTGTATAATTGATTGATTACCTTTTTACTTGTTTGAAAAGAACCAAGTAGCTTACAGGTGATTGATCAAGCCTGTTCCATTGAGCTCTAGTCTGACGTTTTTTTTGCTACTCTGTTTATGTTACTCTTATTTCATCTCTGCTGCAAGAAACATCTATTCCGATAATGTGTGTGCCCCAAAGAGAGCTGAGATCTGACATGACAAAGCTTTTTGGTGCACAAGTCACACATTAATTTCCCCTGATGTCATGCGGCACCTTAAGTTGCGTGGGCCACAGGAGTGATTTGGAGTACGTTGTTTGAGTCATCTCCAAACACGCCAAAAATAGGGTAGAGCTTTGGCCTGCTGTGTACAGAAGTGCCAGCCACGGAATAGACAAAAGCTTTAAGGCCTGACGTGGTCTCGATGAAGGGACATCCTGAGTAGGTGTAGATCAGAGTCCTGTTCTCCACGTCGTAGAAGGAGACCTGTCCCATCTCGTAATCCACAAACACGCCGACTGTCTGGGGCCTTTCCCTCAGTTGCAGGGGGTGGAGGTTATTATGTCTACCAGTGAAATACACATCTTGGAATTGTTCGGTATGTTTAAGTAATGTCCAGCCTCCCAGCTCAGGGGTAGGTAAGCCAAACATCTCCCTTTTAATGGACTCTTTGACCACTCCCACGAGCCAGCCTGTACTACCTCTGACATGAACCTCGTAGTAGAACCTGCCTGAAGAGAACCCATCTCTCCCGAGCACTAAGGGTTGAAATTCAAATTTTCTCCCGAACAAGGCGGTGAGAAATTGTCGGCTTTGAAGGAATCGGAGTTGTTTGCCATCCTCTGACACCGTTAGAAGTGAATTGGCCGTGTAGGCGTCCAGAGTCACATCCACCGCATCGCACTGCTGGATCATCATGAGCTTGTCCTGAGGCGGGCTCCACACTTCTCTAATGAACTCATTCCTCATGGCGCTTTTGGCCACATCGAGCTGTCCTACAGCCACGCAGCCATCGGACAACCGCACCTCGTGAATGAGCATCTGCATCTCATTGTTGAGCGTCTTCTCCATCTCAGCCACTGCTTTTTTCACCGTTCCCACGTGACTCTGTGGTTTGATGTCAAAGGGCTCCAGGGTAAACGGAGGGGTGAAGTGTGACAGTGGGTCTATTAGGTCCTCAGTGTGGGCAGGGGAATAGAGGGATGGACAGCCCTGCAGAAGGCTGAGGTGGTCCTCTGTTTGTAGGAGGTTCTCCATTTTGGATCGTCTTCTCCTCAACTCGCCGGCTTCTCGCTCCAGCTTTGTCACTTGGTCTCCAGCCCGCTTCTCCGCTGCTTTCTGCTTCTCCCGGATCAGCTCCGTCAGCTCGGCCTGGCTCCTTAGCAGAGAGGCCACCAGAGCGGTGAAAACCTCAGCAATGTCTGCTATCTCTTTCTCTAATTCTCTCTTGCTCTGTTCCACTGATTTTTGGATTTCCTTGATGCTCCTGGATTTGGCGTTTTCTATCATTTTTATCTCTGTGGTCACACTGTGGAGCTGGGCTTTCCTCTCTCTGAACGCTTTCTCCAGCGGGACGGGGCTATGCGTTGCGTGGTCGTCCTTCAAGCACACCAAACAAACACACTTCTGTTCCACGCGACAGAAGAGCTCGAACATCTTGTTGTGCTTCTTGCAAACCCTGTCTTCAAGGTTTGACACGGGGTGGACCAGCTGGTGTTTCTTGAGGTTGGAGAATCTCCGGTGAGGCTCCAGATGAGGCCGGCAGTATGAGGCCAAACACACCAGGCACGTCTTCTGGGCTTTGAGCTTTGGTCCTAGGCAGATGTCACAAGGCACCTCCCCTGGTGTGGCAAGGGTGTCCTCTTCTTCACCCATCACCCCCATGTTGCCGAAATGCTCCACCATATCTCTGAACTCTGTGTTGACCATTAGCTCCGGTCTATTGCGGAACTCCCTCTTGCAGAGTGGACACTGTGTCTGGTGACTGCTGTCCCAGTACCCCGTGATACACGTCTTGCAGTAGTTGTGTCCGCACGGAGTGGTGACAGGCTCAGAGAACGGATGCACACATATTGAACACAGGAGCTGCTCTTCACATGGGAGGCTGCTGCCGGCTGAGGCCATGTCTATAGACAAGAGGAGAGCATTTGGAGATAATGATTTTCAATTTCAAACCCCCCCAAAATGTATAATTTAAAATGGTAACTGACATTTTTGACTACCATTTCTGTGTCAAGGAAGTGTTTAAGATTATTGTAACCCTTGTCAATTTGACACCTGCCTTTTGTAGCTTATATAATTCAACACAATACGCAGGTCAGAACATGAAGGCAACTCCAGGTGTGCAGAAGTGTGACACTTTGGAAAGTATCGGTTTTAGTCAAGACTTTGAATCAAATGCTGCTGTAGGATAGATTCAGTGTGGAAATGTTTGTGACCTTTACAGTTTTTGTGTTGTTTGCAGTGTTTTTCTGATTACTTCTTGATGCCCCAAGCAGTTTTTAGCAGCTTTGGTAGTTGATTAAAGCTAACAATGGGCTTCACTCAAAACATTTATCTATTTTTTGGCATTTATTATATTTTTGACATTAGAGAGGTGACAGGAAATGAAGGTAAAGAGAGATCAGGGGTGGCCATAACATCTAGCAACACCAGTGTGCCCCATCTTAGCCTGATGTGTTATTGTATCACACCATTGTGTTCCCCCTGCAATGCAGACATATGCAGCCAAACTAAAAAAAAGTCACTCCTGCGGTCAAAGCAGTGTACGCCAACAAACAGCTGCAGTAACAGCAGTCCTTCATTAGTCTAAGTGTTGTGTCCTTAAATAGCATGTTGACCGACAAACAGTGACACTTGAAGAGTGTGCTGGGGAAAATCACCAACTGAAAAGGCTGCAGTCAATTACACATCACTGATGATCTATGGGCAGCAAATTCAATGTACTTGTACTTTACTTGAGTATTTCTATTTTATGCAATTTTTTACTTTTACTGTACTGCATGTGTCTGACATCCACTTATACTAGTAACTGTACAGGTTACAGGTTACACTCACACCCTTTCTTTGCAGTGGGAACCATGTATCTCTAATTTTGGTGATTTTGGGTTCCAATATTGGTGGAGGAAAATCTCCTACTCCCTAAACTAAATGGACTATTTCAAAACACTTGGCAATGGCAAATACAAACCAGAGCAACAATTATATAAATACAAAAATATCATAGTTTACAGTAAAACACTGACAGGAACCCTTTTTCTACATAATGATTACTTTAACTTATGATACTATAAACACATTAGTGGTATAGTTCAATTTATATTTACCTACTTTTTCTTCTGTAAGGTTTTGAGTTCAGGAGTCAGGACTTACAGGTGTACAATGTAACTTTGGGTGTGTAAGAGTAAACATGTCAAAGGTATATTCTCATAACTGAATAAACAAACTTTCCTCACAGGAAAACTGGATCAATGGATTAGAAGTATAAAAGATACTGTTTCACTCTTGTTGTTGTTGTTGTTTACAGCAGCAGGACCCACAGTTTTGTTTGAACATATTCAAGTTCTACATTTGGTCCCAGGTTCCTCAAAATAATTAGGTTTTGATTGATGATTACGCTATATAAGTATTCTTAACTAAGAATTACATGTAGAGACATATGTTTTGTAAACTGCAGGATCTGCAAATGTAAACAAATTACCCTCCCCTGAAACCGAAACTGCGTAGTGTACCTTTAATCTGGTATATCTGGAATACTGCTGCCTTGGATCACTGTCTTTTCCTGTCAGAAATAGCCAATATCACTATCATATGATGGATTATTTGTTTTACAATGAGGGAATAAGTTTGACATGTAGTCCTATAAATAGACCAACGGTTATAGACCTAACGCTCCCCGTTCGATCGTTCAAATAAAAATCCTACAGATGTTAGATTATCAGAAGGCTTCTAAAAGTATTCGCCAATTCGATCATAAAGTCTATTAAACCAAACAATTCCTTCCAACATTTCAGTGAGATCATAGGGAATGAGAGCTCTTGAACGTTACCTGCTGAGACGTCGGTGTTTTTCTGTGAAAGTGAAGTTTCGTTTTAGGCGTGTTCTTTTATTTCCCGTGAATGATTAACAACAACCCCTCCCTTCCTCGTCCCCCTCCTCTCCATGGAACAAGTTAGGCTACTAAATCTGACTTCAGCAGCATTACTCACTTCCGTAATATATTTTTCTCTCGCCCCTTCTATAAGAAAAGCCATAAGCCTAGTAGGCTTATTTTATTGTTATCATGGTAACACTTTACAATAAGGTACACAAAAAAAGAGTAGTTACCCTTTTTAAAAGGGTAACTACTCTTTTTTTGTGTACCTTATTGTAAAGTGTTACCGTTATCATTAATATAGCCTATTAGTTTTCTTTGTGGCCATAGAAGACAGTAGGCCTAGTTGGTAATGTGTGGCTGTGTGCCTATATTCATCTGCAATTTAGCTTGTTGGTACAAGTACAGTTACAAAACAACAAAATAATAATAAATAGTATGATTTAATGAAACCTTTTTAGTTTTATGATAAGTATTTTACAGCAGCGTACTGCCACATCACACTAATGTGATGGACTTTATACTGTAAAATCAAAGTTCAATGCAGTAAATTCTACAACAACCAATTGCTTTATCTGTTATGGTTAGGGTTACTCTCTGTCCCTGCCTATGGTCCCTCCTCCGCAGCCACACACCCTTCTTTACAGTCGCTCTCCCATTGCTTCTCCGTGGACTTCTTGCTCTCACCTCCTCGCCTCTCATCAATCATTGACTTCATACAGGTCAGTGGTGTGTTTTTCCACAGTAACTTGCTGTAAAGATAATGCACCTAGTAAAATAAAACATCTTACAGTGTATATTGTAAAGGCAAAAATACTTTATTTCACTTTTATTTGTTTTCTTGAAAGTATGCCAACATGCACATCATTAAAGGTATTGGAGAGGATTGCTCCAGCACCTGACCCTTCACCTTTTTGTGATGGACCAAGCAAAAACAGGGCTCCTTTTAATAACATAACAATAATTCATCAACCTTTTTAATACACTTTTCACTTGTTTTATTTATTATTATTTTTTAGGGGAGGTTATTTCTATGATCAAAGAAGTCACCATTACCTAATAAAATAGAGGGACAAAAGGATAGTGCAGTAAAGGGAATTTCCCATTTACATTACATTTCGTCTTATACAGTATGTACTTAAAATAGCTTTCAATACACTTTATGTATTATACAGAAAGAAATATAACAATAATATGGACATTTTTTATTAATTTTTAAACTATGAAGTTATGTTATCATACAATAAGCTTGTATTAACATGTAAGACATGTAGGCTGCACACGCTCTGTTAAAATCCAATGGGTGCATAGAATGATGGACTAAAGTCATGAGCTATAGTGAGTATGTGGTAGTGGTTCAAATAGTCAGAAGTGTGTGTGTGTGTGTGTGTGTGTGTGTGTGTGTGTGTGTGTGTGTGTGTGTGTGTGTGTGTGTGTGTGTGTGTGTGTGTGTGTGTCAGTGAATGCGCATCATAAGCCATGGGAAGTGTCCAGTGCGCGTCATGCCGAAAGTGCTGATGAAGAAGTTGATCGCTCCGGTGACGAAGACTATGATGGTCGTCACATTGTTTAGGTAATCCAGACGGTTCTGCAGGACGGGGTTATTCAGGTTTCGGCGGCCTGTGACACACACACACACACACACACACACACACACGTAGAAAAATAATGGTTTCAAACTGCTTCTGGTTCTGAAACTGAGGGAGTCTACTTGTTTGGCCTGGTCAATCTTTTCATTCCCTTTAAAAGAACAAACAAAATAAAGTGCAAAAGCCACTTTTCTCCTTTAAACCCTGATTGATATCTTTACACACACGGACCCATTTGAACACACACACACACACACACACACACACACACACACACACACACACACACACACACACACACACACACACACACACACACACACACACACACACACACTATCTCTAATATTGTGATATTAGTCCTACTTGAAGTCTACTTTGTTACAAACACAATAAAAAAGCATAGGCTTCTGTTAAATCACTACATTTATTCAGCTTTCTGGAGGAGGTTGTACACTTACATATGAGAGGGATGCCTGTTATTGATATTAGCCGTTTTTATGTTGCGGTATCAAGCCGCAGAATACTATATTTATAATCAAATCTGGAAAAACACGTGTGAAGGGTATAGAACAGTTTCAAATACACACAATGGAACACATGAACATATTTTGCACATGAACATAATTCAGCAAATACAAGAATGCATATTTACATAGATGTTCAGTTGGTTAAAGGAAATATATTTTAGTTGGATTACAGAAAAGTGTGAATCACTTTTCAAAGACATAATGGTTGAACACATGAATTGGTTGTCTCAACTTTGTAGAAAAAATTAAACAAAGAAGTGCACAGGGGCAAACAAATTTTAACTGGGGTTGTGTTTGTTTGTGTGTGTGTGTGTGTGTGTGTGTGTGTGTGTGTGTGTGTGTGTGTGTGTCAGAAGTGGAGTCGAGCCAGCAGCCAGCGGAAGAACCCGGTTCTCTTGGATCCGAAGAAGCTGACGAAGAAGTTGATCACCGTGGTCGCGAAGATGACGCCTGTAGCCAGGTTGTTCAGGTAGTCAAGTCGTCTATGATTGGACACCACGTTCAGGTCCCTGCGGGCTACAGTACATACATAAACACACACACACACACAGACGCAGACACAGACACACAAACACACAATTTCAAACACATTCACCCAAACACACACATACAGTTGACCCAAACGTACTCACACGTACAGTACATGCACCCCATAATTCCCCCATCCATCCAAACAAACAAACAAACACACACACACACACACACACACACCCACGAACACAGTAATGCACCCATACAAACAGCACTACAGTCACCCTCTAGCCTCCGTCTAGTTTATTTGACCTCTTGACCCTCTTTTCCTATGGTAACAAAATTGCAGCTTAGTTTGTAATTTAATTAATTCCACATGTGAATTGTAACCCCCCCCCACTCAACTAATACTATTTCCGCTCATGTAGATAAAATGACGACTGACCTAGTGTCTGATTTGTCATTTTTAAAGCATTGTGAAGCTTGTTTGGGTTTTGGAGGTCACAAGAGTTGTAAATCATTTGCTGAGAGGCCTGCCAATCACAAATCACAAATACTCTTTTATCACAGGGGTTTTTAGACTGATATCAGAGATTTATGGACAACACATGTACATTTTCTACAAAAACAATTGGGCTTAATGGCAATTATTAAGATGAAAGCGCCAAAAGCCCATGTGTACATTTAATATATATGCACTTTGGCACCATCTGTTGGTAAGTCTTAAGGATAACATGTGTCAACTAAAACGTTTCATTAGATTTCACATACCTGACCTACAAGTGTGCGAGTTTGCCTGCACTGCTAAGGTGTGTGTTTCACAGAATGAAGCGCTGCAGCAGCCATCGCAGGAAGCAGCTGCGCTGTGTGCCGAAGGCGGCTTTGATGATGTTGACGATGAGGGTGAGGAAAAAGAGGCCGGTGGTGAGATTGTTTAGGAAGTTTAACCACCGCCGACAAGAGGGGAAGAGGGTGTACTCTAGGCGAGCTGTACACACACACACACACACACGCACACACACACACACACACACACACACACACACACACACACACACACACACACACACACACACACACACACACACACACATACATAAACATACGTTATGCATGCAGCCAAAATGAAAACAAGCACACACACACACACACACAGTAGTTGGTCCCTTGGTCCAGTCCTCTCATACCAAATTAAAAAAAAGACACTAGAGTACAGTAATACTGTAGTTGATTAGTGCTTTAAGTAGGTCAATATGTCACACTCCTCTGTTTGTGTTTCGGTGTGTGTGTGTGTGTGTGTGTGTGTGTGTGTGTGTTCAGAATCTTTCCCTACTCTCTAAATATCTACATGTAAGAGTCAATCCCTACGTCAATGAAAATCAGAAATGCATCCGGGCAAAGAGGCCGGTGCGCTCCATCCCGAAGACATTGATGAAGATGTTGGTGATGAAGACGAGGAAGATGATGACGGTGGTGATGTTGTTCATGCTGTCCAGGCGCTTCTGGTTGGCCTCTTGGCTGATGTCACGTCGAGCTGTAACAAGCACACACACACACGTACACACACACACCGAAAATAACAAAAAAACAAAAAAACAAAAAATAACACTCTACACCAAAGTATTCTAATATTTCTTTTTAAATTCATCATTTTCATGTTACTATGAGAAAACATTTGGTTGCTCTGAGCAGGTTTTACATTTCCAAACTACTTGGAACTACCAGTGACTGGACTTCAACCAGCATTGCATGTATTTTTACATCAATTCATGATGTCAGAGTATTAGTATGTTAATATGATTGGTTAAAAACCATGGAGGATGGATGTTCTGAGGGAGACCTTAACCCACTAATGCTGTAATGTGATTGGCTCACCAATGATGATGATCAAGACTCCCGCCACTATCTGGAGAGCCAGAGAGAAGGAGATGAGTGTCAGGACAGCAATGTAGTACCTGAGGAGGAGAGAGAGAGAGCGAGAGAGAGAGAGAGAGAGAGAGAGAGAGAGGCAAAGTTATTCAATGTGAATTTATCAATACTGTAAATAATGGTTGAGTAATTTAAGGAGAGACAAAAATAAGCCCTTTGTGCTTTTGACTGAATTTGCAGTGCAACTTTGTAAAAAAAAAAAAACTTAATTACACGCGCCCTGTGCCCGATCTGTCTTTGCCTCACACACACACACACACACACACACACACACACACACACACACACACACACACACACACACACACACACACACACACACACACACACACACACTGTACCTGTAGCCGGCTCCCTGTTCGATGACAGTCTTCATGTGTGTGATGTTGGCTAGGAACAAAGCGATGTCCAACATGCCCTCTGCTGCTGTCTTCTTGGTGGCATACAGGTTCATGTTCAGGTTAGAGGCTGAACCTCCCTGAAAGACAGATATGGATATCAGATTTCATATGATTCTATTCACCAATTACACCCATACTTTAAGCTTTGACCCTGAGTGCCAAAACCATTGGACTACTGAATGTATAGCTTATTGGTGCTTTTGACTAAGTGAGGTTTTATCCAGCCAGTCTCTATGATGATTTGTGTATCAACCCAGAATTTATGAACCATAGTTGAATTTGACCAGCAGAGGGCAGCATTGACCAAGAATATCACCACAGAATTCTGCCAGGGTGGGGAAACAAAGTTTACAGTAATGTCTGATAGGATTACCGGTGTTCATTGTTCAATCTATTTATATTCTCACACGGCAAATCCAAGCCAGAAATCATGTGAACAATAAGAGAGTTGCTGTCCAAGTCAACGAGCTATCGGTTTTCATATGACGATGCACAAGATAAATCGGACTCTTTATCATGGCTAAGTAATTGAACAATACATGCAGTTGTATTTTTCATCAAACCAAATTAAGTCTTAAGAACTACTCTGCTGTATTCCAGGGGGATGTGATAATTGTTTTTTCTCTGATTTTGGCAGTTTAAAAAAAGAGAAAATTCGGTTAACCATCCTTACCATGTGGTTCATTTGTCATTTCCAAGAGTTCCAGCTGCAGCTCATTTAACAGTAGTTAGAAGTATTATTGATGATAAAGAGTTGCACTTTGTTGCACATGAGTGCTTTCAGTAATCCACTGTGTGTGTGTGTGTGTGTGTGTGTGTGTGTGTGTGTGTGTGTGTGTGTGTGTGTGTGTGTGTGTGTGTGTGTGTGTGTGTGTGTGTAAACGTGCCTGTGTTTGTGTGTTAAATTTTTTATTCCTACTTCTCAAAGACATTGTTTTGGTAGGGAAGTGGGAAATAACAGAAAAAGAAAAAGCAGAAATCGTTTTGTTGTGTGTGTGTTTGTGTGTGTGTGTGTGTGCACATGCGTGTGTGTGTGTGTGTAACATCATTAGTTAGAGCCTTAATTCAAGACTCATAGCAGAGGTCAGGGGGGCCAATCTATTCTAGATCTATAATTGTTGTTCTGCTCTAGCGCATGGACTGCAGATGCACATATTGGATTACTGTGCTATACATTAAAACCCTCTGTCTGTCTACACATGGATAATTTTACCCCGAGACTGAGCTTCAGTCGGAGTGGCCTGTTTTTCCTTAGGCTGCACAGAAACAGAGATGTGTTTAAGGAAGATATAAGAAGTCAATCACGTGCACTCTGGGGACACATTGGACTCCTGACTTCACTAGGCTCTAATGTGCTTTGTGTCTCCAAAATAAACTCAACGTTCCAGTCTTCAAGAAGATTTTGCCTTGAAACCGGAGGCAGACCTCTCTGAGAGAAAATCACATGTAACCTTTCATTTCAATCACTAAGATCCATGGCTTTTAAATTGTAAATGTCCAATCATTTCCCCTGCTATATGGAAGACAAAAGCTGGTGCATGTGCGCTGTTCAAAACCGCTGCTTCTCTGTGTTATATGATGTTAAGTCCCATATACCACTACAAAGGGTATCAAGTTTAAGTGCACCTCGCCACTTTCTGATTTAGGGTGTTGTGGTAAAAAGAAAACAGTCTTTAACCCATTGATGACTATGGCAATCTAGGATGCATGTCCTTAATGCCTGAGGGTTTTCTGAAAAAATAGTACGAATTGTCAAGTCTACCAAAACCTTAATATCTAAGCCTTTGTAGCACATAGACACATGAAATAAAATACATTTAAAAGTTAAGGTTCACAGGTTTTATTTAAACATGCTCCCTTAGTGCTTACAAACCAACAAATATTTCTAAAAATCGTCAAAATTAGATGAATTAGAAAATTATTAAATATTGTTAATAAATAGATGCAATGTGTTGTGTGATTTTCGTCAGTAGTCTATAGTAGACCTTGATTCTGCGCACCAAACGCCACTAACTGTTCTGTCGCCGACATAGCTGGCGTATTTTTTTTATTATTTTGTTTTATTTATTTTTTTATTTATTTTTTGATTGACATGATTTTCGGCAAACCACACAACTTTTGGGTGGTCACGTGGTCTTAAAAAAATCAGCAAAACCCACCTCATGTGTATTTGAACCAATGACAGTGCATTCTATGCTGGGAATGCCATGAAAATTAGATAAAGTAATAATGCTGCGCGACGCAGCATCAGGCAGGAGAGCCAATGTGGCATCGCGCAGCAGCCGTCATCAATGGGTTAAGAAAGTACAACCCTAAAACTATCTACACATGGAGTGCCTAAGTGGTTACCATACATGCCATATAACTGCAATGTTGCTGGTTCAATTCCAGTTTTGTTGCATTGCATACCATACCCCCTTCTCTTTAACCATACCCCCCTGTGTGTGCCTCTTTCAATCTATCCAATAAAGGTGAAAAAACCAACAAAAAAGATGATGCCAGGAGGCAATTTCTCAGGTCTCTTCATTGTGATGAGGTTACAGTAATGAGCAAAAAGGCCTCAACCATTGTGTCAGATCAAAAACAAACCCCGTGATTAGTATTGTTGTGGATGTGACGGATGGTGTTTTCAGAGTCTGGCCTTTAAAAACAGATGTAAACACTCTTGCTTCTAGAGGTTGTTTGATCCAGCTTCATGAAAAACTAGTTTGCTTGTAGCATGATGAACCCTTAACAGTCCACGCTGTGCTGTAGTTTTAGTGTTTTCATGTGCAAACAAGGAAGCACACCGGTGCACACATACTTTGTGACATCACTGCATGACATGAAAAATAACTGGCCTTGTGGGCTGCTTTTCTTGCTTCATATAAACTCTTGCCCTTGCAAACTTGTATGCCACTAACAAACAACGTCGAAAACAAAAACCTGCCATGCAGCTCAGCTTAGTGTGTTTGCATCCACTTCCCTCTCGCCCAATCCTACTGGCACGCTTTCCCCTGGGGTGGAGAGAGAAATTTGGTAGGTGTGCTTCAGTAACAATAACTTTTCATTGACAGTGTGTCCATATGAGGTCTACGGCTTATCATAACTGGGCCAAGATTTCAGGAACAAGAAGTTGATGTTGACATCTTGGGATGTAGGCCACGGTTTTGGACTCATCGAGTGCCAGAAAACCAAAACCAAAACAAACTGGCGCTCTGTATAACAGGAAAAGTGATATTTCTTTGGTATCTTTTAATAACTCGCACTTTCCAGTTTATCAAAATGTTAGGGCATAACCATAAATCTTATTAAGGATTTTTTCTGTGCACCGCAATGAATCTGTCCTGATGCTTACGATCCCTCCTCAAAACCAGCAGACATATTTTTGCACAGACTATGTTACAGAACAGTATGATCCCAGAGCCGGGATAATCTCTGAGAAAGTCTGAGGCAATTCCTAGAACTCCAAGACTGTCAAAACACTATGAGCACATGTACCATTGGCCTTTTGTGTGTGTTTTTTTCTGAGTGTGTGTGTGTGCAGAGAGAGATAGAGAGAGAAAGAGAGAGGAAGGGAGGAAGTGCTATATATATAGAGACGGCCTCTGATGGAAGAGAGAGGGAGTGAGTGAGTGAGTGAGAGGAAAAGTATGTATATGCGCTGGCCTGTTTCCATCCTTTCTTCACCGGGGACTCGTGGTCACACTTTATCAACATCAGCCACGGGCGCGCCGCCAAAACACACGCACACATACAGTATATACACACACACACATACACACACGCGCTAGCAAACACACCACAATCAAAACATTGGAATGACCTACATACAGTTTTTACAGGCCATGTGTGTTCACTTTAGTGTAACTTATCCCTATAAACGTACTGACTGGGCGTTTGTCACATACCTAATCAGAACTAATCTTGATTTCGTAAAAAGAAAAAAATACGTGCATACATTATTATTTTAGCCTTTGTTTCACCTCTGAAGTAGGCGAGGGGTTGATCTCGATTTTGTAGAAGCAGGTAAAAAGTCAGAGAAGTTTCAAGCATTTACCCTTCAAAAAGCTGTAAATCACATGTAGTCAGATTTTTACTTTTGAGGAATGAAAACTCTCCTCTTTATTGTTTTCCTAGGTCTTGCTAGGGACCATCACCTTTCCTATCACTCAACAGCTGCCTGAGTTATTAAGGGCGTGTCATTAATCTGGGTTCACTGGATACTGTCCAGTCATATGCAGCCTACAGCAGATTTGAAAGGTTTCTCTGGAGGACTGATGCTTAGCAACAGTCTACACAATAAAAAAATACATTTTTATTTTCATTTCTCATTTCTTAAAGATGTCATGGCTGCATACAATGAAGAGACAAGTCGGGAACAAGAAACCCAGAGCATTATTATAATTAGTAATAATACAATTGTATTCAACATTGTCTAGACATTTTTGAGTTGAGAATGTAAAATGTACTCTAAGTCCTTTATTTTGTTCTACTGGTTTTTATGGATGTATGGTATTTATCGTAAAATCACAGTGCTTGTAAAACTCCCATTCCTGAGATTCACTGATCCCCAACCATGGGCACAGGGCCATTTTTTTTTTCCAACATTGTATTTATTGATTTTTAACATTTTGCACATACAAAGTCTTACACATTAATCAGCAGGTTTGTACCCTATATTAGCACCAAGGTGTAGGACATTACAAAAAACATATATGAAAAAAAAAAAAACATATATATATATATATCACAAGTACAACAGGATTTAAATAACAAAAATAAAAATAACGTGAGACCCCTCAATTCAGGCGTCTAACAAACAAAACCAAAAGTATATAACAGACAAACAATAAGTCCTGTAGTATTTCTAATGTTGCAATCGGGGAATACAAGTAAAATCACATTACAATCTAGTATTCATCATATAATCACGTGAGCGTTGCAGAGGGCAATTTATTCATCCCCAGGTTCTTCTATCATATGTGCTATATCTCTCCTCTCCAGAAAACTTATAAACGGACCCCATATGTTATTAAAGAGTGACTCCTTGGCCTTGATAATGTATGTAATTTTTTCTAAGGGCAGAGTTGTAGATAACTCAGTAATCCATTTATTTAAACTGGGCATGCCCACTTTTTTCCATGACAGAGCGATTATTCTTTTAGCCAACAATATACCAATTTCTAAAAATATGCGGTGTCCTTTCCTAATATTGTATTTTTCTGGATATAGGCCGAGTAAGAAAAGTTTGGCATCTAAAGGTATTTGTATTGGAATAATATCCTGGATACACCTCCTCACAGCCTCCCAAAACTTATTAACTTCTTCACAGTGCCAAAGACAATGAAAAAGAGTACCCTTTTCCTTCTCACACTTGATACAGATATCTGGAACGTCACTGTTGAATTTATTGAGTTTTTCTGGGGTGATGTAAGTTCTCATGAGCCAATTGTACTGCAGTAATTTAAGACGAGTGTTAATTGTTTGTGATTGTGCTTTGGTACATGCTCTCTCCCAGTCCACAATGGTTATGTTGTCATGTAGGTCTTCCCTCCAAGCCTCCAGCCTCTTTACCGATGACTCTGAGGACTCGACTACTAGAAGGTTATAGAATTTGGAGATTATGCCCCGCCCCAAATTGTCCGTACACATTATCTTTTCTACTTTTGATAAGGGTGGGATAGACAATGATTGGCCCTGTTGTGATCGGATAAAATTCCGCAATTGTAAAAATTTAAAAAATTGATTACGGGGGATATTATAGTCAGCAGTTAGTTCTTCAAATGATTTCAGATATTTCGTGACTGGGTTAAATAAATCTCCAATTTTTTGTATTCCATTGTCAGCCCAGAATTTGAATCCTGCATCGGATTTACCTGGAGGGAAAAAATTGTTTCCCCAGATTGGACTGAAGAGTGAGAGAGAGACATGCTCCCCAAGATGTTTGTTAACTTGTTGTAACACAGTAATCATATTTTTAACCATGGGGTTCTTTATGATTTTTTTAAGCCTTTTAACATTATCTGAGTACAGGAAAAGGGGAAGAGGGAGGCCCAGCTGTTGGCTCTCCATCTCCCTCCAGAGAGGGGCTTCCTCTTCTGAAAAATAAAACATCAGCGTTCTTAACTGTGTCGCCCAATAGTACCAGAGCGGATTGGGGCACTTAAGCCCCCCTCTATCATATGGCAAGTATAGCAGTGACAGTCGCAACCTGGAGCGTCTATTGTTCCAAATAAATCGGATGAAAAGTTTCTTTAGGTGAGAGAATAGATTACTCGGTGGTGGCAGTGGTACATTTTGAAACAAATACAGCAATTTTGGCATTACATTCATTTTAAGGACATTTATTTTCCCTATTAACGACATTGGTATAAATGACCATCTATCCATCGATTTCTGGACTTCGTGCATTAATGGACTGTAATTAACTTCTACAATATTCTCAAGATGGGGTACAATTTGAATGCCCAGGTATGTAAAACAATCAACAACTTTAAATTGAGCAGTTTCCTGAGGTGGGGATTTCCTTTCCAAATGGTTTAACGGCATAATTGAAGTTTTGGATTTGTTTATCTTATAGCCTGAAATGTTTCCAAATGTCTTGATCAATTCTAACAGAACCGGAATAGATTTTCCCATATTTTTTAAGAAAACAATAATATCATCTGCATATAATGCAAGACGGTGCTCCTGCTCCCCTATTCTAATTCCAGAGATATGTTTATGAGTTCTCACTGCAATAGCCAATGGTTCGATTGCTATAATAAATAATAATGGGGAAAGAGGATCCCCTTGTCTGCATCCTCGTTGTACTTTAAAAGGTTTTGAGATATTACTATTTGTCAGTACCTCTGCGTATGGATCAGTGTAGAGCAACTTAATCCATTTCCCAAAATTTCCTCCCAGGCCAAAGCGATCCAGAGTTTCGAAAAGGTAAAGCCACTCGACTCTGTCAAACGCTTTCTCAGCATCTATTGACAGAAAAGCAGTATCTTGCGCCCCCTTTTGGCTGTGGAGAATATTCAAAACCCTTCTGACATTATGGAAGCCTTGTCTGCCACGAATAAAACCACACTGATCTTTCCCAATTATTGTCGGTATTATTTCTTCAACCCGTCTAGCTAAGATTTTACACAGCACTTTCAAATCGGCATTTAGAAGGCTGATTGGCCTCATATTCTCGCATTTATTATTTGGTTTACCAGCTTTTGGCAGTAAGGTAATCATAGCTCCTCTTAACGAGAATGGCAGGATTCCATTTGAAAACGATTCTTTAAACATTGCCAATAATGGAGCTTGCAGCCTATTTTTGAATTTTTTATAGATTTCAATGGGTAGACCGTCTGGCCCTGGTGATTTACCTACTTTAATATTATCAATTGCTATGGACATTTCCTCTAGAGTTATGTCTTGTCCTAATTCAATCCTGTTATCTTCTGATGCCCTGGGAATATGAATTCCATCTAAGAAATTGTCCAATTTAAGTTTGTCATGTATAACCTCAGAACTATAAAGTTTCTCATAGTATTTCCTGAAGGAATTGTTTATTTCAGTTGGTTCTACTATGTCGTGTCCCTGGTCATTTTGAAGTATAGAAATTAGTCGTTCACTCTGTAGCTGTTTGATACGCCAAGCAAGCACCTTGCCGGATTTTTCCCCCTGATCATAGAATGTTTGTTTTAGGCGAAGCAGACTGGATACTGCTCTTGATGCAGAAATCTCGTTATATTTTGTTCTTAGCAGGAGTAGTCTTTGATGAGTTTCAGCAGAGCGTGAATGATAATATTCATCCTCCAGTACTTTAATTTCGGTTTCCAGCGTCTTTGTCTCCTGGTATGTCTTCCTAGCTTTGGAACTAGTTATTTGGATTATTTGGCCCCTGATGAAGGCCTTAAAGGCCTCCCACCTAATACTGGCTGAAGTTTCTGTTGTATTTGTTTCAAAGTAGAATTTTATTTGTTCATCTAAGAAGGAAACAAAGCCGGGATCAGTTAACCATTTTTGCTTGAAACGCCATCTAGGGGGATCCCTCACCAATTGGAGATCTTGATATACTATGGAAGTTGGAGCGTGGTCCGAGATTAGAATAGCGTCATAAGAGCAATCTTTAATTTTATATTTTAAGCTGGCTGATATCAGAAAAAAATCAATACGCGAATAAGATTTATGTGTGCTGGAGTAACATGAAAAGTTCAAGTCGCTAGGATTTGTCTCTCTCCAGATATCTATCAAATTCATATCCTTCATGAAATGGTGTATTACCCCCCTACTTCGAAGATGAGATTGGTCACTTCCTGAGCTTCTATCTCTGACTGGATCCAGAGTACAGTTGAAATCTCCTGCTAAAATATAATTGCCGGAGAGATCAGACAAGGAAAGAAACAAGTTCTGAAAAAAATTTGGGTCATCAATATTTGGGGCATAAATATTTGCCAAGATAATTTTTTCCTTAAGAATATTACCCTGAATGATAAGATACCGACCCCCCTTGTCTTTAATAATCTTATTTACCTGTAAAGGAATAGACTGATGCACCAAGATAATAACTCCTCTTGCTTGGGAAGTAAAGTGGGCTGAATACACACTGCCTCTCCACCTTCGCCTTATCTTTAACTCATCACTTTGCATCAGATGTGTTTCTTGAAGGAACACTATATTAGACTGTATCAGTTTGATTCTATTCATCACCTGTTTAACTTTCTTGAGTTTTTGTAGTCCTCTGCAATTCCATGAAGTAATTTTAATTTTTAGCTCACTAGACATTAAACGAATTAAAATTATTTTCCCCGACGTTTGAAGCAACTACCATAAAGTAAAAACAAAACATGACAAATACAAACTTGGATGGAACAACCAATGAACATTGAGCAAACATACCCCTTAGCCCCTTCAGGTTACCTGACCTGAATACCCTCCCCCCTTAAATCGTATGACTTCCTGAAAGCTTATTACTGTTCTACCCTAAAGAGAAGAACAGAGTAGCTGTGCTATCAACCTTGTATCTTGAACCTTAACTCCTGTGCTACAATTTGAAAATAAAACTCTTTTCACTTGAATACTATAACAGAGCAGAGGGATGCATTATGCCTTTTTCCAGCAAATAAAACCACCTTAAAATAAGAGTGAGGAAAAAAGGAAAAGTTAAAAAAGGAAAAAAGGGAGATAAACTATCTCCTTTGACTGTAGTGACTGCCCACTGGTCCAATAATGTTGTCACACTTGCCTCTCAAAAAATATTTTAAAAAATAAATAAAATGGGTCAGAAAAACATACAATATGTATGTCCATTTGAAAACAAAAGGTTTTCTCTGTATGACCCGTTTTTCACTTGTATACTATAACATAGCAGAGGGATGCATTATGCCTTTTCCTCAGCAAATAAAACCACCATACAAAAAGAGTGAGGAAAAAAGGAAAAAATAAAAAAAGGAAAAAGGGAGAAATACTATCTCCTTTGACTGTAGTGTCCGCTGGTCTAATAATGTTGTCACTCTTGTCTCTCACTGTATATAAAAAATATTTTAAAAATAAATAAAAAAGGGGCAGAGATGCATACAATATATGTCCATTTGAAAACAGAGGGTTTCTCTGTATGACCCGTTTTCCCAAACAGACCTTCAAAACTGACGAGAGAGTTTAAAAGTAACTAAGGAAGTTAAACCAAACACTTCTAAAAAAATAAAAATAAAGAAGTTCCAAACCGAGCTAGTTCTAAACAAGCCATATGTAATATCTGCAATCGCTCATTATTAAACCACGATACATGTTACCTTCAAATTGACGTCAGCGTTTGCAATGTATGGGTTTAGTCCTTTCAGTGCTCCTCTGACTTGATCCTCCTGATAAAGCCTTCTGCCTCGCTTGGGTTGTTAAAGATGTGAGATCGTCCCTTATGTGTAACAATAAGTCGAGCAGGTGGGATTATACCGTACCGGAGTCCTAATGATCGGAGCTGCCGCCTCGCCTCGTCAAACTCTTTTTGCTTCTTGTGCAGGCCTGCTGCCACGTCTTGGTAGAGCCTCACATGGTGGTTCTTGTAAAGGATTTGTCCTTTCGACTTGGCTGCTCTTACCACCGCTTCTTTATCTTTATAGCTCAAAAACTTCATTATGAGCGTTCGGGGTGCCGCATTGGTGTCCGATCTCGGACCGATCCTGTGTGCCCTCTCCACCGTTGGTTTCGCGCGTAGCTCCAGCACCTCCGGGATCCAGCTCTCCAGGAAAGTACATGCATCTTCGCCCTCTGCTCCCTCCGGTAGATTCACCAGCCTTAAGTTTGAGCGCCTAGATCTTGCTTCCAGGTCCAGTATTTTCTCTTCCAAGTCCTTATTTTTACCTTCTAGAGATTGCACTTTAGTTTGGAGCGTTGTAACGCTGTCTTCGGTGGTGGAGATCCTCGCCTCTGCCTGCGTCACTCGCTCTGTACAGTCCGAGACGTCCTGCCTCACATTCTCAATAGCAGTGAATAAGCCGTCGAATCTGGTTGAAAACTCAGTTTTCATGTTGTCGATAGCTGCCAGTATGGTGTCGGTGTTGGCTCCCGACTCATCCGTTGCAGTCTGGTCTTGTGTTGTTGTGTCCTCATTTAGTGCTATGCTAGCTATTTCGTCCGTCTCATGGTCCGTCTCCATAGCTTTAGCGCGAGGAGTAGCCGTCGAGCTAGCGGGCGAGGTGAAGTTCGACATTTTCGTTTGATTATTTCGTTTTTGGCTTGCTTTTTTCTGTGCGCGAGGCATAACCGTAGAGTATCTGCATTAAAGTGACCAAGCAGCAGTTCTCAAATAGAGTTTTGAAAAGGATTTAAACACTATGGTAGCGGAGCAGGAGAATACACGTCCACTCAGCAAGCCGCCATAACCGGAAGTTGGCACAGGGCCATTTCACATAATGTACACACAACCACACCCAACACACATACACACTATAACATACATACATAACACACACCCACACACACACACACACACACACACACACACACACACACACACACACACACACACACACACACACACACACACACACACACACGCATACACACACACACACACACACACACACACACACACACACACACACACACACACACACACACACACACACACACTGACCTTTCCTGTATGAGGCACACACAGGAACACTTTGCTCCACATACAGGTACCAACAAGAAACACACAAAAATGCTTTCAAAACTTTACGCGTTTTAATACTGCTAACAGCACACACACACACACACACACACACACACACACACACACACACACACACACACAGACTCACACACACCCACCCACCCACACACCCACCCACCCACACACACAGACTCACACACACACACACACCCACCCACCCACACACCCACACACACACACACACACACACACACACACACACACACACACACACACACACACACACACACACACACACACACACACACACACACACACACACACACACACACACACACACACACACACACACACTGACTAGACCACATGGGAGGCCCCCCCTCAACCTCACAGGAAGTGCTCCTCCCCTATATTCCAATTGGTTGCCATAATAGCCAATGGGAAGGGACGCCCAACTAGGAGTAGGGCTATGGTTTTCTTTTTGGTATCTTATTTTTACAGCCCGTCTGTCTCTCAATCGCTCTGTCTGTCTGTCTGTCTGTCTGTCTGTCTGTCAGTTTTTTTTCTCCTCTGCATTTTTCCATGGCTCTCTCTCTCTCTGCCTGAAGGCATCGTCTTTCTGTGTGTTTGTTTTTTTTAGTTTTTTTTTTATGTAACTGCCATTTAGAGAGGGGAAGGGAGTGGGAAGAAAAGCAGAAAAGCAGATGAAGAGAAAACAGATAGGGACACAGAGAAGAAGAGTCAGCACCATGGGGGAGGAAGAGAGGCCGTGACAAAGACATGCATAACTTGGGATGAGTTCTCTTTTGCCGGCTCTACTGGCAGCGGAACAGTGTTTGAGTTACTACTTACTCGAATTACTTACTTTGGCCGTAAAGGTGCCTCAATGTTTGCCTTGAAAACCAGGGTCAGGCCTCAGAGAAGGGAGAAAACCCATAGCTTCTTATTTTAGTCACTAAGATCCATGGCTTGTCGTAAAAGTGTTTTCAAAGGATAAAGTACAGGTCACTTGGTTGACCTCGCAGAGCAGCATTGATACCTACTATTTAAAGGGGCTAGGGTTAGGGGCTACGATACATAGACTACGCCACTGTTCCGCTTATACTTTGGTTTTTATAAGTTTTTTTTCATTCAGCACGCTGCACACACGGCATGGACAGGTAGCAAGATAGTCACTGATTTTGGCAAAAATGTATTTTGACAACAAAGTGTTCTAAGTCTTTAAGCTTTTTTCACATGAACAAATGAGTCAGTTGACAATGTAATAGTCCGCCATATCACCTTTATAAGGTCATAATATATCAGTGTTGATTCTCTTCATAAGAACAAAACGATTTCATCATTTTCAATTTGACATAATTCAGGGACAATATCACCACTGTAATTTCACATTTGCAGTGTTCCCACTTTATTCCTACATTTTAGTATTCCCTTTAATGATAGAAATACGGAGGGATTGAAAGGTCTGATGGTCTGTTGGGAAATGACCATGGAGTCAAACTTTAAAAAGCTTCAACTAAACTACAAATATCTTTCAAAATCACGCTCTCAAACCATGTCGTATAGGATTCAGCTGACCGCTGAGGCCTGGCCAAACATCACCTCTTGACATTTCGTTCTGTGTTATATGGTGTGTTTGTTTGAGGTGCCACGGGTCAGTGCGTGAAATGCTACAGTTCAGGTTATGTGTTTGCATGTGTATTAGTGTGTGCGTGATCGGCGGTGCGGTGGTGGGAATGTCAGCGAATGCACTTGTTATGTGTAGAGACAAACTAACGGAGGACACAAACTAAGCACATGCACGCAGCCACATGCACACCGAGTTAGATTCATACCACTTATTAGGTGAACTTTGACATGGAGAGAAACAGGCAGGTGGCTGTTATCCACACACACACACACACACACACACACACACACACACACACACACGCATGCACAATTAGCAAACACACCGTTTCTGTCCACCTCACATACATGCAGTATAGGTTAACACCCTCAGAGCAGCTGACCCTTGATCTTGGTTTCATGGCCAACTGTCATCCCGCGTGTGTGTGTGTGTGTGTGTGTGTGTGTGTGCGTGTGCATGCGTGCGTGCGTGTGTCTGTGTGTGTGTGCTTGTGTCTGTGTGTGTGTGTGTGTGTGTGTGTGTGTGTGTGTGTGTGTGCTGCAGATCGTTACCTGTTGATTGGAAATGTTTCCATGTGGTTTAAGGGGGGCCAATGATGAATGAAAAGGATGTGAGTCTTCGTAACAAACCTGATCCCTGCCGCGTCATTTATGTCCTACTTGACTGAACCCACATGTCACATTCAAAATAGCCTTTTCATCCTTTTTGATCCTTCCCTTCAGGCTGCTTTTCCCTCTTCCTCCCCTAAAGTTACGATCACATTAACCATCTCTTCCTTCTTGACTCTACTTAATTGCATTCTGCTGTGACAGACAGAGAAGAGGGCGTAACCAGAGAATGGATTAATAGAAATAGAAATTAAATTCAAACTTAGTCTACACAGGGGATTGTGGGAATATATTTGTATTAAACACACAGCACTCAGCACTTTGAACACAACACATTTTTGAAACTGAAGGAAATAATCAAAACCAATCATAATCAGGTTTCCTTTGCGAAAATGTTCCACAAACTAGCATTTCAATCTTTAAAAAACCTTTGAGGAACATAACAGCATTAATATCAAAACCACGCTATAAATAAAACATATAAAAATTCAAAATTGTTTTTCATCATCTGTTTTATCTAATACTCCTCTTGCCCATTCCTGCCTCTCTGTGATGATCAAAGTATCATCCTCTTGTAATCCTTTGGAAGGCGAGCTGTTACACAGTAGGATGGTCGCCTCACTAATTGCTGGTCAGGATGTGGACAGTGTGTGTGTGTGTGTGTGTGTGTGTGTGTGTGTGTGTGTGTGTGTGTTTGTGTTTGGTGTTCGTTAGACCCAACTGAAAAGTTCCAGACCTTGAGTGAGAGCACATTATTGAACGGTGAAAAACGTTTGTGTGAACCCACTGCCACTGGAAAAAAAGGATTAACCTAAGCGACCTTTAACCTTTGACCCCCGCCTACCCCCCAGCCCCCAAGTGGTGAGACACTTGCCCACACGCGGAGCCACAAGAGCCACAGTGTCACAGAAAATAAGTATGATTTAACATGACACACACACACAGACAAGGAGTAACGGCTGCCTTGGGCCTTCCATATGCTATCTAGGCAGAGGAGAGAAAGAGTGGCAGTAATCTAATGTCTCTCTCTGCATTCCTGACCATGACCACATGGTGTAACAGAGTTTCCCATATCAATGACTCAGCCAGCTGCCCCCTGCCCCCTAGCACAGCAGGGGGCATCCTACGGAAAACTGACAAAGGGTCACATTTCCAACTGACAGATTTCACAAATACAATATTGTGAAAGGTTTTGTTCTTGTTTTGTCTTCCACACTGATGGTCAAACTAAAGGAAAAAAGCCAGGACTTTTGCTTGATCATGGAGAGGGACTTAAGAACAATAATGTTTTCTCCTTAAAGTTAATTAAAGTATAATTCTGTTCTGGGGTCCTTTTTTTGGGGCATTTATGGCCATCATCGCACACATTTTGTGTTAACATGAATGTTTCGATAATGCAAAAATATCAACATAAAGAAGTCTTAAACAGGGCAAAGAGCACAAGAGTTATACAGACAGTTAGTTACAAATCATTGCATTACCTCGAATGCATTTGATTTAAATAATCTTTCTAAACTCGTCACTTCTTTCCCATCTGCATGACCAAAACCATGAAAATAAAAATTAAATTAGCCTTTAAGACCAGTTAAAAAAAGCATGTCTTGGGGCCTTAAAGTTGTGTTGAAATATACTAGAGCAACAAATTGGTACTGTGTTTAGGAAACAGATGTCTTTTGACAATGGCTGATGATGCAGGTCAGTAGTTGTGTGTGTGTGTGTGTGTGTGTGTGTGTGTGTGTGTGTGTGCTTGTGCATGCTTGTGTGTGGGTGAGTGGTGTAGGGAAGATCCCTATAAACACCTGGTTCTCTTCTGACGTCAGCCATGCTGGAGGAGCCTTCTGCATTAGAGGTTGACGTACACTGTGTTCTGTTATAGCACCATTAGGAATGTTAAATACCCTTGAAGAAATGTGTGCCACATGTGTGTGTGTGTGTGTGTGTGTGTGTGTGTGTGTTTGTGTGTCAAGTGGGTGTGGGTGTGTAAAACAGACTACGTGCCATCATGGCAACATCGTAACACACAAATCAACAGGTATGCCTTTACTGTGTAGAGGCGGCTTTCTCCAAAAAGGGGGGACTACAATTAACTTCAGTGTTGAAAAAGCAGGAATGGCAAGTATGTACAGCCGCAGCAACCTCACCTCATCTCATAAATGTACAGTGGTTCATGCTTTGATACAATATGTAAGCCTTCCAACAAAAACATACGTGTGCAGTATAGTGCCACAGGTGGTTGCACTTTACAAAACATGCCACAAATACTTTAAGGCTCACTTATACTAAGAATCTCATTAGATCATGTTCTGCATTTTCTTAACTTCATAGAAATACTTTAACAGTTAATTAAGTTTTATAGTCTCATTTATTGATGCATGAGAGAAGTCCATGAGGGAACCCAGCACACTTGGATACGTCTAAAGTAGAATACAACTTGTCTGCAGCTGACCTGCTACTTACAGACACACGCAATGTGCTGCCACCACCTGCTTCTGGCCCGTAATTCAGATAAAGAAATTGCTCCACAAAACACTCCTCTTAAAGGGTGGACAGATATGTAATAGATGCCTTATATAAAAGTAGATGTCTTATTGTGCATATGACAATAAACACTTTGAATCTTGAATCTTATATAGGGGAGAACGGGGGAATGTGAGACATCGGGTAATGTGAGACACCCCCTGTATCTAGGCAATGGAACACATTTTTGGTCATGTGAGATATATGTTTTCAAGCCCCTCTCACTCCCCTTGGCCATGAAAGAGAGGACCACATGGTGATGTTGTAAGCATGTTTTTTCACAAAGATTTATTTTTTGCATGTAAAAGTAAATACACTTTCTGTCAACTTAATCAACTGTTGTGCCAAAGTAAATTGAGTCAGCTGGAAAAACTTCTATCCTACATGTTGATGAACTACCAACGTATGAAACCATGTGATGATGAAACTGAAGATTAGCCTGAATTGCCAAGAGAGGTAGTTTTTTCTCAAATCGTGGCAGTGGGGTAAAGTGAGACAAATGCTGTGGGGTAAGTGAGACAGTGTCTGTGTGCCCTCTTTTAATGAATCCATTATATTTGAGGTAGCAAGGAGTTTGAATAAGACAAAAGACAATGTGGGCTCGAGGTGGGGGTTGATGGTTGAAGGGGTGTCAGCAAGGGCATGCTTTGGCATGTATGTATGTATGTGGGGGACAGGAGAGTAACCTTTAACATAAATAGACTCTTGGTAATATGTCTTTATATAATGAATAATCACAATAAAACAAATTCAGAAAAATATTAATCAAAGACTCAAAAGATGGAAAATGACAGCTGGGTCTAGTCCTGTGTTCTGAGTCCCAGGCTGTTCTAGCTGGTTCTGATTGTCCTTTTCTCTGATCCCCAGACACTAGCTGGCCCTAAGGGTCCTGTGTTCTGACCCCCAGACTGTGTTTTAATCTAACTGGTTCTATCTGTCATTTGAATGATAATTATTGAATATGAATTATATGTTGTATTTGATCAGAGTTACTTTCAAGTGTTGAGAAAAATGTTTTGCTTAATTGACCAAACCCCATGATTCTGTCACTAGTCCAACATTAGTTTTGGAATCTTTGGTTTTCAAGCTAGCTGTCAGGATTCTAACTGTTACAATTTGTGTTGTTATGGTAGTTTCAGAGTGGAAAAAGTAAGTGGATCAGTTTACCCCCTTGATTTCTCTGGTCTGTCTCAGTTTACCCCACAGCTGGGGTACATTTGTGTTTAGACTACCAGATAAGTAATTGAACAGGCCACAATACAAGGGCAAAACAAACTTTGCATTGTCACAGAAAATCAGAACTGAGCAGAACGGATCTTAAAAGCTGAAGCAAGTAGATTGATCATGGAACTGCTAAATTGGTCTCTAAATGCCATTGACTGTGTGTTTTCAACCAGAAAAGCAGGAGCTGGAGAGGTACCGTGTCCAGATGGCACCTTCCTGTCCGGTTACACACAGGATAGCTGGAAAGAATGGAAAGTGGTTTGCCTGGCTGCATTGGACATTGAGGATGTCGAAGATGTATACATCTTCGCTGGCATGCGGTGGGGATGCTTGCTTTGGGATTTGCTTAGTATGTTCTGTATCGCAAACTGAAGAAACTCATTGTTGCACAAGCGGAAGGAAGAGATGGAAGATGTACAGCGTCGAAAGATATGGATGGAACAAAACAGGCTATTACTGCTGTTCGGGAGGGGATAGCAAAAATTGTATCCGGTATTGCATCTATCAAAGGAGACATCACAGCTATCAAAGGAGAAATCGCTGATATCAAAGGAGACATCGTACAAATGGCTACAGTGGAAAGAGAGGATAACGATGAGTAATTAAAATTCATTGGGAAAATGGAAAGCATGTCAGTTGTGCAAGGTCAATGAATAATGAGAATGGAAATTGACTGTGTATTGGACTGCAGCTGCTTAACAAAAAAAAATTAGCAAAATCATCAAAAACAAAAAACAAAAAAACAACAACAAAATTGTGTTTTTTCTTTCTTTTTTTTTGTAACAGTAAATGTATATCTGTGTATCTGAATCTGAATCTGATGAAAATGGGGGCGGGACCTGATAAGCCTTTGGCTTCTTCCGTCACCCTTCGGACAACTCAAAGTATGATGTATGATGTGAAAGAGATAATTGTGTATTGTGTGGAATTGTCCGAAAGAATAATAATAAAGTGAGACACAAGACAACTTTTCATATTTTCACTGCCCTTTGTCTTGAATAAATCCTGCTAATGCCCATTTCTAGGAAACATCCTGAATTAATGGGAAATGTGTAAATTTGAGTGATAAATAATTTTAGCTCACTTAGAGGGGAGCAAATGTAAAAAGTGTCTCACATTACCCCGTTCTCCCCTATAGCTATGGTATGTGTTTTTTTTTTAAATTTGGAACTTTCTACAACTTCCTGGTATTATTTCCAATGTTTCATACAATGAAACATTGTAATAAACATTGTAATTCTCCTGTCTTAATCCCTGTTTACAGACCCTGTTTCCACCTGGGATTAACATCTGATTTTTGTGCTTCTTGGACCAATCCGTTTGTTGATTGCGCAGAGATGATATCGATCTTCTCATCTGACTCCCTTTAATTCCTAGTACTCACGGTTATTTTCTTTGTTGCAGTTTGAAATACATTCTATAAGCCGTATTTGATCCCTGAACATGAAACATTTTCTGATCGGCAGGCATACAACTCTTTTATTTACTGCACACAACCACACACAGAGGAAATACACATGTATTTTACACGAGGGCATGCAAAATAACCTTAGTCCTCTCCAGAATGATTTGTAGAGTTGTAAAAAATATACCACTACATTGTTCAGTGTTTGCTTGACGTTTTTATTATAGGGAAGGCATGTTTGGAAAGTGGACGGACTGATGTGAAAGAGGCTTTGTGAGGAGCAGGATGGCAGCAATAGCTGGAATTGCTCGTGTACCTTCGTGGTGTGTAACCTGTCATAAAAAAGTGTGCGGGGGTATGCATTACGAATTCTAAAAATAACCCGTCGCTGAAAAGACCTATGCAAATAACTTTGCAGTGATAAGGAAATTAGATCTTAACAAAAATTCATTCATTTTTTTGCTTGCCACCGTCTCTCAGGGGATCAGATGGTCAGCAGTGAATTACTCACCCTACAGATGTTTGCTCCCATAGTTACTGGCTGCAGACCTTCCCTTTAAGGCCAGGACACACCAGTCCGACTACCCGAAAATGGAGACTGCCGATTCAGGGAGCTCCAGTCTTCCCGTCGCGGCCGAAAAAGTGCAAAGAACACACCAAACCGACTGCTGACTTTCCGTACGCTCTGCGCTTGCGCGGGACGTAATGTCTCCATAACAGCAGGCGGCGCTAATCTGTATTGTGGCCCGAAAAAATACGGAAGCCGGAAATTGTGGGACGGCTCTCTAGACCATAAACCTAGGTTGCGTTCCGAATCGCATACTTTCTACTATATAGTATGTAGAAAAAAGATTTAGGATGTCCCGATTCTTGTGGCCAGATTTAGGATGGTTAGAAGTACCCGGATGTCCTACTTCATGCGGCCAAGATTGTTAGTGTTGAAAATTGCATCCTATTTGGGCGATTCTGACCCACAATCCAGTGCGCACGTGAAGTGACATCGACGAAGCCTCCATATGAAAACAAACGGGGATGCGACGGATATAAAAGCAATGTTATGATGAAATAAGAGAGAAAAGTATGTCCCAATAGTATGCCTACTGCATCCTAACTAGATTATTTTTATCGTCGGATGTAGTATGTAGAATAGAAAAAAGAAAGAGTATGCGATTCGGAACGCAACCCTAGATAGAAATACGTATTTATATTTATGGACCATAAAGAGCACAATTTTTAGCAGAGAGTGTCGAGCATGGTGTCGAGCAGTCAACAAGGGTTGATGCATGTGAGTACTCGCTGAACGAAACAAACAAACACATTAAAACGATGGCTAACTGTTGTTAGCTGTTTGTGCTACCCGCCTCACTTCCGGGCTTCACTGATTCGCTAGCCCTCCACAAATCAAATTGCTCCAACTGAAAGACTGCCCGCCGACATCTACGACGACCGATTTCACGGCACACACCAAACAGATTCGTGTCCCCGCCCCCTCCCAACTCTACGACGGCGATTATCGGGCCGGTGTGTCCTGGCCTTTAAAGAAATGTTGTTGAGCCTAAACACCATGTTCCCACCTTGAGCCTCAAGCTCTTGTGCAACAGAGGGTTACCAGTGGTCTTCACTACAATGCTGCTGTGCTACATTGTACTGGGATGATGGAGGATAGGGGCTAATACATTCACTTTACAGTAAAGGGTTAAAAGTTCAGAAGAATGAGTTTTTGTTGTCTTTGTTGAAGTGCAACAGTTAAAGTTAATGTAACATTCCAAGGTGTCCTAGACATTTTTCGCCTCAGTTCACTTGAGAGATGCTGGCAAGCAAAAAAGCAATTGAACCGCCCATCATAACAACAGTCTTGACATTATTATTTTATATTTTTTTATTACTTATTGCCTACTTATAAGTTATTGGCATATGTTTTCTCAACAGCAGGTTATTGTAAGTATTTGTAATGCTTTACATTGCATGCCCAGATGCACCTTTTATGACAGGTTAAACACCATGAAGAATTCAAGCTGTAACTGCCATCCTCATAAAAACGTCAAGCAAACACTAGACAGTGAGTCATATATCTTTACATGGAAAAATTGGTCCTCTTTTAACCACTGTAAAGATCTCAGTAAAAAGACTAAGATATGTTGCGCTCTAAGCCCCATTGAATCCAATGTTAAACAAGACCATACATTTCAGGATCAAAACTGAAAAGCAGGCATATTTAGGTTGCTATCTGCCATATTTATGACACTGCAAACACATTTTTTAAAGCAACTTATTTGTGAGAGGCCATTCTAATCCACCAAATCTGGGCAATAGAGATTGGGCTCTTTGAGTGATAGGCTGGAGTTTGAAGGGGTGCTTTTCAGCTTTATAACTATTAAATTCGTCATTTAGCAGCTCCTTAAGTTAAGCCAACAATGCACTTAAGATCAATGTCAGCTTTTCCCCAGCCCTCAATCCCACTGCCATGTCTACAAAAAAATGCATTCTCCTGTCAAATATAATATACTTTCATAATGGTTAATGTAATGCCATACACTCTATGTTGACGGTTTAATTTTTTTGTCAAACTGTTATGGTCATATTTGGATGTTTTCTGCCAATGTAATATCTTTCAATTCTAGTTCTTCTACTTCTTTCCACCAACCCCCCCTACAAAATAGAAATGTAATGCTGTTCCGCTACGTGTTTGCATACGCCTGTCTAGCCTGCGTGTGCAAGTGAATTTGGCATACTGTAGTTATGAGGATGCAAATCAATAAATGCAACAAACTTGTTCAACTGCTAAATCTTCTGAGTCATCTCATAGCCTCCGAGTAGAAAAACAAGCACCGTTATTATTGTGCGGTTTGGTGCAATGATAATTCGGCGATTCCAAAAGTCAAGTTTGCCACAGTGATCTTGATTTACAGTCACACTGGAGTTCCTGTATCCAAAACAAACAAGACAAGAAGAGTGTGGGAGGGGCACACTAATGCAGGATGTGTGCGCGCCGCATTGTATACTTCAAATAGCTGTTGAGTAGCGTGCGTGTAGCTGGGTTTTGGGAGTTGTGCCCTAGGGTCCAAGGTGTGGTATAAACAGGTGCCTTTATAAAAAGTAAGCTTCTGAGATGGAAGAGTGACACCTTTAACTTGATTCTTTTGACGTGTCACTATCCTTTTTGTTTCCATAGATAACTAAAGCTGCTTAGAGTTTAAACCTCCCCTTAGGTGTACAAGCCTTCAGGCCTCGGCCATGTGCACAATATCACAGCACATTCCTCCAAGCAGCTTCCTGGCTTTTTTACCGCTGGGCCTTCATCACCATACACAACACACACTTCCTTCCTCTGCGCTTTGTGTGTATCGGTGGGCATTCCCGCTTCCAGAGTTCCACGAATGCTGTAGCTTTTTGTGCCAGGTCCCGCATCCCAAATCGTGAGTCATTGAAAGAGACAGACAGATATAGATACGGCCTGGGGCGGAAAATGTGTTTAAAAAAATTAAATAAAACTGAGCGTGGAAAAATGTCTACCATGTGTAGGCCTATTATAACAGATGAAGAAGAATTCTTCGGTAGAATTTATGGCTTCTTTATCTCTCTTTTCAAAACATCGCAGTTTGGGATAAATCTAGGGATTTTTTTTGCACGCCAGCTGGCTTAGATGCTACATACTTTATTAAGGATATATAACAAACTGGGAGTGTGTTGATAGAAATACTTGGGATTCTACCAAGGATCCAATGAAACATGTTATGGAGTAACATTATCAGATGTACAGTACAGGATTCCTTTCCATTTCTAAAAGTCAGGATATCTCGGCCTATATGTCACATTCATTTTTACAATTGTATCAGTGTATACAGTATAATACTGTAAACACCCAGAAAAAGTAATTTGAAACTAAGTCCGGACATAATTCTGCTTTTAGTTATGGTTTCACATCAATGATAACTAGGTAAATAGTAAGCGCATGGATGTTATATTTTAGGTTCAGGAACAAAGCCACTGCCACTCCAGAGAACATATTTGCACACATAAACAGAATGGTGTTTGTTAGCGAAGTTAAAGGACTAAGCCCCTAACCAGGTGCTTTCCTTCTCCTTTCAATCATGAATGGTATAGTAATTATATTTACCAAGCTTACCTGAGATCCACTTATGTAACAGTCAAAACACATCTACGTATATGCAAATCATGGGTGTGTTTGTTAGAATTCAAAAGTTGAAAGTTTGCATGTCTATCCCTGTCAACATCCTATTTATGTGATATGTGACGGGTGGAAATCTACTGAAGCCAACTCTTTCACATACGTATGTAGCATACACCTCTTCAAAGTCAACTGCGCCTGGATTCCTGCTCAACTAGTTATAGATATGGCCTCTTTCTCTCTTTGTATACATACACCTGAACCTGTACTTGACCTTGTATGTTATGTGTACATCTCACTAGCTTCAAACACAGGTTAATAGAGGTGTGTGTGAGGAGAGGCCACAAGTGCTAATTTACTTTACTTAATTTTTTTGTCAGTCAACAGATAGTGTGTGCTTTATGTGAGTAAGTCATGTATGACAAGATGTACATCGCTATAGCAAACGTATCCAAATGAGGAGTTGTCGCGTGACTCTTTGTGTGTGTGTGTGTGTGTGTGTGTGTGCGTGTTCTGACCTATGTAACTTTTAGGGACACATACTAGCCTAAGACCAGTTGATCAGTGACTGCTTGTGCATTTGGGACACAAGACGTTTCCGCAATCGGTAAAAACTGATTTCTGGGATACTGTTAAGGTTGGGTAAGGGTTGAGGTTGGGTTTAGGCAAGTGATGGTCATGGTTACGGTAAGGGAAAGTCCACAGGCAATGAATGGTTGTCTATGCATAGTCCCCAGAAGTAACCTTAAACAAAACATGTGAGTGTGTGTTCCATCTAAAAAGAGTGTATTGTGAGACTCTCCGCAGTGTATGCCCTATACACAAAGATGTGTCATGTCTAAACACACATTTGAACATGCACACGTTCACACATGTGCTTCCTAGTTTCATGAAATGTCCTGATGGTGCGTTTGGTAAAACACACAAAACACACTGTCACACAGTGTTAGTTCCTGTGACTTTAAGAGAGCACACCGTTTACTGCCTCATTCTTAATACACAAAATAAGACACAACTACGTAACTACAGCAAAAAAGTTGGCTATGTACACTTACACACAGACAGGGAAGTTAATTTACTGTAGTAATAAAAAATGGCCAATATGGTGATACCGCAAAACATCGATTACAGATTTTACTGTTTTTTAACTGTTATCAGGCAAACATGTAGGTCCAAATAAAGAGAAGAAACAGGGTAAAATCACAGTGCAGCTCCCTGGTGACCGCATGGGTTGTTTTTTGTGTGGCAATGTGGTAGTGATCAACATGGCTCTGGGACCTCTGTGATCAAAGCCACTTCAACAAGCACTCGTGTAATTTCAGATGACCACAAGACTGTGATTTACTGCCACCGCTGGAAGTGTTTAATCGTCCCCATGGAAGTTTTCCACTGAGGCAAACCCATCCACGTTCTGTGCCACGTCTGCTATCTGCCCTCACCAACATACAGTAGTAGGTACACGTCCTCCATATCATGTTCAAACATATTCATTTGAATCCATTTTCATGTCATTTTTCTTTTCTTTTTTTTTGTTGCTGTCAGGCAGTTAGCACAGTTACAACCATCATATAGCTAACATAGATAGGTCAAGGGGTATTGATGCAGTGTGTCCATCCATCCATCCATCCATCAAACACTTTGGACAAGAAACCCATACATTAAAATTAATCAATTTATAGATAAAATATTTCAAAAAAATGTATACAATCTGCATACAGATGTTTATAAAAAAGAAATCTATTCTTCTGTATATTTCATTATTATTATTTTGCTTGCTCAAAGATTACCATTTGCCGTAAAGTGTGTGACTCTGAGAGAGAAGAGGTGAATGATTATTTGTCTAAGATAAAGTTATTGCTTTTTATTTTCCCTGAAAATACTTCAAATGTTGGACGGATATTACAAACATAAATACATTAACTGCAAGAGCTGCGGTGATTAACCTCATGTGAGGGCGTTTATAAGGTTCCTCAGAGGATCATAAACATGATGTATGTCTTTGCACAGAGCGGGCACACGGGGACAGAGTAATGTGAAAACAATACTGTGAAACATTTTATGTGTCCGGTCATGGAGAAGTTTAAAAAAGAAAAAAACATTTAAAAAGTATGAGATGACAGTAGAAATAGTTAACAGCCCTAGGCAATTGACTGCATTGAATTACTGTGGGGTGTACAATGGAGATGCTAATAATTGCATACCCAACAATTACAATTTTTCTTTAATATCATCCAATTTTCTCTCACAAATCCTACCAAATGCATGAGATTTTGATAAACAAGTAAACAGTACTTTTCCAAGCAGAACAATTCAGAATATGTGTGCAAATAAGCAATGATTATGACATTAATTAAAATTAGTTAACACACCACACAAAGTCGAATGTGTATTCCCTTAAGACTCAGTCGATGCCATTGTGGTTTTTGAACAGAGTCCTAACAGAGTGCCTTTGTTTCACTTAGAGCGTGATCTCATTGTGTGGGAATACACAATAGTCCCATGAGCACTGCAGGCACTGGGGGGACATCAGCGACACAGACTGGATGAGGTAAGACAGATCCTCACTGGCCCCTCGCACTTATTCTTTCCCTCCATTTCTCCAGCCCTGCCCCCACACTTTCCCTTAAACGCATAAGAAATCACAAATGACCTCACATAGCTAACTATGAAGTTATTGTTGACCTTGTGGGGGCCAGGGGCATAAACAAATCCCTGACATATTATTAGCGGGTTTTTACATTTTTCTTTTCTTTTTTCTGAAATCAGCTTGCAACATCTGGAAACAAAAACTAATGACATCAAAGATGCTAGAACGCCCCACATTGACTGAAGTAAGTGAATTTCTTTCCCAAAAGAAACGATGTGTTCATTACACATAGTCATTTGATCCCTTGTGAGTACAAAAATCAAGATTAGAGCACCTTTAAAGTTGTATTTTTGATGTGTGTTTATATTGGTTTATGAAGTCAAAAACAACTAATGATAAACACATACAAAGACATTTAGTCCATTGTGCTGGCCCCTGCACACACAACAGTCACACGCACTCTGGCAGCCATCCAAACTAAATATTTACACAGTCACATACGGATACTGCGCACATGTCAACTGGATAGTTTCTGCATTAACGCTCATGTAAACCCAAACACAGAAAAGTCCAGGATCTTTCCCACACACTCACACACACACACACACACACACACACACACACACACACACACACACACACACACGCACGCACGCACGCACGCACACGCACACACGCACATTTTGTCTTATCCGATGACCTAACTCTCGTGCTGGAGGGAAAGAAAACATAGATCGAGAGAGGTCTGTATTTACTTCTTGATCAGCCCTCGTTTGACAGAAACGCAAGCATGCATATGCTCCATACCGGTCTGTCGCATGGCAACACATTTCATCAACAAACACAAGAGTCTAGATCGTGCGTGTGAGATGTTTTGATTTCTAAATGCAATGTTAGGCTACCTCTCTCTCTCTCTCTTCCCCCTCTATGTGTTTTTATCTATTTTCCTTGCTTACATGTGTTGCCTCTCTTTTACAACATTTTGGGGAATACACTTACGGTATTCACTTTATTTCCCAGAATTTAAACGACAGGATTGATATGACCCTTGACTCTTAAATGCACATTATTTAAGCATTAAATCCCCCGCCACACACAGGCCCTAAAGCAAAGTATATGTGTATGACATTGTGCATGTTTAGGTCATTTTTTTATGTTATTTCCTTTCCACAGGTAAAAGTATGTGGCCGTGTCTCTGTATGTGTTTGGCGGTGATCCAAGCTCAGCACACATGTAGGCCTACTGTACACTACACCTCTATGAGGGACAGAATTAAATGAAGCATACTGCACCTTAAACCACTGCGGTGGAGTACAGCTGTATAACACGTGCAACTGAAAAGTAACACACATTCTCTCAAGACATTTTAATGAATTCTAGGAAATAAAAATACATTAAAGAGGTACACATAACAGCGGAGGGTGTGTGTAATTCTGTAAAAGGACTGACATGCAGTGAAGTTGGATTTATAGGTCTACGGGGCGTGTGTGTGTGTGTGTGTGTGTGTGTGTGTGTGTGTGTGTGTGTGTGTGTGTGTGTGTGTGTGTGTGTGTGTGTGTGTTAGTGTGTCAGTTACAGTATTGTGAGTTCTGGTGTCCCAGCAGGGGAGCCTCAGTACAAAATAGAGGGTTTCCTGTTCTTTCTTGGCAAGTTCGGCTGGAACAAGTGGCTGGAGAACAAAAGTCTGACACAAGACTTTTGGCCTAGGGCTGCAGCTTGTGATTAACTGCATGTTTAACAATCAGCTCAAGATTTTAAGGATGATCTTTCCGTTAGTTTGACAAATAGTGTCTTTATTAAATATATCATGCCAAGTCCGGGGTGAGTTGAAAAATGACATTTAAGTAGATATTTGAGGAAAGATTTGAAACCCCACTTGAGTTGAAGTAAAGGAGCAGACTTGTGCCTTGATTATTGGGATACTTATCTGCTGTGTTTCACTTTGTGACACAGTAATTGTTGCTCTGTGTGTGTGTGTGTGTGTGTGTGTGTGTGTGTGTGTGTGTGTGTGTGTGTCTGTGTGTACAGAACATTTTTTTTTGTGCGTGTGTGATAATCTAATTATTTATATCTGGCGGGATCAAATTTTTCGTCTGGTATCACTCATCTTGGCCCTTTTTGTTATTGTTGTGCACAATCCCTCTCAAAACCTTTTTTAAAAATATTTTCACGTTTCTGCACACACACACACACACACACACACACACACACACACACACACACACACACACACACACACACACACACACACACACACACACACACACACGCTCACACAGACAGGCCAGCGAATTGAGCTCTTTTTCCCCTAAAGCTGTTTCAGATTCAAACTGAGTCAACTATCATTTCCCTCCCCCCAAAAAATCAAAAGAAGACGACCTCCACCCTCAACTTAGACAGGGAGGCACAAGGAAAGAGACAACTATAGAAGTTGGGATAAAATAGAGAAACGAAAGGAAGATGAAGAAAAGTGCACAGAGAGATAGAATTAGAGAAAAACAAAACATGAGGACAGTGAGACAGAAGATAGAAAGAATACAGTACAATAACATATATTCACTTATTAGTAGCACAGACACACTGTGGATCATAAACTAGAAAATGTCTGCAAAAACGTTGATAAAATTCAACAATATTATCTTTTACAAAGTGTTTGCCATTTTGCCCAAAATCAATTTAAAAAAAACTGAGACATGACATACAGATGGATGATTGCCAGTTTCTGAGAAACACGGTTGAAATACTTCTGTGTGAACGTAATGTTAAGAAGCCAGTGTGTTGATTTAGCCGATTACGCAACACAGATGTCGACAGTGACATAAGTTTATTTTCCTGTTATAAGACCGCACTGCAGCAATGATTTGAAGAATAGTTTGAGAATCCAAATATGCAATGGGGTTTCTCCATTTATCCGGTCAACATATGCAACTTTCTCTCCGATGGTGGCAGTAATATAGTTTTTTATTGTTAGCTGAGACAAGTGTAGACGCAAAAGTACAAGCTGAAATAGATGAATTTAAGTGTTTTTTTTGTTTGTTTTCCAAGTGTGGAAACTTATTAAAAGTATTCTGAAACTGATTACTTTAGATGTAAATTTGAGACACATATTGTTATAACTCTCTGTATGAGTGTGGACATATCTATCCTCACACAGGTGCTCGGCCCGCTTGGCACGATGGGATAGAGGAGCAGGCTTTTGAGCAAAAAAAGGTCAAGGGTTAGATTCCTGGACTTACAAGGTCAAATCTGGCTTTAAAAATGAAAGGTTACTTGAATTTACTAAAAAAATGCTTCATTGGCCCAGACCTGCCTTGTCAACTCTGTTATATAGTATTTTTATTTAGTATGTTTCTTCTATTGTTGTTTTTATTACAGGATGAATTTACTTATGTATTTATGTAATTATCATTATTTTTTTATTTACATATAAGACATTTGTCGTCCTCCAAAACCTGTGCATGCCAACATGGGCAAGAAGGCCTTCAAAGTGTTATGACGTTGAAATACCTACTGAGCTTGCTTGTCAACAGATCCATCTCCACGACAACTGACACTATTCGCTGAGGAAAAGAGATGAAAGCCTACCAGTAACAGGTCACTCGGGAAAGAGTTGAGACCTATCTGATGCCGAGTGTGAGATGTGGTCCATCACAACTGGGCACAATCACAATACAGTTATCAGGATATTAGATTCTAAAGTAAGTCTGAACAGGGTGAATTCACTCAACATTTATTCTAGTTTCTGTCAAAATGTCCAAAGACTAATTGAAACACACACAGCCCGAAAAAAAAAACATATTTTATAGTCTTACACAGCAAATATAACATTACACAACTATTGCACAGCACCGGTCATTTAAAGATGAGTCTCAGAGTCGAGTGTCAGATGAAAGTTCCCGGAATCACACGCACACGCACACACACGCACACAAACTCAAGCACACACCTTCTCGTACTTCACACCCACACTCAGAATGTGGCATATGCCATGCAGGGGCCAAGAAGAGGTTACACACACACAACACACACACACACACACACACACACACACACACACACACACACACACACACACACACACACACACACACACACACACACACACACACACAAATACAAACACAAACACACGCGTAATGTCAAAGAGAGGTAGCAATGTAGTATAGGAGGTGAGAGAAGTTGGATGGAGATGACAGAGACGGTGGTCATGGAGGGACACACCGCACCAGACACAATTTCCGGTAAACAACTTGTTATTCAGATAAAGAAATACAGGAAGAGCGACACCAGAAAATACAGTTAAGTTGGTTCCATTGTTAGGACACATTGTAAACCTATTGATTTTATCACCTATTAATATGATTGTTGATACTGTTGGTATAAGTGACATGTAAGATGGACCTTTAAGTGACCCTGTCCATCTGGCTTCTGCCAATGTCACTCTATGGCCAGTTCGGGCTTGTTCACACGCAGGGGACGACTTTGCACGTCTCCGAAATATAACTGTCATTCCTGTAGGGTTGCTGTGATTTCAACTTTCATTTAGTGCCCCAAGCAGTACCAGTAAGACATAACTTCTATTTTTTCTTCACAGAACTGCTGGCTAGCATATCTGCTAAAGGTCAAGCGCCACTGAGAAACTTCTCAGTGGCAAGATAACAATCCTTGTCAAGTACCCTATACACAGTATTTGCAAAGTTTCAACTGTGCGGGCACTCGCATTAACGATTTTGCCTTTAGGATTCAACGCTAACACAAATTTGCGCGGAGATTTCAAGACTGTACACAAAAAGTACAGAGAAAAGTCACTTTAATTAGCCCATCATCCTTAAGACCATACAAGGACACTGAAGAACAATAGTCTTTAATGGTAATTATTAGAAGGATCTTCAAAGCTGTTGTACACTAACAAATGAGTGGTGTACTAATCTTCTGAAGCACCCCTAAGGATTCAACGTCTTCTAAAGGAGTGTGAGCACTTTCTGTCTTTGAAACATGACTGCCATGCTTGGAAGGACTGTGTGATTCCCATTAATTCTGTCTCAACAGCACTCCAACGCCCTGTTGCCGTACTCTATACATAGAGGGTGACTTAGAGGTGCAAAGCCTTCACACCATAGAAATAGATTCATCATGGCAGCTACACATAGACACCGCATGGAAACCTCATAAATCCAATTTTAGCAAATTACACGCTTTCCAATGGACTTGATTTAAAGCTACGCTGAAGTCATTGTGTCTGCATGGTGAGAAGATGTCATCAACTCTCAGACTAAGAAACCCATTGTTATTTTACAGTAAGTTCTGTTTGACTCTTTGACATAGGTTCAATTTCACAGCAGATCAGATATAGCCATTTGGTAACCCAAATATAACCTAAAGGAAGTTTAGGTCAAGTTTAAAATGGAAGACATAACGTGATATACTAAGCACCAAGTGACATTCAAGGTACACTATGAGTCCTGACCCAAGGCACTAATAAACAAGTTTAAATTGGTTGGTTGAATGGAACCCCTTCATCATGAATTGTCGAGATTTCTTGGTGTCGAAACTGGAACATCGAAATTGTCAGTCATTTGAGAATAATGTCTTCATCAATCTTAATCAGCAGTTCAAAAGGCGAGATAGGAAGCACCAGCATTGGTTGTGACTGAAAGTTCATGTTTTATCTGGGAAACAAAAGTTGCAAGATCAATATCATCACCACTCCTTTTTATGAAAGCTGTTGATCATAACAAATGATCTTCATCCGTAGATTGGGATTGTCCACTTTAAGTACTTTTGATCAATGTTGGCTTACAGTAAAAGTTGCTGTTTGAAAACGGGAAACAACTGTTGTCAAAAATCAACTGCCAAAGGATGAGACATTCGAACAATCAACAAGCTATCAAGTGGTAAGAAGAGATTGCATGTGTTGCCAAACAAACCTAGATACTGGTGGCAGTGTATATGCTGATAACCAAACCAATTTGTATCAACAGTGGCTATAATTAACCAGCAGGGTGTCAAATTGTAAGGAAATTCATTTATATAGCTGGTGTTCTAAAGTAAAATATCAATTTCATGATTCTTTTCACACCAGGGCTTACTCCTATATATGCTACAGCTGCTGCGTCGGAAACCCTGTGTAGATTAGCAACCATCCATCCATCTGACTAACAACATTGCAAAGACATGTGAGATGCATAATGTGTTAAAAATGGCATCAATCATACGCATACTAGTGTGAACTGGCATTGACATACAGAATGTGTATCATGCGGAGAGAACGGTTTCTTTAGCATACATGTGCATACTTATTCTTACACACCAACACATATGCATATACGTGAACTCATTTCCAATTTTCTGGGGATCGCAGATTTCTGTCTTCACATTTATCAACATATGATTAAACCACCAGGGTTGTAATTAATAGTTGCGGCGAGTAACTTGGCAACTGTGAATGTAAACATTTACAGTCCGAGCCATATGATATAATTGTTAGTGCAATAGTGAGTAGGTTGATGACGGTCAAATGGCGCTATGAAACGCTTATCTATAATTAAGGGTGCTGTAGGCCTTCCAACAATGTCTTTATCGTCATTCACAGTCCACATTAATCACTCTTCATTCTTGCTAATAGCTGTTAAAATGCACATTAGGCCTCTGCTCCAGCTACTGTAATTATAAATCATTGTCCACACTAGTACCAACTCTAAAGGCTATCAATAGCTTAATATTTTTGTCAAATTATCCCAAACATTACACATATACTGGACAGTATGTCGGTATGTGTGTGTGTGTGTGTGTGTGTGTGTGTGTGTGTGAGAGTGTTCGGTGTGTGTGTGTGTGAGAGTGTTCGGTGTGTGTGTGTGTGTGTGTGTGTGTGTTTTCAGTTAAATGAATGAACAGAACCAGCATTCATGAGTTGTAGGCTTGGAGGTGGTTCGTTGGCAAACCTTATAGAGTAACTGAAATAGCAGATACTGTATGATATTTTTACTGAACTGCTTTGCTATTAGGTCAAATGTACTCATTTACTGCTTTTCCCCACTAATCAATGAAGTGTATATACCTTAACCTACCACAGCACCTCTGAATAACCAAGTCATACTTCTTTCTTGTATGTGTCTTTTGACCTACAGCAGCAATACTGAATGGAGACAGGTTTCAATCAACACTCAAACACTCAGCTACTCTACACCTTTTCTCCCTACATCTGTCACTGTTTCTCTCACAGACGCACACACACACACACACACACACACACACACACACACACACACACACACACACACACACACACACACACACACACACACACACACACACACACACACACACACACACACACACACACAGCTTGCCTTGAGTAATAGCACTTTTTTCCTCTGGAGACTTTAGCAAAATATACCTTGGGATGGTTGGTATGGGCAGCTACTGTATAGTTATGGCCCTGTCACTGATACAGAAGATTAATCGCGACAGACACCAGGGAGGATGTGTGTGTGTTCGGTGGCAGGTTTCAGTGCTGTTAGGGAGACTGTCCACATACCTATACTTCTAGTGAATCTATGAGTCAGAGGAACATTTCAGGGAAAGAAAGAAGTGCAATGCTGCTTTTGAACAAAGCCAAACTAAACTATTGATTCCTCAGAAGATAAGCAAAATATCCCTTCAAAATGAATAAGCTGCAGATCGAAAAAAAAAAACTTTTACAAAAGTGTCTTCTCTTAAACAATACACCACAGGACCCCAACCCTACCTTGACCCTTTTCTTTTTAACTCTTGGCATTAGTGAGTAAGTGCTCTGTTGACCCGTTGCTGCATTAGAGGACCTTATTAGCCTTTGCACCCAGGCCCTAATTGAGATTTGATGGATGTCGCCATCGTAACTGTGTCTCAGAATAGAGTGCGGACACTCGGCCGGACCCCGGGGAGCCACACAGCAAACCCCTCTGATCCTGGGCTCTCACATATAGGCAGGACATACCACAGCCCTGTGGCAAAGCTAAGACGGGATGGAGCTAGAGAGAGGTGAAAGGGAGATTAAAGAGGGAAGGGGGAAAGAGGGAAGAGAAGGAGTGGGACGCAGGAAAGGAAGGAGGAGAGAGAGAGAGTAGGGTATTAAGGTAGGAGAAGAGGCCATTGCTAAACAGACAGACAGTTGCATCTATATTCCAATTTCACCTTTCACACCTTTCCTTTCCTTTCATTCCCTTGTCTTTCTTTCTTTCTTTTTCTATTCACTCCGTCTCTCTGTTTTCTCTGTTCTTTTGGCCGCACTAACCTGCAGAGGCCCGCTGGCTGGCATGGTGGATCTCAGCGACGTCAGGTCCAGGTCTCGGCCTTGGTCCCCTCTCTCAGTCTTCCCAAGTCCCTGCATATTAAAAGGCCTGGTATAAGCGAACAAGCACACTCACACACACACACACACACAGTCGCTCGCGTCTTGCCCCCACGACGGTGAAAATGCAAATGCAAGGACGGCAGTGGGTCGTTATGAGAGGAAGTCACCCTGGACGCCAGGCACCAAGCACGCAGGCAAGGCCAGTGGAGGACAGCTGAGTGACAAAGAAACGGCTTATTCACCCCATCCTAGTCTCTCTCTTCCCCCCACACTCCCTCTCTCTCATTTTCTACTCTTTTAGTCTGTCTCTCTGTCTCTTTCGCCCTCTACCCCCTCCCCCCCGTAAGAAAAAGCATGGAAAATACAAAAAAACTATCTAACCAAAATACCAGGCAAATATTGTCCAAGTGTTAGACTGTCCCCATACTAAAATGCCTATCTATGACTCCATTGGAAGGACCAACCGCTGCAGAACCAATGCACACCAACCTGGGCCTATTTGTGCCTGTTTGCTCAACCAAAACATTCTGCTGTATTTCTGCTAAGTTAACTGAGGTCAGACTTCTTCTTGTAAAAAAAAAAGCACTGAGGCTGCACTGTTAGGAGTTTACGGCTCTCCAAACTAGGTGACCCCCAGGCTTCGTAACCAAAGCGATCCAGAGATAGGCCTGTACCACGTGCCTATAACAGGCCAAGGAACATCAGGAGTGTCAGAGACGGACATCTCAAAACCTGGACGGAGACAATCCAAATCATCTGCATGGCTGAACCCCAGTAGCAGTGAGTTACAAAAAAAATCTTTCCAGAAATGTGAAGAGAATATCAACGAGTTCAATTGTATCTATTGGAAAGTTTTCTATGCTAGGTTAATGCTTATTTAGCATAACCTAAGCATTCATTAATGGTTAGTTAATGATGAGTTAATGTTTAGTATGCATTCGATACGCATTAACTAACAGTTAATTAATGTTCAAGATGATTTATTTATTTTGTCATTGTACATGTTTCAGAACAACGATAATCTGTTTACAGTTATACCCCGCCAAGAGACATAGAGTGACAGTAACCAAACATGGGAGACAGGAGGGATAATGTACCCTTATTGTAATGTGTTTCCGCTAACATTAGCTAATATTATGCACTTAAGCTACTGCTCATACCAGTCCAACTAAGGCGGGATTTTCCCAAAAATATTGGAGTGCATTTTGAACAAAACATTTTGATTGTAGCAGATAGAATGCGTCGTCTGTCATAGTCCCGCATTAATGTAAAAGAGGCTTTGACTGCTGAATGTTACATTTACTGACGGAATTGAAAATCTCACAAATGTAGAAGAAAATAAATGTACAGGACATAATAGGCAGAAATGTTTGAAAATGAAAGCTAAGCTTTATTAGATTATAAGGTCCAGTGGCCTCCTTTAAAACCAGGGGGTAGACACAGGAATGTGCTGCTGTTGACTTTGAGGAGAGAAAGACAGGGAGAAGGGAAGGACAGACAGAAACCCTACAGTATAGGCCATAATTGACCTGTCAGCATTAGTGGAAAGTACAGGGAACTTAAATAACACACCACAAACAAATTCACAAGTGACACCACTCCATTTATACATGAATAACTTGTTTCTCTCTGGCTTTTCCCCACAAACACACACACAACACACACACACACACACAATCACACACCTCAGACCACCAACATAGGCCGACAAACATACAGAAAATAAAAATAAATAAATGGTGTCTTTCCATTTCTCTCTTTGTTCAAACACAACCCAAATGCGTATAGTGTCCTCTGGGGGAATGGCGGTGGTCGTCAACAGTGATTAAACACACTGCCGCCAGCTCATAATCCTCTAGGAAAAAGAAAATGATCACCTCAATGGCAGGAATTTCATTATGTTAAGTGTACCTTACAAAAACATCACACACATACGTGACGATGAAACATTGACCTACTTTGTAAAGACTAGGGACGTCACACAAGGGCGGAATAAAAGAGCAGTCTCGGTATTTGGCCATAACTTGTATCACTTTTATTTTCAATCAATATAAAATATTAGTAATATAAATACTAGTTTTGATATTATCCAGTCTGATCAAAGTGTTCACTCAAAACATGGCACAATTATTATTTAGTAATAATGTGGGACCCTTTGGATGTGTGAATAAGGTCTTGGCGATAGTATAATGCTCTCTTTGGGGCATAAAAGCTCATGCATATGTCCTTTAAATACATTTTTTCCTCTCGATGCATACTTATAGGCAAGCTTCCGAGAAATCTCTGCTATTCTGTTTCCGTGTTTTTTCTCTCCAGACTTTCGCTTCTGCTGTGCTTACAGGGATTGGAAAGGGGATTGCGTAACCATTCAGTGGCCTAAACACTGGACTATTTGACTCGTGCGTGGATTGTTTAACTATGCAACCGACAGATTCCAAGCTAATCCCAAATGAGATGTTAAAAACAAACGGTCTTGCCTACAGATTCTTTTTCCTAAATCATACCAAGAAACTGAAAGTTGAGAGAGCACTTATTCAGCCAAAACTCCCCAAACTTCTTTGGTTCCTAGAAACAGAGAGTCTCTCCAAGACGCCAACTATAGTGTTCCCAGTTTTTCCTAGAAAGAATAAATTAGGTGACGTATTATGTGACGTAAGAATAGTTTTGAGTTTCATGGTAAACATCCTTCCTCCCTCTCTAGGCTCACAGAGACTTCTCGAGGAAAGGCTTGCTCTGGTTCATATACAGTCAAGACACTTTAAGGTGAGTAGTTACTGTGAGGTGACGGCTGTGGTTCAAAAAGGAATTCATCAAGGGCATCCTTGACATGTTATCGGCCTTATTTCCCACGGGGGAAGAAGAGGCATAAGTAAGTAAGTAAGTAAGTATCCTTGACATGTGGGGCCTGTTTGAAATTCAAAGTTCAAACAGAAGTCTTTAAAGCCCATACCTGAAGTTTGGGCTTAATCCTTGGAACTTTTAAATACACAAAGCCTCCAAGGGATCTGTACCACTTTTCTGTTCTCGCTGTAGCAGTTTTACTTGACTGTAAACAAAGTTGTGAGAGCGTGTTGCGAAACCCTTACGCAACCTGCTATGAGCTTTTTCATTTACACTGGCCTTTTCAGCGTGAATGGGAATAGCTCTTTATCATGTATAGGAGTTATTGATAGAATGCCCTCTATGGAAGCAGATTTCTAAATGGGATTTGCCTGTTGTCATTTGAATCCATGTAAAAAGAAAAGATAAATAGGGTAAAATTCATGTAGCGTATTTCACACAAAGCTGCTGGGGAAAGGGAAGAGAAAATGGCAGGGTTAATGTAATCAGTGGATCCTTCCATTGACGTTCACAACGATTTGAAGCATTACACTGGTTACGAGGTGTTAATGAGATGTAGCTGCCTTTAAAACTTTGGTGGGAAAGTAATAGCATTTGAGAAAACACTATAAAATGGCTTTGAAAATATATATGAGCTGCCAACACCTTGCATGCATATATGAAGGACATTTTGATTAGTTTAAGCTGCAGTGTGCATGTTTAACATTGTCTTGCAAGTAGGTGGAGGGGGCGGGGGGTCATTATGAGATTCGCGCTAACATTTTTAAGACTTAGTCATGTTGCTAATGACTTGAGACTTGACTGGGACCTTTTTTAAAGAACTAAATCAGCTGTGGCGATGACTCGTGATGCTTTGTGTAATGATACTGACTGGGACCTACACAATCCTCTCTGTCTCTTTGTTGTGCTATCAGTCTTTGTCTCGTTCATTCCCACTCTCTCTCTCTCTCTCTCTCTCTCTCTCTTTCGCACACACACACACACACACACACACACACACACACACACACACACACACACACACACACACACACACACACACACACACACACACACACACACACACACACAAGATAGGGCTTCAGCAGTTTGGTACCAGGCTGCGCTGACCACTCGCTATTCTACCTCTGTCTGTCATACACGCATGCACATACAAACACAAACACACACACACACACACACACACACTAACCAGACAGTGCCAGTCTCCCGTCCTCCTGGCCATGATAAAAGGGCCTTTATGCTCAAATAATTTTCATCATGGTGAAACACACACACACATAGACTCAACAGGTAATCCACTTCAAACAGAGCGACTTTCAACATCTGATCTTCTGATAACACCCTAGGCTACATTATCAGAACAAACGCCGATGTGCCTTCACCCATACACACACAGACAGACAGACACAGACACACACACACACGCGCACACACACACACACACACGCACACGCGCACACGCACACACACACACAAGCAGATATGTAAACATATGATCTCGCCTGCAGGGTTACTTGGGACAGGGGTCTGATGAACATCACAGATAGTGGTAGATGGTATCACACACAGATGAGCAGGTGCACATTTGCTTTCATGTAGTTCACCTGGCAGTTGGACATTTTTACTAGTAGGCTTCCCCACTGTCTTTCTAGCACCCACACATAGAACATATTCTATTATTGGTCAAAAATATTATAATGATCACTTTAATTCAGTCAAACAAACAATCCGTCTAAACACAGAAGTACATTAAGGCTACCTCTATGACTTTAACAATTTCGATAACTGATATACCACTAATGAATTGGTCAGTAGAGACATTTCATATTTAACATTTTCATATTTTTTCTATGGGTAAAAAGCAGTTTTGTTTATTGTAGAATGGGGATAGCAACCAACATTTCTTGAAGAGGTGAACAAAAATTGTTTTACATTTTGGGAAATATCTGCATTTATTTAGCCTATCAAGCTACTGCCAGCAACTAGATAGTTTGGTTAAGCCTGAGGAGTGAAAAAAAGGGGGAAACGGCTAGCTTGGCAAATCAAGACACTCAACTTAAAACAATTATATCTTGTTTTTTTAACCAAGTCAGAAAAGGTGTAAAATCTACTGAGTGTTAGTTTATGTTTTTACTATCTGTTTTTCAGCATTGGAAAGAGCCACACTAGCTGTTTCCCTGGGAGTCCCTGGTAAATGGGGCAAAGTAGGTTAACAATTTATTATTACCAATTAAAGTTTGTGTCTGTTGCACACCCCCTGCTACACCCATTCAATTCTATTGTAAAATGAGGACTTTGGTTGCATCAATTTATGGAGATTGAATGTTTCTTAGGGGGGTGCTGTAAGTGAAATTTGAATGATTCAGACACTGCAGGAGGGCTTTGATAAGCTTTGATTATTATTTTTTGACAAGGCAAGGGGGAGACACACAATGAATCATACATGTACACAGACATGCACAGGCACATGCTGCACACGCATTATACTCAACCCTGATATCTGACATAAAATACATTTACTTAAACTATTTTATTGCACACACACACACTCACAGAAACACACACACACACACACACACACACACACACACACACACACACACACACACTCACACAAGGGTTGAATATTTTCTTTTGGCCTTATAGTTATTGCTTCCCAGGAATAGATTTCCCTGGGAAACAGGAAATCAGATGATTAAGAGCAGAGCTGCAGATAATCAGAAAATGTAGTATCCTCCGATTTTTTGTTGTTGTTGATTTGTGTCATTCTAAAATACTCATTAAAGTATATCTCCACTTGTGCACATTTTATGTAGCATTTACAATGTTCGACAAAAGGCATTTTGTCCAACTACCAATAGCATTTTACTGCTATGTTAGCATGAAAAGGAATTGAAAAAGAACAGCTGCTGACTGAAAAGCTTAGCTTATCGTATTACCCCAATAACTACATTTCAAGGCCATGCAGCATTTATGACAATTGTGGTTTGGACAACGCAGCTTTGTATTAGTGCAAAAAGTAGTCTATGTGTGTGCCCGCACACACACACACACACACACACACACACACACACACACACACACACACACACACACACACACACACACACACACACACACACACACACACACACACACACACACACACACACTCAGGTGCAGAGAGATTATTTTCTTCTCTTAAAGGGATGTATTTTTGGAGCGGAATCCTAGTCAAGTCTGGGATTTAAATCCATCAACCATAAAGTATTTTGCAAATAGCTTTGCCATGCTTTGATTGGTTATGTGGTTATGTTTTGTCCCACGTGTAAGGCATTATATTAAACTGCTATTAGTTTAACAAAGTCCAATGGCCAAAACTAAGCCTTTTTTCCTAATGGGATTAGATCAAAGTGTGTCATCGTCTTCTTGGGGTTTTTTCACTTTTCACTAATGACGTTTTATGTTTAATCACATTTGTCTCTCCTCTCCTCTACATTAACGCTTCAGAACCAAAACAGTGAAAACACCATGTCATATTTAACGTATCCTTAACCCCGCAGGAAAAGGGGGGGAGAGACCTCATTTGTGTTAATTGCCTCCAATTTGGACTGTTACCGTTGGGAGTGAGGAGATGTGTAAATACATTTTGTTTGGCCCGAGTGGAATAATCGGTTTCTAACAGGTCTGTGGGGAGACATACGGAACCGCAGAGCAAAGCTGGAAATTGATAGGGCCGAAGGAAAGAAAATAGTTTATAGTAAGAACAGGTGAGATCTGTCAGAGAATGACAGACCGGACTCTATAGTGACACTATCTGGTAAAGGGATGTACTGCTGCTGCTGTACTGGTTTGGCACTGATCTCTGTACAATAGCACCACATGTCTGTACCTGAGACATTATACTTACTTTGAAAGGACATTTCTGTATGATATTACCCATGTACCATCACTCAAATAATAATAAAGCAACTGATTTGAATGTATTTACTACATAGTTATATTGTACAGTATTAACATTAGAATTTTGAAAATGTTATCTTTCTTGTTCCAAGAGTAAGATGAAGAAGTTCCTTAACTTAGTAAGATTGCTGTAGAATGGCTAAATCATTTATCCCCGTGACTTGTCAAACATACTAGACTTTAGGGGGCAAACGTACTCTGGCACGGTATAGATGGCCTAGTGTGAGTGTGCCCTAAATGTGCCAGTGTTGGACACTAGCTAATTTCCATGTGAATTGGGCTCAATACCTGCAAACTACAGTAGCTTTCTTCCACTAGAATGAATTATTTCATACAGAAATGTATGTACATTATCAGCATGAACATCTTCTATGCTACAATGCACTGTAGACCGAATGTTCTTCCTGATATACACACCATCACGTTGAAACACAGAGGAAGAGAGAGGAAGAGAAAGAGAGAGAGAGAGGGAGAGGGAGAGAGAGAGAGAGAGAGAGAGGGAGAGAGAGAGAGAGAGAGAGAGAGAGAGAGATTGGCATGCAGTGTCACCGGGAAGGGAAGTGACAGGTTCACTGTTGCAACTTGAGATATTTTGGAGCACACAGACCCCCGCGTACACACATCCTAGGCGCTGAGTTACTGGCATACCAGTCATAATGCAAGAGTTTTAGACTTGACTGAAGTTTTCACATGCGGCACCACAGAAGAAGACAGAGATGAAGAAGCATTGATTTGATTATAAATCCTTGCAAATATGCTAATGGTAAAAACCGACATGAAATAAGCCAAATGTTAGTCCACAGTATCCACAGCAGCGGGTGGTTTGAATGATCCTCTTGTTAACATGAATGGTTAAATAATGAAAACAATGGCTGTTTCTCTCCCACAGCAAAAACATAAGCCTGCATCAGATTTCTCATGCGTGTCACGTGAATGTCTGCGAGTGAATGCAATGACAGTAGCACAATACAAGACATGAAGGCCACACATGAAATGCCGAGATGATGAGGACCGGAAACAGATACGAATGTGTTTGTCAGACGATTAATTACAATGGTGTGACATTCTGGGTTTTTGATCTCCATGTAGATAACTGGTCTTTACATACCCCAAATGCCTACGACACAATGACGAAAATATGTCACAGAATAATGGATGGAGAGGTCTGTGTGTGTGTGTGTGTGTGTGTGTGTGTGTGTGTGTGTGTGTGTGTGTGTGGGAGGAGGGGGTTGAGTCTGAGTTTGAACTAGTTTTCCAACCTGTTGTAACGTGTTAGGTAGGAAAAATGTTCAATTACATTTGTAAGTGGGGTCAACTCAGGTCAATCTTTGTCAGAAGAGAGTCTGTCACTTTGTTTTTCTCAATTTTTTCTCACACAAACACATATTTGCATATATGAACAGACAGGCAAAAAAAATCAAAAGAGTGTTAAAAAGGCAGTGATGTGTCTTCACATAACACAAAGACAAACAGAGATTATACCATGACCTTTAGGGAACGTGAGGGAACCTGTCGGCAGCTTTTGATTTGCATATCTATCTTCAACATGTTCTCGGTAACACATGTCTGGTTATGCAGAGATGTATAGTACATGCATTTCCTCAATATTTACATATCCATTATGATAGATAGATAGATAGATAGATAGATAGATAGATAGATAGATAGATAGATAGATAGATAGATAGATAGATAGATAGATAGATAGATAGATAGATAGATAGATAGATAGATAGATAGATAGATAGATAGATAGATAGATAGATAGATAGATAGATAGATAGATAGATAGATAGATATTTCCCAGTGTTTGTTTGCTAAGCTAAGCTAACTTGTGTGTTGGTTTTAGACAAATACAAGATCAGTATCAATCGTTCCATAAAACTTTCAGTTTCCTAAAAGGTCAATACCTGATCCTTTTAAAATATCCTCTTTTTGTTTTCTTCAGTGCAAATTTGGTGCAGGTTTCTCCTATTGGCTATGCTGCAATACATGTGCATTTTTCGTTGTACAGCTCAGGTCTCTCAACACCTCAGTGAGTCCTCAAGTTTCGCAGCTACACTTTGAGAGTAGTCACCCCAGGGTGCAACTGCCCTGTGCTCCACTTTCAGTCTAGTATCTCTTGAACTCCGGGAGGGCCAAAATGTGTTTTTCTAGTGTGCACGCTATAGATTTATGCCTTCAGGTCAACGGTACAGGTAAAACTGTAAAAGAGTCAAATAAATCCTTCATTTTGACAGAGTAAACAAATACATATTGTGTTGTCTGTTGAAAAGAACAAGGTATGTGAAGTTGTCATGTCACAAACACACGCAAGCTCTCCACGATTTTGGGTGTCAACAAGATTTTGTCCAAATATCCGACCAATAAATGTTCTCATATCCATGATTCTTAGTCCAATCTAATGAAAAGAGTAGAAAGTTTTCAAATATACAATTACCAAAGTGGAAACACAACAAAGACAGAGTTATACATCTAATATAATCTGATTTGTCTAGTTGTTGTTTGCAGGCAGGTGGTATGTAAAATATAGCCTATGATATAAATCTTTCCAAAATCTAAATAATATGCACGAATCACGATACATCCCCCACCAGAGGATAAGTGAGGTTGTGAAATGAAATGAAACAAAGTATTTCTTGTAACACCTCATATTTTTATGGAGACTTTATAACCATAACACGAGGAAACATTTTGAGGTTCATAATGTACTGAATGTACATTTTTATGCATTCAATTGTTTTGGAGTACTTCACAAAAGTGTGTTTCGTCCTCCTGACTTGCTTTAATGTTGTTAATTGTGGCAACTTTGCATGCTGTTTTGCCGCCTTAAGCCAAGTTCAGGGTAAACATGTACAGCATGTATGCAACAAGGAAAAGAAGCAAACCCCACCACACACATAGAGAGACTCCACACTCCTTTGCAGGGCAGGAATCAGGCACCAAATAGAATGATTTGATTGGTACTTAAACACACAGGCTAATATTGACACGGTCATGTCATGATCCAGCACAAGAAGTTCATGACCCTTTTAGTGTACCTGCCTACTGGTTAACAAATGCTGGAATACCTGAGCGTCACAGATTTGGAAACATTCATAGTAGTTGTATGTCATTTCAATACTGTTTGCTGATTGCATAGCAGCAATGCTGAGCAAATTATCTGGCTTTCAACAGCGGAAGCTTCTAGATAACAGCTATATTTGATAAGACAAGGCAATGACTGTATACATTGGCCAGTTGTGTTTTTTTATGGTATTTTCACAATAGTCACTATTGTGAAAGATTTGCACAAGTATATGGAGGAAGTGCCTGAAGCTATTGTAAGAGCTTAAGTGGGCCAACTGCCAATGTCAAAGTCCTGCATTTCAGGGGAAAATATTCTAAAACAAATTTTAAAGGGTATTTACAAGCCTACAGTTTGAGGGGCCACTCACACTAGGGCCGCGGCCCCGTGCCAAAGCTCATTAGCATACTAAAGTCTAGAACGTTTGGCTAGTGTGACCACGCCATCCGTATTCCAGCACGGAACAGCCCCTTGGCCACGGCACACCTGGGAGAGGTGTGCCGTGGCCAAAGTACAGATGCTAATGAGATGACACGCGCACAAGCAAGCGCACAGGCGGCGTTCCTGACGTGAATTTATTAAGGATGCATTGTCCGTTAACGTCTGCTGCCTTACTAGTCGGCACCAGAATTGCCCACCACTTGGACTTGTAGCTATAATGTGTGAGAATTAACGTGTGTGTAAGCCTAGGTGTGGGCTAATAAAAGAGGGAGAGAGCTAATTAGGTCGGCTCAGAAAGCACAGCAAAAAGGTTTTCGTGTTTACTCACGTTCGTCAGATGATTTTTTTTCTTTTTCCTCCCGTCAGCTGTCATAACTGCATTTACGCATGGCGGTGGAGACGCACCCAAAACAACACACCGCGGCCCGGTGATAAGGAAACAGTAGCCTACGCTAAGGTTTAACAAGAAACTTTATAAAGACACTTAAAAAAACGATCTCTGCCCATACAAAAAGTTCTGACTTGGATTTGATGGAGCGATCGATGTGTACAAAACCATCCGGATACATAGCCTATGGTCTGATGACGGGCCGTTATATTAATAATAAACAGCGTGCTGCACAAATATGAGACTGTCCACCGCGACCTATTACGTCAAGGCTACATTAAAAAAACAATAGCTTAAGGATTCTCGTTGCTCTAATGTGGAAGTGGAATATTTGATGCAAATTTGGCCGGATGAAAATATTCACAAACAGTCGTATAGCCTACAAGTAGACTACGCTCCAAATCCTAAACGCGCACGGTGCAAGTATGCCCAGGCCACGAGCAGTGTGAGCACGGGCCTGCGGGGGGAGTGGGGAGGGGGGGGAATCGTGCTGAATCGTGCTGAGCACGGAACAGGCAAACGGCACTAGTGTGAGTGCGCCCTGAGAAAGACATCTCAGGTTCGGTGCCGACATATTAACATTTAAAATAAATTTAGACACAAGTTTTAATTTTGCCCAAATGAACATCATATTAACGTATGAATGTGAAAAGTTCAAATAGGAAGTTTGACGAATAAGGTCTGACTGGTTGCTCTTTATGGACAAAGTTTTATTTATTTAAAGTCAAGTCAGTGAATTTTTTTTTAATATTAATGCTCTAATCAGGACACACCGCAATGGTTAGGTTATATAGTTTGAACCCCTGCTGTAAAATAGAAACAGAGTAAAATGCAGTATAGTGTTCTGAGTATAGGACTGGGCCTGCTAAATACTCGATATGCAAAGTACAGGAACTCTTCCTCCTCCCTTTTTTTATTAAAGAAGATTGATGGGCACGTTCCAATCACTATCCTGTTTTGATTATTTTACCTGAGGCGCTGCTGCAGCTCAGTATCAGGGTGTGTACATCTGACAGACGGACAAAATGTCAGATCCCTAACTGTGGTTTCATTCTGAGGTGCAGTCTTTCATAGGAACAGACTTTACTTTTTGAGCCAAACTAAATAATGATAACAGTAAAAAAGAAAAATTAAAAGAAAAATGTCATTGTGATCTCATTATAAAGTTATTCCCTCCTATCTGAAAAAAACTACCGTCAATCTGGAATAAAGAAAAAAATATAGAGGTAGAGGACTCCAAACTTCATCTAAGGATCTGTTAGGATCATCAGAACATATTATAGGAATGTTATGGGGAGTTATATCATGAGGAATCAAGAGATTGTATTACATTAAAAGTGATGGTGAGGGCGTCAGGGAAGTACACACACACACACACACACACACACACACACACACACACACACACACACACACACACACACACACACACACACACACGCACACGTGCTGAGAGAAACACACACACACACGCGCTGAGAGAAACACACACAATTGTGCGAGGTCAATAGCCATCAAACATAGAGGGTGACTATCAATGCCTAAAACATGTCAGAGACATACAATAAAAAGCATGGTAAATGAAATGTGTTTGCCCTGATGCATGGAGCTGTTGACGAGCTCAGGATACCAGAGTCTGGCTGTATAGAAAAGAGTTTGCCTCCGGATGATACCATCAAGATCGACAGAATAAGTCATAACACTTCCGGTTTGACCTGTCAACATAAAACTCTTCTAGGGGGAACGTGTTGCAGCATTGCTTTCATGGATCACAATTTTCACTCCGTTTGGCTTCCACATGCAAACATGCAAAACAAGTATGCATACTGAGTGTACTCAATATAGTTTGCAGTTTTAGAAAGTGCATTAGCCTATGTTAGAAATCAACTTTCCATATGATGTCCATAAACAAATAAACAGGCAACAAGTTAACACACATATTTGAAGTAGGCTTTATCTAAAAAGTTTTTCTTAAATACTCCAACATATATGATTAATAGGCTAAAAATCCATACATCTATATGTCAATAATATATCTTAAACACAAATATTAAATTATATAGGCCTACTTTAAATGAGTGTGTTAATGTAGCCTACAACAAGAACATTAAGAACCACTTAAAACAAATTACTTGTAGGCCTATGTGTTAACACACAATAAAGCTGAAGTTTTTACAGTGAGTGGTTGCAATTTACCACAACTTGTTACTAGGCTATTCAAAAAGACAAACTATCTCTCAAACATAACAACAAATAATAGATCCACTGATCTTGACTATATAAATTAAAATCTAAAAATAAATAAATAAAATAAACCCCATTGTTTTCACAAAGCTAGCTTTAAATATATTTATATTTGTAAAATTATAGCCTACATCCATGTTCTTAAATACAATTAAAGTTTACACTTGTTGTATTATACCATAAAAGCAGAGAGATGATCCCTCTCCTTGACCAGCTCTGCTTGCAGCAGCTGGATCTGAAAGCTGCAGGATTTAGGTTGGCCTAACTAACAAGCACTTACAAAAAAAACGAGATTATTCAACAACAGCCATGAACACTCTCGGGTGGGTATATGTAGGCCTATGTAGACTAACTTCATTTTTGTTCGTTCCACAGATAGACCTACAGTATAATAAGAGGTTCCACATCACACACACGCACGGCTTTTTGTTTTATTTTGTCAGCTCACCTGTCTTCCTGTATCATCCGGGTTTGACTGCGTCGGGTTTGACGCAGCACGTCCGTGAGAGAGCGCTGCTGCCGTCGCCTTGTCGAGTCATCGCCAGAAAAGAGAGGAGCACTGAGCAGACGGAGCCGCCGTCCAGGTGGCTTTGAATACAGGGGGAATAACTGTGGACCGTGGCGGACTTATCGCGCCCACACACGGCATACAAGAGGAGCGAAGCGGCGGGACACGGGGAGCGCGGATGTGGATATAGCATCTTTTGAGTGGAACTTGTTTTTTTTTTTTTTTGCCTTTTTGGTGGCGGTTGCAGAGCCGGACTCAGACAACACACAGACAGACAGAGAGTAGTGCTTCAGCCGCCGCAACACACACACACACACACACACACACACACACCAGCGAGCGGACTTAGCTGCTTTCTCTGCCCCGTGGGAGGTGTCAGTCTGTCGGCTGTGGCCCGCTGCACGTACCGCTCACCTTAGACCCTTTTTCAAGAGGGATACGCTTCTAGCTAAGTTATGTTTTTGTAAATAGCTTTGTATATATTTTTTTCTTCTTCTCGGCAGCCAACTGTGGCTTTAATGTGACGCACTATACTGACAGTAAGTGCTGTGTGTCGGAGCGGACCCCCACACTGCAGAGGAGTTCAAGGCTTTTAGATCAAGTTTTTCACCCTCATATTTCTGCGGTGCCAACACAACACACGCCGATGTGATAGGTGACTATGCCTTTTTTGTTTTGTTATAATGCCCTATCCAAATCGTGACTGCTTGTTGCTTGTGTATTGCTTTCTGCCCGTAGGCAAAGTTAGCTGCATTGCCTCGTTTTTTTTTTAAATAGTTCCTCAACAGGCAGCAGTGAACCCCTCACTGCACGCTTGGCTAACTCACACTTTTCCTACAAAATGCTCAAAGTTCAGCACATTTAGCACCTTTACCATCAGAAATAGCCTATTCATTTACACACAGTTTAATTGTGCATTTTGTCATATTAGCCGATGTCAACAATACACCTAAAATGTCCCCTTTAATTGCCACTCTGCTCATTTTAACAGTATGAACATCTCTGTCATTAGGTATGAGCCGATCATGAAGAGAGCAATTTGTCCTTGTTGTCTGCATTGACTGATAGCACATTATTTTTTATTAAATAGTGTCAGCTTTATCCTGGCATAGGCTACCATCTATTTTGGCTATGCTTCAATGTTTATACGTAGTAGGCCTATGTGCATTTTATTTGGCAGGTAAGACTTGTCCCTGCAAAAAATACAATATTAGTAAAAAAAAGTGTGTTATTTTTGCACTCCTCAAAAGATGACTTCCCACTTCCCTGATTAAGTAAGTCCAGCCTGCTCTGATTGGTCGAAGCAGCACACCTGTGATAGTAATGTAAAACAGACAGATTTTTTTTAAATATTTTGCACACCTTTTAGAACTGCTGCAGTCTTTTAAAACTGCTGTTGATATCAGTTTGAATTTGTATATGTATGTAGGCCCTTGTTACAGTTCTGTTTATATGCCCTCACCACCAACACCGCCCAGCTGTTGTGAAATCAGCCTCATAACATCTTTTCATGGCTCATTTCTTAAATAAGCAGTGCATGTCACGCTGCATGCATGTCACAATCACAACAACAAAAAGGCAGATGTCTTTCACCAGCAATAAGCTTTAGATCATTTCCAACCCCAGTTTCCCCCATGGGGATCATTGACGTTGTTCAGTGTTGTCCCAAATTATGAACATTTTGTGTGCAGGCCAGGCCACAGGCACAGAGGGCTCGGGCATACGGCTACGGGCTGAGATTGCTAGATTGGAGAGATTGTTTTGTGGTTTTGTTGAAAAGAAAAAAACACACCCAGTGATAAAACTTCAATGAGAGTGGCTGTCTCATTCTTGAGTCATGTGTCTAGTCTCTTGAATCCCTATCACCTCATTGCCTTAATTGCATTACCTGATTGATGGTGCAGGTCTAACTCACTACAGTCTGCAGCACCTGCAATGCAACCGGAGACATCTGGTTGAGTGAATGACTTCTCTTTAACTCAAGGGAAGCCATGCAGGTGCCATTAATTGCGAAATAGTTCCTAGGCTCTATAATCAGAGGGGATTATATTAAGCTCATTTTAAAACCGGTTGGTCACATACCATTTGAAAGTAGAAACAAGCAGGCGTAATTTACCTGATGGCCTTGAGGGATGCATACTACTGTGACCTCTCCAGTAGCCTACTAATCCTTCACCGCACTTCCCTTAACATGAGACAATATACAGAAGTCCTTTGGGGCCAAACGACTCTCTGGTGTTGTGTATCGTCACTACTAGGAAATCACAAGGACAGAGTCGACTCAGTGAATTAACGATAACAATAGCAGTAGTTGAGCAATAGCACACAAGATCCTATTAGCGGTCTGGCACTCTGTATTCATAAGGGACTGATTTAATGGAAGAAACGGTAAAGATGACTAAACTAAGTTGTTCAAGTTTTCCTCTGTGCGTCAGCGTTGATAAGACATGGAAAGATAATGTATGGGTCATTTTAGTTATGAATAATTGCACTCTGAATGATTCCTGATATCACACACTCAAATGGGCTAATGTTCCTCTGTGCCAGCGTCTCTTGAACGATGACGGGGTTGAAGTTATCTGCAGGGTGTTATGTAAAGGCAAAGTGCCAAATCAGTAAGCATATTTTTTGCCACTAACTCAGTTTTCTGTAATGCGATACACTTGTACATTGTCCTCAGATATGTATGTAGTGTCTGTGTAGTGCTTCTATCTCAGGTTTGCCCCCTTTCCCGCTCATGTTAAGCTGCTGAATTGCCACAGAGCAGCCTAACCTTGAGGTCAGCCACGGCTGCGGTGCCTTTGGGGCTAAATTTGGAACGTGGAGCAATTAGGCGCACACACTCTGCTTCACTGCACTGCATTAACTACACGGGGGCAATTTGGAGGGAACTTTTGGGGTAGGATGTAGATCATTTTTATTAACAAGCTTCGGAGTCGCAGCTCTGGGCTCAACCCAAGTCAAATGTTCACTAATAAACCTCAAACCGGGAAAAAACTGGGTTAAGACACTGCTTTCACCATTTTACCAAACACATTGCTCAGGAATGGAACGTCCAAATGACGGCTTGGTGTGAGCTTTAGCGGTTTAAGGCGCTGACAGATGTGTCCACTGCGACCACAAAATTGTGGCAGCATTTTTTGTCTGGGGTTCATTTCCCACCCTGACTCTTTCCTATCACTCGTCACAAGGCACATGGTGTTAGAATGTCACGGTATCTGTCGGCTCATATGCTCTACCAGCCACTTTGGCAGGGAACCAAGTATCGTTTGGGGGTTGCCATTAAGTTGCTTGGGGTCAATTGAAATCAGGTGGTGAAATGTGCAATGTATGGTCATTTATCAAGAAAATGGAATTTCAGCATCTTACCCTTTTCTTCCTTATCTCGTTTAATTTCCAGTGACAAGGACGTAAGCAGTTGGAGCCGGGCTAGGCTAGGCCAGGCTCGGCCTACCTAGCCTTCCGTCTGGCCTCACCAGGCGGGGGCCAGCCACCTCTCTGGGTAGTCCTACCCTCCTAAGAGCTGTGCGGGCTTCGGCCTGTTCCTGCACAGACTTCACAAGCTCTGACGGATTGGATTCCAACCATATTTCCCTCTTATCAGCCTTTGCTGGTCTGTAAGATCTCCAACCCCCTTTCCATGTCGTGGTCGTCCCCCTCTGGATGTTGGCAGCAGAATGGATTCGGGTGTTAATTTGACGGTTACCACCTCGTTGCGGCGCTTGCATCCCCCCTCCTTTGACTGCTTCTCGTCCCACCCCTCCCCGATATTTAAACGAAAGCCCCTTCCTCTTTCTCGGGGCTTCTTCCCCGAGCCCAGCACAGAAGGGCCTTGTAGGAACTGTAGGTTGTCTATCTGTTGAAACAGTTGACATTGCAAAGAGGAAGTAGAGTTAATAAACTCTTACTAAAAGAAGGAAAAAAACTACAGAACACCATGGAAATTGCTGCATTCAGTTGTTTTGGTTGATTGATTTTTTTTCCGTCACCCATCTGCTTTGTTTTGCCCGGAGTTCGATCTGAAATTGGAGAGTTTTTAATTTTAGAAAGAAGCCTGTTGAGATTGGTGCCCCCCCCCCCCCCCCTCCAAACACACACATAATCCACACGTATGTTGGTGTGATCCACTCGCATCCAACACGTCCGTATTTATTTCTAAATACAGATTTTTTTTCTCTTTTGTGGTCTGAGCCCTGGGGGAGGAATGTCTGACAGCAGCAGTAGCAAAGCGGTGAAATTCATTGCCCCGGCCCCCCCTTCCCCCCGCCCCTCTCCCAACACCCCCCACAAAAATGTGAACGGCTCTGCCAGTTCGGACACGCGCGTGGTGGAGAAGCTCTCCATTGACAGCGGGCAGCCCGAGGTCCAACGCCGGCGCCACACCATGGACAGGGACTCCAGACAGGCCGAGCACCGCTTCTTCCGCCGCAGCGTCATCTGTGACTCCAATGCCACCGCCTTGGACCTGCCCAGCAAAGCGGCCGTCATACTCACCTCGCCTCCGGACTGCGAGCGGCCTCCTAGCTTCTTCCTCCCACTGCCCTACTCCGGGCCTGGGCCTGGGGTAGGGGATGCTGGAGGAGTGGAGGTCCCAATAGGTCCCTACACCACGCAAAGCTCTGCCCTTCAGCCTGGTCTAGGGCTCGTTGGGGAAGTTGCAGAGGGGCACGTTAAAATACATGCAGAGGAAGATTTAGGCATTGTCACGGTTGCCGTACCCACCAGTAGCCAAGTGGAACCCGGTCTAGAAAAAGAGCCCACCCCGACAGCATTAGATGTAACAGACAAATCGGCAGGTAAGCAGCAGCCTGAAGTCATATTGCGTCCCAGAGGAGGGGCAGAGGCCACGCAGCAGGCGGCGAAAGACGGGAAAGCGACGGAACGCAGTCCGACCAGTGAGGAGAAAGAGAGGGAGACAGAGGAGGAGAAGGAGCTGGCCAAAGCTCGGGCGGAGCAGAGGGAGGCCGAGAAACGAGTGCAAGACGATATAGAGGAGGTGGAGACCAAAGCCGTGGGGACGTCCCCGGAGGGACGCTTCCTAAAATTCGACATCGAGCTCGGGAGAGGGTCCTTTAAGACCGTGTACAAGGGGCTGGATACAGAGACTACTGTGGAGGTGGCGTGGTGCGAGCTCCAGGTGAGTCCAGACTCTTTAATCCGTCACATCTGTCTTCTCATGTTTATCTGGTTAAGGCTTCCATGAAATGCTTTTTTATGGTTGTAGTTGAGGTGTACACATCTCCCTCTGCCTTTGCATGCATGTCATATTTCTACCTTGCGATCTTGAGATTACTGCAGTGCTATCTATTAGGGCCCGATCGATATTGATTTTGGAGTGCCGATGCCGATTATTTTCAGAGAAAAATTACGATTAAGATTAAATCGGCCGATTAAAAAAAAAAAAAAAGAAAAAATCCCCAAAATATATATTGAATTTTTTTTGAACCCTTAAATATATATATACCTTTTACTGTTGAAAATATGTACAGGAACTTTTTCTTTATTGCAATACGCATTGTCTAAAAAAAATAAAGTGTAACAAATATGTCTAAATTCAGACATTATGCATTTTATCTTACTGCACCCAATCCTCTGGAACTCCCTCCCTCCCCCCCAAACAACATCAGCATCTCAGACTAAATAAACTCATTCAAAAGTCAGTTCAAAACTCACCTCTTTAAGGAAGCATAATGACACCTGACTCCACTTCAAACCTTATTTAAATGTTTTCTGTATTTTGTTTTCTTTTTCTATGATTCTCTATGATGTAAAGTGTCTTTGAATGACCTCCAAAAAAGCACCATATACATTCTATCAATTATTATTATTATAAACTGCCTCTGCTATTGGTTGCAGGTGGGACCGTCAAGTGTAAATTAATCCAATGTATTACAACACACCTGCTGCTGCTGTAAATAGGCTATAGCATTAATGCTATTCAATTAGGCTACCTCCAGGGCAGCAATACATTTCACACATGATTGTTTAAAAAATAAAAAAATAAACGGCCGATGCCGATAATTCCGAAATATGCGAAAATCGGCCGATAAATCGGTCGGGCCCTACTATCTATGTGAGAACTTCCTGTTCACCATCAGATGCTTTCCTGTATACAAGTTTCACAAGGTTAGATTGCAATGTGTTTGAGATTAAGATACTGGTGCAGATAACATCCTGGCAAAATGTGTTTGAGTAAAAGCGTGACTATAGTCTTCAAGGGTCATAGTAGTCCTGCAGTGTTATTCAGATGTTTCCTATATCGACAAGATTTGTGTTTTTTTTTTATTCCAATGTAGCAACAATGAGGTAGTTCATTCTCAGAATTGTTAAACTCCTTTGAAATAAATCCTGGCTTGGATTAATATGTCTCAATTTTGAGTTGCTTTGAGATTAATTCCACATTTCGTCTTTGGTTTTTCCTGTCTTCAGTTAAGGCTGTGTTTCACTAAGTGCTTTGTTACACTGGCACCAAAATAGCTGCCATAATTCTTTCTCCCAATTAAGTTGTGTACCTCATGAATGCTGGATTCTATCTCTTTCTTCTCGGGCTGGTTTATTGCAAAAAAGAGCTTTATCGCAATGAAGGGCACTGCTTAAAAATGAAAGGTTGACTAGTTATTATATATTCATAATATTGAACTATATCTGTAGCAGCTCCGTGGGCCAAAATTGTGTTTGTAAAATGCAGAAACAGAATAGTGAGATGCAGAAACACATGTCTAAATCTTGTCCTCGGTTACTCATACTTATTTTGCATGAATGACATGCAAGTCTGGTGCAACTCATAGTAGCTATAGTGTCTCATGAAGTTATTTTCCTGTTACCCATAGTTTGTTTTCATTGCTACATCCCTACCGTTTACCTCCACAGAGTTTCTGGTTTTAAAAGTTGACTTTTTATCAGTTCTTGTTATAAATGTGTGTGAACGGATGCTGCGGTGCCTCTGATCACCACGACCACAAGTTGCATAAATTAATGTTGAATGAGGAACAGGATGCCGAACAGTCAATGCCCTATGTTTGATCTGTCGGTAATCAGGCCTCCATTATCAACATTATCTTAGAGGTTAGAGAAGTTATCCCACCATTAGATACTTTCATCACAGAAATCCCAGTAGATAGTCTGGGAATTCAGAGTATATTGACAGTAAAACAGTCAGACTGTTATCTCTCAAGGACTTATGGTGCCCTTAAGTCAGACACATCCATACACAGCTTCTCCCACTGTAGCTTATCTGTGGCTATCAGAAGACTGGTTGAACTGGGGCAGGTTTCGTTCTCAGTCTGTAGATGTGGAAAAGATGAACAAAAAAAAGGCTGCGTCTTGTAAAATGGTGTGAAACATGAGACAGGATGGCACACGGTTAACCACAGGATGCTCTTGCTACATTATGGTGCACTGATGCAACTTCTGCAGTGAGTGTGTGTTTGTCAAAGTGTGTATTGTGTGTGTGTGTGTGTTAATGTGTGAGGAAGAGTGTGAAAGTGCGAAAAAGCAACATGTTGAGGTGTTGCATGTGTGTTGGCGGGATAAGTCAGGCTGACAATAAAGCAAAAAAGAAATAGTGTCCTTGCAGCTCGCCTTGTTGACAAATGGGCACGGAGACAGAGGTGGGTTCAGTAGGCGGAGCTGTAACAGTCTCAGCTAGTCATGTGACATTCAGGGCATTGACCGGGCTGGGTGTGAAACAGAGGCCAAAAAACATCCAGACACGTGGAAGTGTTTGCCCCGATGAAAGACTTGTTACTTTGCCCAAGAAACTTTACAATTATTTATTTTTTTATCTTTTGATCAATTCAATCGATCAGAAATCAAGCAGAAAAATGACAGAAAAGTCATTAGGAATTGAAAGGCACCGGTAACCAAGACTAGTTTTTTATCCTCTGTTCCATTTTCCTTTTTAATCAAAACCAAATAAATGTGATGAGGCGAGACGGTGTAATCCAATGTTTTCTCTGCAAATCTGCGCGGAGCGTTTGTATCACTCTGCATATTTCCTGTGGGAGCGAGCAAGTTTGTTTTGCTGTCACCCACCATCACAAGATGCTCCTCGAGTCTTTCTGAATCCCAGGAGTTAAAATCAGCTTCGCCTAATGCCCCGCGTCTAGGAAACGCCAGCTTGTTTACCAGAAAACAAACTTCCAGCCTCTCTGCCAAGCTAGCTCCCTCCCTCTGGGTCTTTCTTTCTCTCCTTCTGTGTCTTCTGCTTGTCAAATAAGGGTGAAACTCAGGTCAGATTCAGACCTAAGATTGATTTTGATGGCAATTTTTAAAACTCTTCGTATTTGGTCAAATAATCAGAATGAACGGGCTGATACATCAGTTGTATGCTTTAATACATGTTTTATTTAATACACCATGAATTACTGGAAAGGGAATTTCCATTAAACATATAGGCCATGTGTTACATAAGGATACTGAAGGCCTGGGGTGACTGAGCTATATGCATGCAGAGACAAGTACTTTTCTACAGGGCCTGGCTGTAATCCTGTGTGCGTGTGCACATGTCTGTGTGTGTGTGTGTGCTTGTGTGCCAGAGATGACTGAGCAATTGCTGACATGTGGCAAAATGGTGGGAGTAAAGTTACACACACACACACACACACACACACACACACACACATACACACACATGCATTCACGGACATGGACACACACTTGACAAGTAATCACATTTGCTCACTGGGTGGGCACGGGAACAGGAGATCTGTGGGATTCAGCAGGATCATCTGGAACTTTTTCTGATTTTCTTTAGGTGCAAATGTGTGTTTGTACGTGTGAATGAGTGAAGTGTGAGTGAGTGTGTCTTTCCATCCCTTTGACTCATATTTGTGTGTGTGTTTGTGTGGCTGTGTGGCCTCTGATCCATAGCAGGTTAACTTCTGTTTCCAGGAGAATAAATCCATAGATGGATGGAAACAGAGGAGGAGGACGGCGGTGCAGCAGACTGTTTGCTAAGTTTGATCAAATAGATTGATGATTAGATTTAGAAAGAAGAGGAAGGTTAACCAGTAGCTTATCTTAAAGTGCCTTGTAAGACCGTCTGGTAGAGAATAGATCCAGGTCTCCTGGAATGAGAGGAAATATATATAGAATAAACGTTTCATATTGCCAAGAAATAACTTTAGAAGAAAACGGTGTTAACCACAATATTAATGATACCTGTTGACTATCTAAGATGACTTAGAAGCCATCACTCAAGTGGGGTAATATTGGTTAGTGGTATAGTTTCCAGAATCAGTGTTGTACAATCTGTATCTCTATAACAACAAAATGGGCAATTAGTTTCTTTCCAATTTCGCCGGCAATTCAAGCAATGGGAAATGTAGTTCATTATGAAGGAAGATGTCACTATGGAGTGAATATTTATTTGAGTTTGGGACTGGTTTTTCAGACAAAGGTGAAGATCTTGCTGCCCTCAGCTTGAGTAGATTAGCGCTTGTCTCAGGCGAGCTGATGGGGTCAAGCACACAATCAAAACAAATACTACGTAAGTGGCAACAGATTGACTTGAATCCTCCGTGAAACCGAGATAAAGTCAAGAGAGTGAGAGAGTCAACTGAGGGGCAAGGTAGAGATAGAGTTGAGAGGGAAAGAAGAAAAATGAATGGACCAAACAGAGGGCGGGGATGGAGGGATGAAGGGGTAACGGTCAATGGTCTGCCCCCTTGTGTCAGAGGCCACCGCTAGGAGCCTGTCCAGCGTGTAGGGGCTAGATTGAGAGAGAGAGAAATACATTGAAAAGTGAAAACATTACATTTGGAGAACTTTATGACAGGTGGTCGGAGGAGGAGGATGAAGAATGGAAGGAAGGAATAGAGATATGGGGAAACGTGGGCAGGAGGGAGGGAGGAAAAAGTGGGAGAGAAAAGACAAAAGTAAATGAAAAGGGGGGCATAGGAGGGAGAGGAGCATAGAAAACGAGGATGCAAAGATGTGTGTGTGTGTGTGTGTGTGTGTGTGTGTGTGTGTGTGTGTGTGTGTGTGTGTGTGTGTGTGTGTGTGTGTGTGTGTGTGTGTGTGTGTGTGTGTGTGTGTGTGTGTGTGTGTGTGTGTGTGTGTGTGTGTGTGTGTGTGTGTGTGTGTGTGTGTGTGTGTGTGTGTGTGTGTGTGTGTGTGTGTGTGTGTGTGTGTGTGTGTGTGTGACCTTAGGCTCTTTGTTCCACTGGACCTTGCAATTTCTCCCTCAACAGCCACACAAGGAGGATTAAATCCCCTCCCCATACACAAACACAAACACACACACAGGGTTTTTGGGGGCTTCAAGGATCTCCTTCAAAAACCGGTAATTCAATCAGAGGGAAACTGGCCAATGGGCTCAGAGCCTCAGACGATTCCTTTTGTGGCTTGATTTGCACCCATGCAAAAACATTTGTTTCTTCGTTGAAATGTTTGACATTAAAACAACAAAGGAGATTTTAACACTGAGTATTGCAATTCCACCATCATTTTTGCAAACTCATACATTGCTATTGTGAAGTGCTTTATTGCTAAGTCATGCTGCTAAGTCTGCAGCCCCCTGACATTGACAAACTGAATCACATGCAAAGCAGCTAATGAACACGGCTCAGCGTGTCCAATTTTAGCGTCGCGGCAATTTGTTTATAGCGATGACCGATTTGAACCTGCAGTGCTGGCCTGAAACAAAACCTGTCCACGTGTTGGTAAAGTATGTATATATTAAATTAAAGCTGTGCGCTGTATTTTATGAAGAGATAAAAAATGCCCAGGTTTCTACAGTGAGGTGAAACAGCTAGACTTTCCAGGGGTTCACATTTCCCTGACAAAACAGTCGACTGCAGCTGTGTCCAACCTTCTGGATCTCACTGCTGATTGATTCTGAAGTTGCTATAAAGTAGTAATGGCCTCTTGCTCTAAAACGCAAACGCACACAGACAGACAGACAGACAGACAGACAGACAGACAGACAGACAGACAGACAGACAGACAGACAGACAGACAGACAGACAGACAGACAGACAGACAGACAGACAGACAGACAGACAGACAGACAGAAAAGCAATGGAAACTAAAAAAAGCAATGGAAACTGTGTTTGCAGTTTAAGCATTTTCTCGTAAATGTTTTAAATGCTGGCTTCAGATAATTTACTCACTTCCTTTTCCGCATTAACACTTTCTCTAATGCCCACGTTCCTCTCTCTCTGTGTGTGTGTGTGTGTGTGTGTGTGTGTGTGTGTGTGTGTGTGTGTGTGTGTGTGTGTGTGTGTGTGTGTGTGTGTGTGTGTACACTGTAGCTAGCTTTGGGGGATTGTTAACTTATTCATTTGGATGAGCTCAACTCTAATAAGAAGAATAAACTCGCAGGATATTTCCCTGTGTTTTTAATGCGATCGACAAGACACACGTTTTTGTGGCAGTAATATAAATTATTGTTGGGATTAACACTTGCCCTGCTGTAGTCGGGATGGAAAATCCCCAGCAGTCACTGTACAGTTATTGGTAAATGGCTTGTAGATGTGGCTGTCAGTCATCATGATAACATCACATATCATTCTCCTCTTGATAAATCCATCTGTAAAATGGCCAATCAAGTTTGTTTCCTTTCCACTTTTAAGAGTTGGTTTTCAAACAGGTCAAACCCGGACACACTCTTGTGTGCACAAACACGTGTCAAGCTGTGTAGTTCAGTATTTAATGACCCAAAGCCCCAGTCGGTTATAGATTTATGAGTGATAAAACAATAAACAGTGTTCAGCTCTGACGTGTGATCATCTTCTGCGACTAACAAAGGCTGAGAAGAGGGCACAGAGGAAGTCTCTTTTTAGTTGTTTTATATTACTCATTCTTGCACTGTATAACTCATATCCCCCCTCCTCCTCTTGCTTTGTCTTTTTGTGTTTCATACTCTCTCCCTCCATCTCTCCGTCATGTGTCAGTAGCCAGCTGTGAGCAACAAAGGGAAGGGGGCACAGAGGAGCGGACACTTTGACACTTCCTCATATGCAAAAAATACATCCGCGCACTTCCTTCCGCGTAATGTTTGACTGTGTGACCGCGTGTGTCCCCCCCCCCCACCCTGTAGGGAGGTCAGGCCACCCTGCCTTTTAAGAATTTCATTAGAATCGATTTCAGTGGAGCGCTTAAGTGTCACACAATGGGAGTTGAGTTTCAGGTTGGGGTGTTTGTTTGTGTTAGTGCAACAGGTGTGATAGATAGAATAATGTGTTTAAAGCAGCATTACAGCATGCAAAGCCATACAAATACAGTTTAGAAATACTGAATGTAGTTTTGACCTTCCACACATGGGAGTGAAGCATTTTTAAAACTCACGCACAAATCTCTTTTGATGGAAAAAATGACTGACCTTTCTTGCCATCCCACCCACTCTGTGTGTTTATTTAGGGAAAAAAAAGAAGCAAGTGTAATCCTGATTCCAGACTAGTGTGTGTGTGTGTGTGTGTTTGTGCAATTGAGGAAGACGTTGAAGTGGCTTGGCACCTTCTTCTAAAATAATGTCATCCAGCGAATGAAAAGAGCAGAGAGCAACTGAAGCATGCATTCTAAAAACTGCTGAGGGAGTGTATGGGGTTTGGTTGCATCACATTCAATGCAATACGTGTGACTGGAAGTGTTGATAAGCATGTTAGTGTACTTTATGATCATTATAGTGCGGTTTAATTATAAACAGGGTGTGTGTGTCATTGACTCATGAAAAGGCACTGCAGCGATGCAGCTGATGCAGGGATTGTGTGTGTTTGTGTTTGTGTTAAGGGGTGAGCCGGGGACATTGAATGCATCGGGCAGATGTTAGATGACTTGCACAGTGAGACATGATGACATAGCTATGCTCTCTCTCTCTCTCTCCTTTTTCTATTCTCTTTCACACGTTTTCTCGCTTTCTTTTTCTTCCTGCTCCTTTTCCAACGAGATCTCTCTCTCTCTCTCTCTCTCTCTCTCTCCCTTTATCTCCTCCTGTCTATTCTTGCTCTTCTCATTATTTTGCCTCCCCAGTCGGTCATCTGTTTTCTCACTCTTCCCGACATAATCCCTTCCCCTGACACCAAATCTCTTTCCCTCCTTACATTTCACACGTTAAAAGAGGAGTGACTCTTTCTTTCTCTCTATCTGTCGGATTCCTCTGCTGTTAACTCACTCACTCCATCATTGATCTTCTTTTTTTTGTATTCTCCAATTTGAAGAGCAGGCTTCTCTGATCTGCCAGATGCCTCATTGCTGAGAGTGATAGACCTGCAAAAACATTGCATATTGTGTGTTTGTGTGTGTGTGTGTGTGTGTGTGTGTGTGTGTGTGTGTGTAGAAATACAATACGTGCATTATGCCACACAATATCAATATAACCCAAATTAAATTCAGCATTGTTCCCAAGGGAAGCCTGAAACTCCATTATAGTTTGGACATAATGACTGCATCCTGGATTCAACTTTACACACACACACACACACACACACAGTAGCCTGACTGATTTGAAATGCGAGAGCGTGTGCCCCGATTAGTGAAAAGAGGGTTATGGGTTTTTCATCCTTTATTAATAAACTGTGAAACAATACTGACATTGTGAAAACTAATCACTTCCCGGAAAATACAGAGCTGCGATTTGGCCCACAGCTACGGATCGGAGGCAAGGGATCATCGGGTCAGGATGTTTTAAGCCAGAAAATGACGACAAAATCTGGGATCAGACACACAGAAACAGTGGACTCGACAAGAAACACCTGAGACACCATATCATGCACCCTAAATGTCGCAACTGAGCTTGAAAAAACTATTACTCAGCGCGGTGTCTCTCTCTGCTTTCCGTCTGATCGATACATACTCACATTTTAAATAATATTAAACCGACTCATGACCAGTAAAATAAAAATCAAGAAAACTCCCATGAGAAAAAAAACTCCTCTCTCTCTCTCTCTCTCTCTCTCTCTCTCTCTCTCTCTCTCTCTCTCTCTCTCTCTCTCTCTCTCTCTCTCTCCCTCTCCCTCCCTCCTGTGTAAAGTTGAATCCACAGCTGCAGGCTAGTTTATCTGATGGCAACAGATCAAGAAGTACCTTCAGGGCTGAGTGTGTGTTCAATAGACCGGCACATCTCCTGCAAAGCGGTATGGATGACTGTGTGAGCATGACCTCAGTCTAAAATAGATCTACACTTTAAACTGCCAGTAGTCTGCATCAGCGTAAAGTGACCTGGGCAGCACAACCAGGCTGCTCTAACACTGAGCGCCTTTTTTGTGTGTCTGTGCTTTGTGTGTGTGTGTGTGTGTGTGTGTGTGTGTGTTTAGTCTGCCCTTGCTTTTGTCTGTGCACTGACTCTGAGTCTGCACAGACCTTTTTCTTCTCTGTGTGTGCTGCTGCTCAGCCTGTGTATTCAATGTGTGTGTGCACGTGCAAGTGAGTTCCTGTTTCTTTCTTTGTGTTCACCTCAATAGTGTGTGTGTGTGTGTTTGGAAGGGGGGAAGCTCAATGCTTTCATCGTATACCACATTCCATTGATGAGATGTAATTCCATAGTGGAATGAATTTTGTGGGGGGGAGGGCAGGTCGTGATGTGAACCCCCACACAATTAGTGTGTGTGTGTGTTGGAATGTCTTAGCCCCAATCGCTGCTACCTATGGTTTTGAATTTCATGAATTTTTTTATCTGATGTTACATAGCGACTTCTTTAAATTCCATTCCCATTGGATATATTTCACATATTTGTGGCCATTCATGCCTTTTATATTAGTAATGGAGAGGAGGAGGCAGGAAATGAAGCGAGAGAGACTAGATCCGACTCAAACCCAAGGACATGCGATTACATGGTCCGTGTCTTAACCCTGTAGGCTACCAGGGCGCTGCTTCACCCTTTGCATTTTCTCTGGATAGAACATACATTTCTGTTCCTGACTTTTCTAGAGCTGCTTATGTTAGGAATGAGGTTTAGGTTTCTTTTGTTTGTTTTTGAAACGTATATAAATTTTAAATATATGTTGAATTATTGATCACTTGAGCGATATATTTAGGTTAATATAAGTATTAAATCGCTCTATATTCATACAGTGATCACTTGTATAGTGTGCGCGTTTCATACCTCCGATCTCTGTCACCCGCTCTGCATGTAATCGGCAAATTAAATTGCTTGGGGATCCCGAAAGTGGTATCCAATCAGAAGAAAGAACGCTACAAACCGGCACCCGTCTCACTGCCGGTGCACCCGCAGAGCAACAGATGGGTGAATGTTTATGCGCCTACAATGGCGTAGCAGGTAAAAATCCTTCCCAATGTATCTTTTGATGGTTTTTATCATGTTTTATCACACTTATCTGAGATCTGAGATGATGCTAGATAACTCGCTGCTTGAAGACCGCAGTGCATTAATGTGGTGACGTAGGGACGAGCGAGGGGACTGCCAACTGCAGTAACTGACAGGAAGTTAGCTAAAAGAACCATTCCGCTTACAGCACCTTTGAGGAAAATATTTTCATACCCCCTCTTTACACCATTTTTCTGTTAAATATTGACATGCAGACCGGGAATGCATGGTACATGGAATAGGTTACCAGGTTTTGACTGGTTGTTTTGCTGAGTAACTGACAGAGCCCAGTCATTTTTCATGCAACATCCTCCATCACACAGTCCAACAGGCAATGGACTGATTGCAATTGTTCTCATTTGTCTTTCAATATGTGACATGTCTATATTAAGTAAAAAAAAACAATAGATGCTGAAGATCCAAAATAATCGAACCCAACAGAAATGGTTTTGGTTTAACTAGGTTCATTTGCATCTGAAAATAGAGCAGACGAGACAGCGAGCTTCAATACAACACTTTGTTCTTTTTGTCTGTGTGCAACTATGCATGTCTGTGTCTGTGTCTCTTTGCCTGTTGTTTTTTTCTTCCTCTGTCATTGTTCCTCCCATTTTGTGTTTTCTTTTTGCTGGCTCTTCCCACTCTCTCTCTCTCTCTCCATCCTCCATGACCTTAACCCAAACCTCTGGAGGGAAGAGGAGAGAAAGACAGAGAGAGAGAGATGGGATTTTTCCCTCTTCATTTTTTTTCTCTCCCTTTTTGATCTATTAATAGCAGCAGACTGTCATCTGCTGAACCACAACTAGAGCAGAATGAGTGGGGACTGTGTGTGTGTGTGTGTGTGTGTGTGTGTGTGTGTGTGTGTGTGTGTGTGTGTGTGTGTGTGCAGTGTTTCCTCTAACATTTTTTTTTGGCCCGGTGGTAAAAGCTGATAAAGAGTATGCGCGCGGCATGCGTACCAACATTTAACTTTTTAAAGTTAAATGGATCAATCTGGTGCACTTTGAGAAGCTAAATCTGATTTTATTTTTGTTTGCTCTGTTAACAGCTGTCATATGTCCTGCCTAAAACAATTTTCTGGAATAATTTGGAGACACAAGCCATATAAACTATTGAAGAAAAACATATGGATATGAAAATAAAATAAACACTAAGACTAATATAGACAGGTATGTCCTGTCTAGTATTACTTTCTGGAATAATCTGGATCATGAAACATTTTCATAATTTATCAAATATTAATTTAAAATAAATTAATTAACTTAGGCTACACATCATGATTAGCTTATCAATCAAAATGTGTGCAAAATAAGCCAAATTTCGTATTCCGACCATTATATTTCATGTAGCCTAGTTCTCAATTTAAAACATAAAAATAAAGTAGCATTGAAAATACCAAAAAATAAAGCTTGTAGGGCTACAATAGCCTGCTGTTTTCAAGATAACTTGCTGCGCTGTCTCAGCTGTTGATACAGATTGGTTGCCACGGCGACGTAGCGACTTTAACTTTCTAAGTTTTGCTCAGCACTTTTTCCTGTTCAACTCCCTGTTACTGAGTCCTAAACATCTCCAGTGTAATGTCTGCTGGCTAGTTATGCTCCTGCCATGGACCTATAAAGGAAGGTTATTTCCTGTCAGTTTCCCTGTTTGACATGTGCGCTTCGAATGCACACGCACATCGTGCCGCGGCGCGCAGACAAAAAAATAAAATAGGCTAATATAATAATAATAATTATTATTTAAAAAAAATTTTTTTTGGGCAGCTGTTGGCCTGGCGGGGGTCCCGCCAGGCCTGTATAATGGTAGGGGAAACACTGTGTGTGTGTGTGTGTGTGTGTGTGTGTGTGTGTGTGTGTGTGTGTGTGTGTGTGTGTGTGTGTGTGTGTGTGTGTGTGTGTGTGTGTGTGTGTGTGTGTGTGTGTGTGTGTGTGTGTGTGTGTGTGTGTGTGTGTGTGTGTGTGTGTGTGTGTGTGTGTGTGTGTGTGTGTGTGTGTGGGGGGGCTTCTTGTGTCAAAATTTGTCGGAGTCTGTTATGTCTTTGAGCATAGTCTACTACTTACAACAGCACAGGCTAAAAGGAGCAAAATACTGCTGCTGCTTTTCATTATATGTGAAAGGCATTTGTACTCCACTGACCCTTGCTTAAATTGTTATTTTACAGTATAGGGTGCACCAGACTCTTATTGGCTTGACCTATCATTTTCATAGTTAAATAACCTTAGCATATGCTGTGTCCCCATTAATGCCACTTTCTTGCAGAGTTGGTTAAACTAGAGTTTTCCGATCTTAATGAGCACTTTCATGGTCAGTTTGTGGAGAGAGACAGACAGAGAAAGAGAGACAGTCTGCCTGACACAGCGCTGAGTCATTGTGAACGGCCCTTACAAACACACACAATCACGCACAAATAAATCGCACACACAATCACCCGCGCGGCTGCTGTGGTCGGTCGCGCAGGAAGTTCTCCCCTCTAGATTAGGAGTCAATCCCTTGTAAGCCACTGTCTGAATGATGTAATCGCCACCAAGCGAGGTCACACCGATGGTATGCAGCCCTCAATGCCGCTCAAAAACCAAATGGGAAAGCCCCTTCTGTCCTATTAAAGCTAGGGCCGGGGCTGCGAGGATGAACAGCTGCAGCGTGATTGGCAGTCCACTTCTGCCACAAGTTTGTTTTAACGTGTAATAAACCATAATAATGGGACACGGTGCAGACAGTTTGCTAACTACTTCTATTGTTACTTTTTTTTTTGGCCTGTAAAAATGAAACCAGTGTAAATCCTTTACAATAAGAAAAATGTTAATCTGTCAAGCCCTGTCGTCACTGGTTACAGCGATATATATCCTGTAGCCTGTATCATATGGGATAAGTCACGTGTTGGTGGTCCTGTGGTCCATATACAGTAAGCTGGAGGGCTTTAAAGCTGAAGTCACCAAGTTCACTTCCATGGTGAGATTGCGGGTGCAGAAAGAGCTTTTCCACACTCCGCTGATGGCAGGTTTCATGTTCCCCCTGCAGTCTTGTTGCATTTTTCTGATATTTTAAATGAGTTTTCTGCAGATTTAGATAGACAGGCATGTGCAAAAATGACCTAGATGTCTCTTTAAGAATCAAAAGGTCAAGCGTCAGATCCTTCGCGCAGATGCTATGGCCTGGTAAAGTGTCCTTTTAAGGTAAACTCCCTTTATTTATAACCTCGGCCTTATTTCTCTGGCCAAAAAACAAAACAAAAAACACACTCAACAATAAACCTGAGTGGATCAATGAACATCATAACAAATCAAATCTAGAAAGTGATCATTTAAATTGAAGCCTCACATTGACAGTTAGTGCAGTGAAAAATTCCAATCAATTTCATTCGTTTTTCCATCATCCATTATGGACTGGTGTGGATGATTTGCATATGTACACAATAGAAGAAAGTTAAGAATGAAACACAATAGGAGATTTTAATTGACATCAAATTCAATATCAAGAAATATAAAGATGTTGATATTCTACCTTCTACAAGGCCAAATAGTGTCCCGCTCCGCTCGTCTTTTTCCTGCTCACAATCAGACACACACATTGAAGTATAAGGTTGACGGAGAGGGCGGGCCAGTCCTGTTTACTGTCCTGCTTCTTTTGTGTGTGCGGGAACGCAAGTGTGTGTGTGTGTGTGGGCTGCGTTGTGTTGTCCACTCATTGTGTAACAGCTGATAAACAGCTCACCTCTGTTGACTCTGGGTTTTAGTAGCGCTGTGACGAGGGCGGTGCGGTTAAGACATTCAGGAAGAAAGGGCGAAAAGATGGACTCATGAAACCAGACATGCTGACAAAGAAAGCATGGACGTATATTAGTCTCTTTTTATAGTGCTACGTTTGTTTGAGGGGTGTGTCTACGTACTTGTGCATGTGGAAGTCTCCTTTCACTCTCACTCCATCAATATTTGATTGAAAATACTTCCTGTTCTTCTAGTGCTGAGTGTGCATGTGTGTGCAGTTCACAGCTAATGGTGTTGTATGTAGTACAGTAAGTGGAGTCCCATGGATAGTAGGTACACAGTTACATACTAGGGCTGCTACTGCGGTAATGCAACTAAACGTCTTTTCTTAATAGCACTTGTTAATTATCTATGCGATATTATTGTACAACTTATTTATTACTCATTCTAGAAAATGTCAAAATATTAGTGTGTTGGTAAAAGAGCATACACAGCCTTAGAATGAGACAAAAAATGCCATTTGATGGGCAGTAACAAAGGCAGAGACAAAAAAATATCAGGCTAAATGAACACTGTACTACAGACAGAGAAGATGGTTGAAAAGCCATAGAGATGAGTCATGAGCAAAAGCTACACACAAGATAGAGTGGCAGAGAGAAAGGGCTGATGGGGGGAAAAACCCCGGAAGAACAGCGAGATAAATGACAGAAAGAGAGAGGGAGATAAAAAAGAGAGATGCAAAGTGTGTGTGTGTGTGTGTGTGTGTGTGTGTGTGTGTGTGTGTGTGTGTGTGTGTGTGTGTGTGTGTGTGTGTGTGTGTGTGTGTGTGTGTGTGTGTGCGTGTGCGTGTGCGCGTGTGCGTGTGCGTGTGCGCGTGCCCGTGTGTCATTCAGAGCGAGAGAGAGAGGCAGACAGACAGTGAGAGTTAGAGTGAGACAGGAAGCTAATGGAGAGCTTTAGAAGGTAATGGACTGTGGATCCCCCTGTGGTCTGATCCCAGTCCCATTCAAGCCATGGACGTTAGGCGCTGTCTATTGTATATTCAATATCCAGATGCTCCACACAGCCCTGGGGGGGCTTTTTGCACTAGAGTACAGAGCAGCTCACACAGCCATCCATGCTATAGTGCTGCAATTTAGTCTGTGCTCAGAGGGGGATAAATTGAATTTGTATTTTAGAATGAGTGTTCCAGGGCAGTTGACGTAAGACACAAGGATTACTCCCCAAAACACACATACTGAAAACTTCCCTTGTCCTTCTGAGGCCGTGTGTGTGTTGTCAAGTCAACTTTATTCGTGTGGGTAGCCGTGCATGCATGCATGTACACTTGCTTGCAAAGTCATGTGGTTTTGCATGCAGTAAAACAGGTCACGGTGTTGATCTATTTTTGGATGCTTTCCAATTTCATATCCTGTATTCTGTGAATATTAAGGCTACATTGTCATTGGTCTCTTATTGATTATATGTGGATCTCTAAAAGTGAAGGATTTTCCAAAATTGTTTATTATTGAGATTCTTGAAGAGTGGGAACACACAAGTATCGTTGTGTTTCTTGTGTTTTTTTAATTTGATTTACTTCTTAAGTGTCAGGTCAGGTCAGGTGGCACTAGAGCACACACCACAGTCAACAACTCACTCTAGTGTCCGCTTGTGCACACAGTCACACTGCGCGGTGCTATTTGTGTGCGTTTAGCAGCATATTTCAGATAGTGTGGTGTGGTGAGCCACCAGCTATCTGCAGCTACCTGTGTGGCCGTCTACATAGCTGTGGTATACATTTACACTGCTCTGTTTCCTTTCTGATGGATTGATTGACACCACACAGGGCTGTGACCAAAGTTAACCCTTTGATCATTTTCTCCATCAAATATTTAAATGGCCTTAATCGCCTCCAATTAGAAAGTAACAGACAGTAAAGGGACCCCTTCCAGATATATGTCATTGGCCTAGCAGGGATATGAATGATACTCTTCATTGAAATGGATACTGTAGAAACACAGTGCTCTTATATGCCGCTAGATAGAAGGATGTAGAAAATGTGTGTGCGTGTGTGAATGTGGTTAACCTCTGACCTATGAATGAAGGTGGACGCCACAGATTTGTCTTGAGCGCATACCTCCACCTCTCTCTGGGAATATACAGTAACCAAATCATTTTTGGGATGGGCAGAGCATCTGTCAAAACACATGAGAAACACCACAGGACTGTAATACTTGACTCTTACGAAATGTGTTTGGTGTGAATATTTGGCACAGGTGATTGGCTTCCAGCGAGGAGTGTTGCAAGATTATTTTGATATTTGATATCATTTCCTTTTTTTTCTCTTTCTTTTTACTTTTTTTTTCGGCAGACAAGACAATTATTTGTTTGTTTGAATTCATTATTATACACTTGAATAACAGCACAAGAAGCTCATTTGGAGTTTATTTTGAACCAGTCTGCTTTGCAACAGAGCCTGGCTTTGTTTCGTGGGGCCGGTCGTAAGCCGAAAAAGGGGCTAAGACCTTCCAGCACCATTTATTACGGGAGGATTTTACTCCTAAAACGCTTTAGAAGGCTTCCTTTTTGGCCAAACAGCAAATCTGGCCTGACTGGTAATGTCCTTAATTAGCCTAAACATTAGCTTTGTTTCAGCTCAGTGGTCTGAAGCGGGCAAATGGGGGAGTACGGGTGACAAGAAGTCGATCCAAAAAACGGATGAATGAAAAGAGGTGTAGACAGGGGGAAGGCAGAATAAAAAGGGAATGTAGACCGTGGAGAAGGAAGAAGAAACTGCTTTGTAATGCTTGATTTAAGCCCCACACAGGTGCTTTTTAACAATATAGCATTGCGTATGTGTACGTGCCATGTTGTCAGCACCCGTCTGTCTATCTTCAACATCTGCAATGCTGGAGAAATGGGATGGGCGTTTTCCGCGGTTATCCCTCTTTCACCATACTTCTAGTGCTACTGAGAACTCTATCTCTATGGTTTTGGTTGAATATTGAGCAATAGGGAAAAAGTGTCTCAACATGTGTGTGTGTGTGGGTATGCGCACGTAACAGTTCCCCATGGTTCCGATCATCACCCCAAGCCAGACCACATGATCGTAGTGCATTCTGCTGTCAGCCATGTCTGCGTTTACTTGCTATTTTTGTCTGTTCTTGGAAGCTTTCTTTTCTCTCACTACTCTCCGGTGTTTTGGACGCCCAGTGTAGATTTCTACTTGATGAAGACTCCCCATCATTTGTTTTTATAAAAGCTATTCAGGGCCTCTTTTGTCTTTTCTGACATGCTCCAAAAAATGTATTATGTTGTTCAGGGATTATTTGTTCCCATCAATCCAAAACAGGTCCTGCAGTGCCAGTGAGTATATCTTCCTTGTGAACAAAACAAAAATGAACGACGGCTGTCCGCTCTTCTATATCATGCGAATAAAAAGCACGGACGCACAAAAACATACACACCTGTCTTTGTTCAGGGGATTATTTGGCCAACCGTAACTCAGTTTGTTTGCCATTAGGGTGCCAACTGTGTGTGAAGTGTGTAATACTTCAAAGGGCAGATGCGTAGTTTTGTGTATGAGTGGGTGTGTGAATTTTTTTTCTTTGTGGTTGTATGTTAATGGATGTGTGAGTACATGCTTGGATAACTGATCCCATTGTGTTTGTTCAAAGCCATCCCAAACTATTGAATGAGTTTACAGGCCAGCCTACAACCCTGGGTGTTTGAGGCCGGTATCGCTATTTGAAAATGTATCAGATAAGAGCATGTGTGAGCAGCTAGTCATTTCTCTACATAGACGCTCAACATTGTGACCTCAGTTTGGAGGACATTTTTCAACTGAGAAATAACCATTGTCATTTCCAGTCAGCCATGCAACGACACAACATTGTTTATTCTGAAATAACTGAAGCATATTTTTGGGAGGTTTCCTGGCAGCCAACGTAAGTCATTGCAGTCATTCTTCAAGCCAAAAAGTCCAGTCATAAATTTGCAGTTCTTCTTTGTCAAACATGGATAGTGGACTATTGGTTGGAGAAATGAAGCAATTTAAAAGTGTCACTTGATTCCCGTTAAATTAAGAAAAACAACATTTAATTTCATCATTTATAGTTTCATTTAGTCACTCCACTGCCAAAATGGCTCTATCCCATGTTTTTGTTGGCATTCAGCCTCTTCCCAGTGACTCATCTCTGAGACAGGTACATACACCTGTCTGATAGGGGAGGGGAGGGGGGAGGATTACATGAAGATTCCTGGAACCAACTTGACGTTTTACATCAACTAGCTTGTTCCCTTTTTTTTGCTCTTTTCACTTTTGCTTCGTCATTCCATGTATCCTCCAGACGACCTCAGTTTCACCCCGTTTCTCTCAGTCTGGTGCACAATCGTTCGTCCATCTCTCCATTCTCTATTCTGTCTAACTCTACAGCCACTCTGGCTCTTGTTTTCTTTGCCCCAAATCTCTCGTTCCTCTCTCCCTGCTGTCTACTCTCTCTGCGTGACGCTGTTTGTCTCTGAACTTGTCTGACTCTGTGCTGTCACTTTGCTCTCCCCTCTCTCTCTCTCTCTCTCTTCTTTCTCTCTCTTCTTCCGTCTATAAATAGCTGTCTCGTGGGCTGGAGGTGTTAGCAGCAGCAAAAGCAGCGCATGATTCATATTTAAGCTCTGTCTTTCTCTTTACCTTCGCTGGTCTCACTCTCTTCTCTCCTCTTTTCTGCTCATGCATGAAGGCTTCTAGATCATATCCACATTACTTTCACCCCGGTACACTGTGTGTGTGTGTGTACTCCCTGAATAGATTCTGTGAATAATCATTGCCCCCCCCCATTCATCAAGCAAACTCCCACAAAACCCCTGACTGCTCTGGTACAACTGCTCAGTGGTAAAACATAGAAAGAAGTGGCGGCAGGGAAGCTGGATTTGAGAATGTGAAGCACGTATCAGTCAGCAGGTCATTCTCAGCACATTTCAGAGAGAGACAGAGAGACGGACACTTCTGTCAGCAGTGTATACAGCTGAGTAAAGTTTATTTCTCCTGCCTCGATGACACACACACAGGTGTATTGCAGAACGCTTTTTGACACCACCAAAGCTGTTGAGGATCCAAAGAGCTCTCTGGTCTGTCAGCATCAGCTGCAGCAACATGACAGCCTGCTGTCAAACCAGAGGAATATGTCTGCCATGTGGCCGACAAGTCAGAGAATGGAATAAGTGATTGTCTGCTGGGGTGTCTGTGGCTGCACCCCTTGCAACGTGTGTGTGTGTTTGTGTTTGTGTGGCTTTCTATGTGTGTGTATGTGTGTGTGGCTGTCTCTGTGTGTGTGTGTGTGTGTGTGTGTGTGTGTGTGTGTGTGTGTGTGTGTGTCTAAGTAGTGCATTTGTAATGCTGAACCCCATGTAAAAACTTGGCAACTATTAAAGTCTCACCAAAATGAGATATGAGTGAGAGACAATTTGCCATTGAAGTATGAAAAAATCATTTAATATTCATAAGTGTTGTATTTATGGTCTGAGCAGCCTGTGATAGTGGGAAAGAAGAGAGGCTACATTATTTCCTTTACAGCTGTAGTCTTTTAAATATAACCTTTCTTGTATGAACACAAAAGGTATGTTTACATTCAGCATTAGTCAGTGTTTAGGTGTATGCTTGAGCTCCAACAAAGCTCCATCATTAAACTTTTGCAAAGCCGACACATTTTTAAGATCTTGTATTATTTAAAGGTACAGTGTGTAATATTGGAGTATTTAGGGCATATGGTGAGATTATAGATTGCGACAATCCCTTGCTCACCCCTACCTTACAGGAAAGTTACAGTAGCTACGGTGGCCTTCAAGGACAAGAAGCTAGTTACTAAAGATGGCATCATCCATCACCACTGCCTCAAGTTTTTCCACAATATCAAGTGATGAGGTGTAGATGTATGTGAGTAGGTATTTATTCTATAGTACTTCTTCTTCCAACAGTTGCATTTCCACTGTTGTTTAATTGTTGGGACAACAAGCGCACGTGCACACACACACACACACACACACACACACACACACACAACAACACATTGTGTAAACATAAAATGTTTGAATGCAGTTAAATACATGTGCACACAGAGGGTATGGCAGACACACATGCAACCATCCACATCAATGCTTTCAGAGGGTGACATGCTTTAAACACAAACAAACACACACAAACGCACGCGCACACACACACACACACACACACACACGCAAACAGAGGGAGAAAGATTGAGGCTCCTATTAAGCAAACAGGGTTAGGTCAGCTTTAGGGTCAGCGTTTGGGGTCACTTACGGGGGTCTATTAAGAGAAGCCTTTCTAAATGATGATGGATTAGGAGGGATAGACAGAAGAAATAGAAGAAGAAGAAATGGAGAAGAAAAAAATGGACAACTCACCAGCCAGACACATGAATCATATCTGATGTCCTGTGCCGACTTCACAGGATGTGAGCGTGCAATCTCATAGTCATTTATTGTGTGTGTGTGTGTGTGTGTGTGTGTGTGTGTGTGTGTGTGTGTGTGTGTGTGTGTGTGTGTGTGTGTGTGTGTGTGTGTGTGTGTGTGTGTGTGTGTGTGTGTGTGTGTGTGTGTGTGTGTGTGTGTGTGTGTGTGTGTGTGTGTGTGTGTGTGTGTGTGTGTGTGTGTGTGTGTGTGTGTGTGTGTGTGTGTGTGTGTGTGTGTGTGTGTGTGTGTGTGTTTGCATGCCAATGCCTCATCACTCTTCTTTATCACGGTTTGACCCATCGGTGAACCGATGAGGCAAACAGTTAGGTTTTCAGTAAGAGAACATTAAAGCATTGGTACATTTGGCTTTTGCCACCATTATTGTTTTAAATTGGCTGATTCTGGTTGGAAGGTAAAAGTAAAAGAAAAAAAGTCCTTGTTTGGTGTTGGATTGTCTGAGTCCATGATGGCTGCTTTCTACTACTTCACTTTCTCCTCCTCTTTTTCTGCCCTTCCCTTTCTTGTACTTGCTTTATCTTGTTTATCTCCTTTTTATTTTAACATCTTCCTTTTTCTTTGTAGCTGAAGGAATCATGTACTGTTATATATATAAATAGTCTGTTTAAATACAGAGTCCTCTCCATACTTCCACTACCTGTGGCTTTAACCTGTTGTCATAATGAGATCACCACCATGGCAGCTATTGGCAGCTCCACGCTGGTTTGATTTATAAACCTGAGACACTTTTTTGTATCCGTTACAGAGGGATTCAAAATAGCCACGGTTAACCATCGATGTGCCTTTTCACACCCAACATTCCAGAACATTTGAAAGGGTTATTTTTATGACAGCATTGTTGTATCGATATTAATCTAAGATAATCACTGAAGAGACAGCTGTCGGAGTGTTCAGCAGCTTGACTGGTACAATGTGACACACCTTTTGCATTGTATGTTTATCAAGTTGGCACAGAACAGATCGCGGTTTTGCCACATGAAAAACACGTTCTCTGGATGGCAAAGTCGAGATGTCGATACACTTTCAGGTTTTTTTGTGCTTTGATTCCCTCAAGAAAAGCTCATAAAAAGAGGCTTAGGACATGTTTCTATTTGGTGGGACAATGTAGCTGTAAATGAAAAAGGACACGCTTCGAGGTCAGCTTTCGCATTCTTTTCTCAGCGAGGGTGAACCGTGGCAGTGCATGTTGTCAGAGGGCTCGGGTTTTAAGACGGCAACGCAGACCTGCTGAGAAAGATTTTATCTCCTGTAGTCCGTGATACTTTGTGTGAGCGCTGTTTTGAAGAGAGAGAGCCCTACTTTGTGTGAGCTCCAGCAAATGTCTCAAAAGCCCTGCTCTTACACCGGTGGCGCAGCACTGCAGCGACCCGGGCTTGTGCTTGTTGCTTTTCAAAGAAAATAATTTCCAACTCACAACACCCACTCTTCCCTGAATATGAAACCCTGCCATCAGGGAGAAGACTCCGGGTGCCGCTATGTAAATCTAACCGCCTTAAATTGTCATTTGTCCCAGTCTCCATTAAACTGACGAACAATGTGCAATAGAATAATGTGCAATATATAGGTTAGCACTTTAGCACATAGTACTTTAGCACATAGCACTTTAGAACTGCACTTTAGCACATAGCACTTTATCCATGAGCTCTAGTGCAATGCACACTAGTACTCTAGCTCCACACTGTAGATATCTATGCTTTACATCAAAGTGCCATTTAAAGTATATCAAGCTCCATGTTCTCAATGTTTAAATGTTAGTTTGTCTGGTTGTGTTTGTGTCTGTGGTTGTGTTTTTGTTCTTGTTCTGTTGTACTCTGAATGTTTCAGAAAGCAATGATGCACTGTGCCCAAGACAAATTTCCCCACGGGGACAATAAAGTTTAACCTAACCTAACCTAACCTCTGGCATGGTGTTTTCAGAAGGGGCAGTTTCAAACAAACACTGTGTCAGAGAATAACAGACAAAGAGAGCGTGTGTGTGTTTATCAGAGACATGAATGATTAATCCCTGGGACATCCAAAAACAACGTGTGTGTGTGTGTGTGTGTGTGTGTGTGTGTGTGTGTGTGTGTGTGTGTGTGTGTGTGTGTGTGTGTGTGTGTGTGTGTGTGTGTGTGTGTGTGTGTGTGTGTGTGTGTGTGTGTGTGTGTGTGTGTGTGTGTGTGTGTGTGTGTGTGTGTGTGTGTGTGTGTGTGTGTTGGCACGGTACTTAAGTGTGGACAGGTGTGGGAAGACTTTGAGATGCAGCGCTGACGGATGCCCTCATAGCGCACACACTCTTGGCCCGCTGGCTTTGTACCTGAGTGAATGTGAATTGATGCCAGTCGTCACATAAAAGTGTACTACGCAGTGCCACACACGCTGTTTTTGAAGAGGCAGCCCGGTCATGGTGTAGCTGCCTTATCGAAAAGCAGACGTAGTCATCACTGCAAAGTTCCTGCTGGAGCGACTCATCCTTTTGCAACTCTGTACCAATACATGGTGTGTGTGTCTCTGATCCTGCACTGTTTATCTTTATGCTGCACAGTGCATGTTTTCCTCCATAACTCTCCCAGCTTTCTTCTTCCCCCTAAACATGTTTTTTTGTCCTCTCATAAACCACCAGCAGCGTGATGTAATGTGTGTTGTTGCTGTATGTGTGTGCACCACGTGCTTTTGTGTGTGTGTTTTTTTTACTCAGCCAGAAAGCCGAGCAGAGGCATATATGTTCCCCACTCTTTCTCTGACCTATGTCTTGTATAATAGTGTGTGTGTGCTAATGATTTATTAATATATCTGTCATAAAGAAGCTCTGCCTTTTTGCACTTGTGATTATTGAACACACTGACACACAGTCTTACTCTCTCTCCACACACACACACACACACACACACACACACACACACACACACACACACACACACACACACACACACACACACACACACACAGACAGCTCTTTCTGACGTAAACAACATTACCTGTACACGCGGCTGGAAATGCTACGCCCGGATAGCCGTTCACTACAACTACAGCTTACAGTTGGCCGTTGAAAGAAACTCCCATGCCACGGCCCCTCAAACGTTGCAACACTTTTGTAGCCCATCACGTTACCCCCCCTCACTTACTAGAAATTCAAACCAGCATCAATCATAGTCATATAGGCTACTCGTGTTTCACCTTCGGGCAGTTGTTCCTGTACTTCCAGGAATTTGACACGTGGAATGAAAAGGAAGGAAAAAGTCTTACTCCTGTCTTCCCTGGTCTGACCTGTATTATGCCATTGTTTACTTTATTGTATGGATATTTTCGGCAGCAATTGTGTTAACCCCAGGCTTGGAAATCATATTGTCATCCCTCATTGGAGTCATTGTTCCCAAGAGAGAAAGTTGGACGTCTTCTTTTATATAACCGCCCTCACGCATGCTGGTTCTTATTCAGGTGTTAAATAGGTTATAGGCACAATGCAAGTTCTAGTTATGGACCGCGTGTGTGTGTGTGTGTGCACGTGGATCCTTACACGCGTGTGTGTCTTGACAGCAGATAGGTGCATAGCTATTGTACAGGTCTTTTGCGAGCCTTAATCGTAGCCAGGTGTACTGTGTGATTAATTGTCGGGTTTTTCTTTTCAGAGGCGATGGAGCTGTACATTATTTTAATTATCCAGAGTCCCCCCCCCTCTACATTAAAGAGAGAGTCTGCCAACCATTACACTAAGGCAGAGGCAGCTGCAATAGCAAACTTTTGGGTTGGCGGTAAGAAAAAAAATGGGCTCACAGAGTAAACTCTGGTGGGACTTAAATTGACAAAACACAGCTAAAAAATGCCTGTGTTGAGGTAACTTTTACTGTGTATGCCCGCAAATATAAATCATCAAATGTCACCAAAGGGTAGTGGAGACATATGGGATACAGCCAAGAGGAAAATTGCCCATCATGGAGGTACTCGGTGAATGCTCAAACTTTGTTCAAATGGGATTATATGAGTCATTAGTGCAGTGACAGAAGGCAGCCCCCCTTTTATCATAAGTTAATTTCCTGTCTTATGATTTGAAACAATGCGTCACTTTCTGAACAAAACCTTTTTACAGTCAGTCTGCTTTATATAAGTGTCCTATTGTTTAAAAAAAGTTTGAATCAGGCCTTGTGGTTATCTCACCGTAATAGATTGGCCATGAAAAGCTTGTTCCATTGTGTGGGTGAAGAAATTGCTGTCTGATTAGGGAGGCCTTGTTGTCACCATTGCACTTATATTATCCGCTGAGAATGAGACTCATTATGAAGTTATACAATTCGGCTTTTGTCTCAATTGACAGCTCATTATCTCAGCTGTCTTACCTCCCATCGCTGCCTCCTATACCTCCTTTTCTTCAGCTCTCTTGCAAGGTCTGTAATAAGAATTCCCTTACAGCCAATCATAATCCATACATGGATAACTGTGTTTTCATCCAGCAGCATCCACACTACTCCTGTCCTGTCCAACATGCTTGTGAAGCTTTTCCTCGACAATAGCCTGTGTGTGTTTCAAGGTGATGTAATTGTTCGACTGACTCAGTCCTTGTGACATTGACATCTCTGTCCCTCTGCGAGGCATTACTGAGACAGACGGGCACCTCTGTAGTAACCCTACACTGTGTGTGCGTGCACGTGCGCGCGATGTTCTCACAGTTGTTGCATCATTGTGTCACATAATCCCACCTCCATTTCTGCCTCCCTTGTCTTCTCTCCTCTTCTCTCTTCTCCTCTCGCTATTGTTGTTATCCAAACTTGTACCATACTTTCTGTATCGGGAAATTTCCACTAAAATGACGCCACACACATAGATTGCTTTGTGCGTGTGTTCATGGTGAAAGAAATCAGGCCCCCGTATGGAACATTTCTGCATTGTGTGTCGTCCCAACAGGAAAGACATCCGAGGACAATTTCCTCTTCCTGTAACCTCACTTCCGTCCTCTCTCCTGCTCTCCCCCCCTCCCCTCCTCTTTGCTTTTCCACTCCTGCTTTGTCGGTCACGTGTCTGCATCTGTGTCAACTACATTACATACTCGTTTGTACATTTATTGTGTTGTATGAAAAAAAACTTTTGTAGGGTGAGTTTTCTGATCACTTGTGTGTGTGTGTGTGTGTGGGAGCATACCTAAATGTCACCGCCTTTTTTTTTGTATCATGTCACAGATGTTTACATGTTTTTTCAACATTCCTTAGGTTAAGTATCATATCATAGGGAGCGATTGGGCCAAAGCAAAGAACTAGGCTAATGTCCAGTAACAGTGTGCGAGTTGGCACTGACTCACTGTCATCTGGAACAAATTAACCCCCAAACCTACATATAACAAACCCACAATAACTTACACACACACGCGCAAACGCACGCACGCACACACACACACACACACGCACACGCACACGCACACGCACGCACACGCACACACACACACACACTCTCTCTCTCTATCGCACACGCGTGTTCATTTGGCTTCTGGCTGTTTCTGGAGCCCCTCCAGTTGTCCGTTGCAGATAACTTCATTTTGTAACGCCCGGCTCTATCGGTAGCCTCTATCTGTTTCAACTTCTCTGGTTACCCTGTCATAGCCCAAGCCTAAATCAGTTCCTCTCTCCCCTTCATCCCCCTCTCAACTAACCAGCTGCAGAGGAAATATACTGTAATAGGCCACAGCGAGGGCAGGAGAAGGGCAGAGAAGCACAGGCAGGGAACACTCATGGGGGTATAGAAATATGTAAGGAGGAAAAAAGGGGGTTGCTGGCTTATAATTTAGTGATTTTATCTTCGCTCTGTAATCTTTTTATTTATCTCCCTCCTTTTTCACTCGTTTCTAGCTCTCCCTCCGTCTTGTTCCCTCGCAACCCTATCTTCTTCCTCCTCCTTTTCTCTTTTAACATGCTCTAATCCCCCCTTTTTTGTTTTTTGTATGTTGGGACTTATGTTGTGCGCGTGTGTGTTTTTCTTTTTTTGCGATAATAGGTTTGTACAGTTGGTGTTTCATACTTGTCTGTGTGTGTGTGTGTGTGTGTGTGTGTGTGTGTCTTTGTGTATCTCTTCAGGGTTTTTGTTAATCTGTCGACGACCTCGGGTGGGCTTTTGGGAGGAGTTAGAAAATGAGACCACAACACAACACAAGCACCAACGCACAAACACTGAAATACACATCACTGGCATGGTGCGGGTAATATTCTTAGAGACGCTGTGTATTGGTGCCAAAGCCACGCTGTCTGCATGTATACCGACCGGGGATCACTCTCACCAAAGTGGTCGTTAGGCAGAAAAAGGGGCATAAATGTTGAGTGCTTTAATTATTCAACACACGGTTTGAATTTTTTACTTTCTTCTCTCTCTCTGACCTAAATGTGGTTCACGGGAAACCTCCCCAGAATTGTGTGTATTCCTGTTATAGAAAAAGTGCACTAAAATAAAGTATAATATCACTAATATGAATACCTTGGATAGTAGTAGTGATGTCCCAAGTTTTTTCAAACAAAGACCCTGGGATCAATTATCTATCAATATAATGTATAGCCTACTGCATGTAGGCATTGGAAGATATGCAAAATTTCATGCAACGACTAGCTTGGCCAAAATAATTGCAAATCACGATATTATCACGATACAATAGTATAGTATATCAACATACTCGAACCACTTCACCGTTTAATTTTGTTAAACTAAATATTTATATTGAATTATAGGCAATTAAAAATGAATCGGGAAATAAATAAAGGACGGTATGTTTAGCTTGTTAAGTGACTTCAAATCCAAACTAGAACTCTTTCATGTCTGTAGTCCGTGTTGCCTCTTTAACTACTCTATAAGAAATGCTTAAGGTTAGTGAAAAACCATCATCCAAATATAATTCAGGAAGTCGGCTTGTAGCTGAAGCCAGCAGATCAAATTCAGTCCAGCATCCACATGGTTTGCAGCAATACACAAGAAAAACAGAGCGGTGCTACGTGATTGGTCGCCGATGGCTGTTGATGCTCTTTAATTGAAACCCGAGAAGTGTTAAAGTTCAGCCTGGGCATTAATCGTGGAGCACCTATAGCTTTAATGGAGTGTAAAGGGATAGTCTTGGAAGATTATGGAATAGTTTTATCTTGGATCATCGGTTACTGTAACAGTGTCAGATGGACCCCTGGCTGGCAGACGTCATTTGCACCCTGTGAAATCTAAGAAGACGCCCACAGGAACGCGCTCTGCTGTGTGGCAAAGTGGATGTATAATGTGTCTTGGTAATGAAATCGGAAGCATCTGTTGGTATTTTAGGCGGCTTTAATGCTGGATTTTCTCCCTGATCCTCCTACACTATACGGGGGATGTATTTCTATGCTTCCAAAGCTTGCTTCCAGACTTGCTCAGCATTTGCTTTCTTCTCTTTTTTCCCCCCAGCATTGTAACTCATTTAGATGTAGTGGCATTGAAAAAAGGTTTGAGCAGTAGACACTCTAGGAATGGGTCGTGTCCGGCAACATATCAGTCTCTCTTTGAACTGTTTATGATGTGTTAACAGAGAGGCAGATGGACTTACGCTATATTAAGATTGCAACCTTTAGCACACAACTATATTAGCCCACACTCACACACACATAGAAAAAAACTTTAAAATGCTCTTTAAAAACCTCAAGTTAATGCATATTCTTGCACTGTACATACACAACAGCGATATACACAATAGCTTCATAATTGGCATGTGGCCTTCCCTCGAACAAAAGGTCAAAACCCTTAAGAGTTCAAAGACCTCTGGGTTTCTTCATGGCAGACAGGATTGCTGATGTATGGCGGCCATTACCTTTGGAACGTCTTATGTTTCAAATTCATTTTACGCTGTGGTTCAAAGAGAATTTGCCTGGCCAATCAATCAAATAAAACACACAGAAATATGCACAGAACGGTTTGACTACAGAAGCCACTGTGTGTCGTATGTGTAGAATAAATGTTTCTGTGCATTTTTTTTATTTAAAAAAAAATTAAGATATTTTTTGGCATTTTTATGCTTTATTGACAGTGTAGAGACAGAGACAGAAATGGGGCAGAGAGGGGAGTGACATGCAGAGAACGACCGCGGGCTGGAATCAAACCCGGATCCGCTGCTGGCCGAGGCCCATGGGGGGGACGCCCTACCAACTGAGCTAAGAGCGCCCCCGATGCAAGTGTTTTTGAATGAAGATTCACATTGATTCAGGGCAACCCTTTAGAACATAAAAAACGCCAAGAATGATGAAACTTTTTTATTAAGTTTATTAATTAAATATATATATATTTACTTATTCTGCTAAGTTTTTCTTTTCTTTTCTCAGTTTAGTGAATTATTTTGCTACCATTTCCCTTTATCTCCCACATATACAAATACATTCAGTCTTTTTCTCCATAAAAACTGTAGCACACACTTTAATTATAATACAAACACACATTTTTATAATTTTTTTAATTAAAGGTTGAGTTAGCGATTCTGGAGAATGCTTTTTGTCAAAATATGTTTTGGTCAAAATCAGTGAATATCTCCTCACGATTCACTACAAGTCCGTACTGTGTGTGCTTTGCAAAGATATCTGATTTTGATATCTGAGTTTTCCAGAATCGCTCCCTCCACCTTTAAGTTTTCCCAACTAATGTTGAGGTCTAATCCCTCCGACATTGAAGGCCACACACTCAACATATCCGACTCCTCCAAACCTCATTGTCTTAGATCATACCCTTCCTGTCATTCTAATGTAATAATGAATCTGACGCAAATAACAATAATAATAAAAAATCCATAACCTTTTGACCGTTAAAACTTTGTTCTCTTCATGTGACTTCGTTGGATCCTTGTTTCCTGTTTTGAGCGACAAAGGAGGCCATTGTTGGTCGCTAATCATCTCAATAAAATAAAAAAATCAATGAATAGAGCTTTATAAGAGTCCTGGATATTGGAACAGGTTGGCTCAGCTGACTCAGGATTTGGGAATTAAGATTATAATTAGATTATTAGCCTCTTGAGTGAGAGACAATGTTGTGTAACTTGAAGGTTTCAGCTAGCTTCACAACCATTGTTTTAACCAAGGCCCTGAATCATACCGGCTCCCTGTTTTTATATTAAGGCAATTTAAAGGTAAAACTTTACCATTTGAAGCTTGTTGTGTCTTGTCTCAATGAACTTTGGAAGCCGGGCATGTCGTATCGTTTTTCTCCATTAGCTACGGATTGGGGATAATAATTCCTGGTATAATGTAATTCATTGTGGACGGCACACTGTTCTGTTAAGGATTAACACTTAAGAGATGGAAGAACTTTACACCAGAAGTTCCACTCATTATCCTACGATTTCCTCCCATTATCCTCGGATTCAAGACTACTGGATCAAGTCTGGCTGAACTGTAGGAGAGAGAGAGAGGCCATTTTTAAATACATCCTGCTTGTATATGATGGGGGAAACCCTTAAATGGAAAAGAGACAGAAGTAGAAGAGGGTGTGTGTGTGTGTGTGTGTGTGTGTGTGTGTGTGTGTGTGTGTGTGTGTGTGTGTGTGTGTGTGTGTGTGTGTGTGTGTGTGTGTGTGTGTGTGTGTGTGTGTGTGTGTGTGTGTGTGTGTGTGTGTGTGTGTGTGTGTGTGTGTGTGTGTGTGTGTGTGTGTGTGTGTGTGTGTGTGTGTGTGTGTGTGTGTGTGGTGTGAAAAAGATTAACGAGAATAAAAAGGATGACAGAGGAGCAGCTTGGAGATGAGGCGTGACCAGCAAGAGCAGAGGGTAATGACTGCATTGGCACACTGTGTGTGTGTGTGTGTGTGTGTTGCACAGCCAGGCACAGAGAAATGAGACAATGGAGGGTGCACAGCGAGTGGCTGGCTGAGATGGCACCTATTGTTAACACACGAGTTCACCACTACATGTGCACACACTCACGCATGCTCACATTGGGCTTGTTATTGAAATCTATCGTGGTGAATGGGTTTGTTTTGGAGTGCCTGTTACAAAGAGGGAAAAAACAATCAACACATCCTGGTCCCTCCTACAGAATATACCTGATCACACGTAGTCTGTGGTAGCTTTAACTGAGTCATATTAGAACATCCTATAAATCACATCTCTAAAGTGCATTTATCTCTTGTTTTCAGCCACAGCTAGGTCAGTTCACAATGCAAACACATGCCCGCTGACAAATAGCCCTGGTTACTGCAATATGTAGAGTGGTGATTGATGGAAACCAAAAACCACCTTAATAGGAGGAAAGAAGGAGGAGGGTGGAGTGACAGACAGAGGGACTAAGAAGAGAGAGCAAAGGCATGAGGAATATAAGAGCATGGTGTGAACAAGTCAAGTCAAATCTTGGTCTTTTCCTTTCCTTTTTCTTCCTTGGTGCCCTCTGCCGAAATGTCCGTTTAGATGATGATAGCACTCCATCACTTTCTCTCCCCCCACTGACGTTTACTGGAACTTATTCATCCCCCTTTTTCGATAGTCCTTATTCATAACAGATGCTCTCTCTCTCTCTCTCTCTCTCTCTCTCGCTCTCTCTCTCTCTCGGCTAACCATGACAAGCTGTGGTAAAGGTCTTGGAGAGTTTTTGGTTTGTGTTCAAGTGGAACGTGTGTGTGTGTGTGTGTGTGTGTGTAGGGGGTTTTGTGGGTCTTTGCGGGAGAGTGTTTCCAGATTGCGGGGGGTCTGAGAGACACTTTGGCTACACTAGTCTAATGGAACACACCAGGCTACTTTGTCCATGCACTTGCGGAAACACTTCCACACACACACACACACACACACACACACACACACACACACACCCTCACCATACATGAGCCCCCTATCCACCAGCAGCACTGTAGGTCCTTTAATGCCTTTAGAAAACAAATCGGCTCATTCACTGACTCAGCCAAGAGGCTTAATGTAATTTACAGGTCATGATTTTTTTCTCTCAAGTTACAGACCGGCATTCTTCTCAAATTTAGGTCAGGACTTAAAGGTTGATCGGAGAAAAAAATTAAGTGGGTCAAAGTGGGTCAACACAAAACGCTCTTCAGAAAGTGGGACGAAAAAATCTATAGTTCTCAGTGAGGTTTCCAAAAAGTGTTATGGCAGAAAAGGATGCGGCCAGTTGTTTTTATCTACGTGTTGGAATCGTAATTTGAAGGCAAACTTTAGTAGGTCATGCTTGGTTGCAGGGAGAGAAGTAAATTCACAGTACTTTTTATCCAGTTCTCCTCAAAGCGTATTATCATTCTTTTAGGGCGCGGCTGCAGACCTTTGGGCAAAGTTTGTGTCTTTGTCATCATCTGGTTTAAAATGAAATGATCTCAAAATGCTTTTCAGTTGTCAGAGCCTTTGCATGAACAGTAAGGCTCCAGGAAGGGATTAACTTTGCTCCTCGCTTGTTTGTTGCATTTATATAAATCAAAAAGTAATAAATCAGAAGAATGTTAAATATAAAAAGACCTGTCAGAAGAATCAACTCAAGTTAATGATGATGAGTTCGATAATCATCATGTCAGGGAGAAAACGTCATTGTGAGAAATGTGCTGTAGGTCAAAAGTCAACCCAGTTCTATTACTGTAATGACGTCAGCTTTGAGGTCAGACTATATATCTCTATGCGTGGAAAAAAAAACCTGTCTTTTGTTATATTAAATATGATTCTCTCTAACTCAGCTGGACTGTAAACGGTAACGGAGCTCCTCAGCAGCTAGTATCAACAGGTTTGTCTCTTAACCTGGTCTAAAGCCTACATAAATGGTACAGTAAAAGATAGTAAAAACAGTAAAAAGTTTCAGATGACTTTGAATCGATCGACTGTTTCAGTTTCCTTCCCTTTATGGTTTGGCCCAGTCCCTCATGTAGACAAATTGCTTTTATAAAATGTAAAATCCCGAGAAAGGGATCCAAAGGTGTCCTTATACCAGTTCACCATGTCAGATTGTATATTTTCTTTTTCTTTTTTGTGTTTCTTTTTGGCGTTGT
>NC_137226.1:10254207-10311707 GCF_949987685.1 Ammodytes marinus | reverse complement strand
TTAACGTCTTTTAATTTTTGTTTAACATATCTTACCTTCTTTTTTACATATGTATTTTGCAGCCTCCATAACTCCAGGTTACACATTTGGATACTTAATGTTTTGCATGAACAATGTAATCATGTAAATTTCATGGAGGAAGTTGCAGCCATGTTTGGGATTAAATCCTTGAGTATTGATTTGTCACCTATCTTTTATTTATTTATTTTTTACCAAAGCGTTGTCAAGCAGCTCAGGGTTTTTGTTTATTTTTGGGACAGTGATGTGCTGAATGTGTCGGCTACGGTTAGACACAGAGCTGGTGGAGAAACCAGTAGCCTCATCGTGTAAACACATTTAGTCTGCGGCCGGGCACATACTGTACACTTCTAAAACTGATACATTAAGCTTTTCACCTATGATAAAATCTAAACACACAGGATAGACATAGTTGCACGCATGCCTCCTTGTACACACACACATGTTTCAAGTGCAAAATGCCCACCCATGCACACACACACACACCCACTTCTTTACAAGATCTGACCAAACCCACTCTGGCCTTTTGCGTGTGTGTTTATTGAGGGATCAGTGGTAGAGCTGGAATGCCCATTAAACTCTGTGTGTTTGCGTGTAGGCCTTTTCTGAAAGACTGGATGGAAGAATGTAGCCCTTAACATAAAAGCTTGTCTCGGTCAAGGTCTTCACTGAACATCCAAACGGATACAAGAAGTAGGAGGATTTGAAATCAATCACTGCCTAGTTCTCTCATTGTATAACGTGACACACATTCAATAAAAGCTGGAGCAGATTAATCAATAAATCAACCGGTTGATCGACAAAAAAAAAATAGAAAATGATTGATTTGAGATATGTTGTATTTGTGCCAGAGTGGGAACAGGACTCAGACGTGACAAGTATCAAAGTTTAAGGGGGATAAAATGATAAAAATAAAAATAATTATTTTGCAGTTTATCTACAAATCACTTCTCTATAGTAGTTTGTGACCAAGTACCTCTCAGAGAAACAAAGCGTGTAGTGTGTTGCAGCCTACTGATAAAAGAAAAAGACTCTAATCTGGATGTCTGTGGTTTCTGTGGGACAAGATGAAAGGACAGTCTACTCTTTTATCTGTAGTGCTGTACTTTAAAGTGTAACCATTTCTCTGATGGCACCTGGTGTCATATTTCATCTGCATCTGTGCTTTAGTAGCATGTTCAGGTGCTGCATCAGTGTTTAGATCGTCAAACCAGAGCTGTTTGTGTGTTTAGTTTTATACGCATTTATTATTTCTCCTGTCCTCTCTTTTCCTCTACATAACTAGTGTTTGTCCTAGCTTTCCTTTCCCGTTGATAACTTCCCGTGCAATTTCATTATAATCACACTCTCGCCATACTAGAGTTGTGCTAATAATAGAACAGTTTTTTTTGTTTTTGGGTAAATGCTTCCTCCCTTTCGATTCCAAAATGGATAATCTTTCTTTTGTGTTTTTTTGTTGTTGTACGCTTGTATGACACATTTTTCACATCTTCTTCCGTCCCGGTTTTATTCAGGATCGAAAGCTGTCCAAGTCTGAGCGTCAGCGCTTCAAAGAGGAGGCGGGCATGCTGAAGGGCCTGCAGCATCCTAACATCGTGCGCTTCTATGACTCCTGGGAGGGCCCGTGCAAAGGAAAGAAATGCATCGTGCTGGTCACTGAGCTCATGACATCTGGAACGCTGAAGACGTGAGTACATAGAGACCAGATACAGTTTCCTAGATGTTTATTAAGTGACCTTTAGGGGGGAGACGATTGTAAGAATCTATCCAAAAAGAGGAAGCGTCTTTTTCTGTAGCTTCTATCTCCAGCACTACTTCAGTTGTTCCACCTCATTTTGACACATGGATCAGGTGCGGCAACTAAACAAACACATAAAAGATGGCAGTTGATTCAAGAGAAAAGCTGTTAAAGCTTGAGTTATTGCAAAACAAACAGTCATTTTTCTATCTTCGTACTGTTAATGATTCATCATGCCCCTGTAAAAACATTTGCAGGGCATACACACACACACACACACACACACACACACACACACACACACACACACACACACACACACACATGGACGAAAGCACTCGCATAGAAACTCTTAACTGCCTCTCTTTTCCCATTCTGCTTCTGAAGAGCACCGTCTCCATCAATCATAATGACTCACCTCAGTTCTTTCTCCAGTTGATATGTAAAAACTCACACTGTCATCGTCATTGCTTTCAATACGAATAGGCAGTTTTCCTCTACTTTCAACGGTTCAAATGGCCTCTCCAATGTATTGTCGTAAGCAGCTCACATCCCAGCTGGATTTCAGTGATGAGTGCAGCTGTAAGTGGGTCGGCCAGTGTATCCGACTCGTTACATGTAAATTGTTTGTGTGACTGTGTTTGTTTGTGTGTGTGTGTGACTGTTTGTGTGTCATGTACAGTATGTATGTGACCGATTGACCGCCTGTCTAGCGGCATTTTCCAAAATAAGTTCTTCTTATCCGATTTCAGCATCAAATTAGTTGAAAAAAAAACAGGGGTACATTTTTTTCTCTTTCATCTGTCCATCGCCCCCCACAAATTCAACATCCCTTCCCCGAAATTCACAGTGGGGAAATGATGCATCATTCTGTGGCTGCCATTGTCCATGGCATGACCGCATACCAGTGTCTGTATAGATTTTAGATGTGTGTCCGTGAATGCGAACATGATTGTTGAGCCCCCCTCTCCAACGACACAATATAAAAAGGCCCAATGCGGTGCGTGTGGCGCGTGGCGCAGCAGTGCATCGTGGGACACGGGCCCACCTGCCAGCTGCTGCTTCTGCTGCAGATTCCTCTCATTCCGGACGGAGAGACAGACAGAGAGAGAGAGAGAGAGAGAGAGAGAGAGACCAAACCAGGCAGGTTAGGGAGGGAGGGGAGGGGTGGGGGTGGGGTAGGTGGACCAGACTGACAGCGTGACAAACGGCAAAGTAGACTGATTCTGATGAGGCTGATAGTAAGGCAGTCGGATAATGAGGCACAAATGATCAGATCAAGAGAAAAAAATACATTCCTAGAAAGGCCGTTTAAAGGAAGCTCTAGACGGAGTGTCTGTCAAACCAATACACCACCTGTGACCACAGAGTGAGAGTATTTATCAAACTGCACAGCACTACCAAGGACAGTAGCGCCCTCCACTGGACTGAAAGAGACTACCCCTTCCTGAGCTTTTTTCACAACCCAAAGTAAGTTGGGAAAAAAAAGAAGGAAGGCAGGGAATATAAATGAGTAAAAGGTTTATATTAAGATACTCATTAGGATGCAAAATGTTAACATTAAGCATGGTACGCATGCACTGGACCACTAGTATGAAAATTACACTGTCTTCATATGACTTGCTTTATTGAAAATATTATTATTGAGATTACTGCCATGGATTACTGCCCGCCTGTCAATCTGTCTTGCTCCTCGGTCGGTCGAGGGTGTGTGTGTGTGTGTTCTTGCTTGTCCTCAGTTACTGGCACTTTTTCTTAATATAAATAGAATTATTTATTTTCTGTCAGTGACTAATCAAACAATAGACTTTTTTTCTAATCTACGTTACATGTTTAGAAAATAAATTGGTCTCACATGCATGTTCTTATGTATTTCTGAAGTGCATGTACATATATGAACAGGATCAAGGCTGCACCGGGATTTGGCTGTGATCCAGACGGAGACTCAGAAAGGAGAGGGGACTGTTGTTCACTGAAGTGGTGGAAAAAAAGAGAGGGAGAGATGATGAGAGGGAGGCCTGATAGCAAAGGAGGGATGGTGTGGATGGAAATACTGACCAGCCTGGGTTCAGAGTATTGGAGGCCCCTTATCTGTGTGTGTGTGCGAGTGTTCACATACTGTACATTCTGTATATATTTGTCAAGAGAACAAAGATGTATCTATGTACGTATGTAGGTTCTGTGTGTTTTGTCTTGTCTGAGAAAATGCTTTGTGCGCTGTCACTCTGACATGGCATGCCACAGGCTTTAACTTCTCTGTCAACACTGTTCTGACTTCAGAAACGGAGCGAAAGAAAGCAAAGGAGACAGGCGAAGGGGGAGGAAGGGAGGGTAGGTATAGGGAAGGAAGGTACAGATAGAGAGAGGGGGGGCTGTTTCTCAAGACGTAACTTGGAAGTAGAATGCGGGTGGATGTGAGGAAGAGCTTTTATAAGTGAGAGGACTCATCACCAAGTTAGGTTTGATGTTCCACTGTATACTTTCAAGAAACAAACAAAAGAATATGGTCAAACAAGGTATGCTATAGCAGTATCCTAACAGATAGTCCAGTCAGTTTCTCACTTGCTGCTCTTCTTTGGCTTGTGTGGTAATAAATGAAATCTCTTCATGTTTTGTGTTTGCTTGTTTTTTGGTCTTTAGCCAGACAAAACAAGCAAATTGGAATCCTTGAACTTTGCCTTTAGGAAATTACAATGGCTCTTTTTTAGTTGGTTTCTGGCAATTTGTAGAGCAAACAAAGAGTTTGATTAAAATGATCCTTGGTTGCTAGTGTGATGATCATAGTACTATACACTTTCAATGGGATTTTGGTTTCAAGCACCACTTGCTATGGAAAGAACTTCTGTGATTTTGAGTCGTCGTTCACAGGTTACTCAAGTAAAGTACAGTACTTTATTATATCATCACCAGGTTGGCTGTCTGGACTGGGTTCCTCGCAGGTAGACAGGAAAGACAACAGCATTCTTTGCAGGGTCACCGTGCTGTTTAGTCAGCTGCCAGTTATTAATTAGGACAACGGAGGATTAATTTTGAGCTAAATTTAAACCCTGGACATTGAATTACATTGCAATAAATAGATCAAGGACGACATCATTTTGAGTGGCATTTTGAGTGCTTTAACAAATGACAAAAAACCTTTTCAAACTAAAGGTATTGTTTGTGCTGCGATGCAATACAGTGAAATGTGCACATTCCAGGCAGAAGGAGATGATGAGTCGTGGAACAGTTGATCTACTCTTTAATCCTCCTCATGACCTGGGTGGTTAGGCAGCCTTTTAAATGGTGTCCACCGAGTATGCTATAATGCTCTTATCAGACTGGGTAGTTAAAGACACCACACTAAACAGTCTCTCATGATGTGCATTAGCGTGGTAAAAATAGTTTCATTAAAAGTTGCTAAAAATGGGACTGTCTTTAACTGTGCAGATCCTAATCTGTCAGTGACTGCCTGTCTTTTATTTGTGTGTGCAGTGTGCACATCCATGCGTATGTGAGTATTTGATGAGGTCTCTCTTTAAGCTGCAGATATCTGACAGTGATCCACTTTGGTTGTGTAAGCTTTCATCTTTAATTGAAGCACTATTCAGGTTTCCCTAGCTTGTATCTGGCAATCATCCATCCACCTCTCATTGCCTTGCTTTGAGATAACTAATTCCCCCCATGGATAGTTTACATTGTCCTGCAATAATATTACTGTGGATTACAATTCTAAACAGTTCAAAGTGTCAACTGGGTGACCCTCAACCTCAACAATACACTAGTGCTACATATGAGATGCATAGTAGGGCAGCTTAGTTTTTGTGTGCCTTTTTTTTTAAAGCCGGCGCTCTTTCACGGGTTGACTTTCAAAGAAGAAACGCTTATATCAGACAAAGGCCACTTGAACAGGATACATGGCTATTGAAAAGGCTGTTTAAGGTGTGGAACATGTTGCTCTCTCTATGCTCCTGTACACTTAACCTGGCTTTAGTCGAACGGTATGTTCTCATATGATGTTTTTTGTTTTGTCCCCACAGCTACCTGAAGCGTTTCAAGGTGATGAAAATCAAGGTGCTGCGTTCGTGGTGCCGACAGATCCTCAAAGGCCTCCACTTCCTGCACACCAGAACCCCTCCCATCATCCACAGGGACCTGAAGTGTGACAACATCTTTATCACGGGCCCCACAGGCTCAGTGAAGATAGGAGACCTGGGTTTAGCCACGCTCAAGAGGGCCTCCTTCGCCAAGAGTGTCATAGGTAAAGGGAAAAAAAGTAACATGTTGAAAAGAAGCCCCGTTGGCGACACACATTCATTATCTCTCGCATACCCACATACCTGTCTGCTGTCAAACATAAAATTGTACATCAGATTAAAATGTGAAGGGGGTGGGGGGTAGTGAAACAACTGACATGATTTATACAAGTTTGACAATACACCAACAGCTTTATATACACACGTCAACGCTCGCTGTCTTGTATAAGCAAAGACAATGAGCACTGTCACATTCTGTACTGCACACGCCATTGGATTCGTTTGACTTATTCTACAATGTCTGGTCGTAAAAGCACAGCGCAGGAGTGAAATGCACTGCACTGTTTGTTACTAAGCTATGATGAAGCTGTCCCGGGATTTGATGGCTACGCTCACTCACTCACTCACTCACTCACTCACTCACTCACTCACTCACTCACTCACTCACTCACTCACTCACTCACTCACTCACTCACTCACTCACTCACTCACTCACTCACTCACTCAAACAGCCTCATACACCCAGCATGCAATGCACACTTATAAACCCAAGTTGAGTTAAAAGTGTCTCATGTGCTCCTTACAATAACTTGGCTGCCGCTCAGTAGTTTTATTGTTACCGCAGTTATTCTGGTCTTCACGCATATTTTCACAAACACACACACATACACACACGCGCGCGCACATGCACGCATGAATACACATATTCTCATGCCCTTGAGGCGAGAATGGTATGCTTTGTAAAAATCACAGCTGCTTTATAGTAATTAGGCAGACCTCAAGTATTTCGATACTTGCAGAAGCTGGCACGCACGCGCACACACAGCCAGACTATATTGCGGTACCAGTAAATGTAATTTAAAACATCCAGCTGTGTTTGGGGATTTATTTTTCAGATTTAGGTCCTCCTCTCGCCCAAACCATTTTCCTGCTTCCTAAATGACTGAGAAAGTAACACTGCCTTGAAGAATACAAATGGATTCCCGAGAAGCCTAAATTCCCTGCACAAGCTCATATCTTTCTCTCTCTTTTCTTAAGGGACCCCGGAGTTTATGGCTCCGGAGATGTACGAGGAGAAGTATGATGAATTGGTGGACGTCTATGCCTTTGGGATGTGTATGTTGGAGATGGCCACCTCAGAGTATCCCTACTCTGAATGTCAAAACGCAGCCCAGATCTACAGGAGGGTTACCAGTGTAAGTCTGCCTTTTCCTGTACAGTGTGTGGTGGCAGCTGTGGTAGGGAAGAGTGGAGCAAATTCAGCTGTGAACGGTGGTGACAGACATGAAGTTGTGACATTCCTTTGTTGAAGCTAACCGCCTTGTTTGTCTATTTTGTCTCTAATCTCCATCCGGCTCTCTCTCTCTCTCTCTCTCTCTCTCTGCCACTCCCCTCATGCTTGTTTACTGACTGTATTAATAAGTATGGCATGAGCTGCAGGAGATCCAGTCATATGACTGTGTTTTTGCCCTGATTAGTCCGTCTCGCTTATTCTCCCTCCCTCCCCTTCCCACCCCTCTCTCTTTCTCTTTCTCTCTCTCTCTTTCTCTCCATCGCAAAAGCTAAAAAACAAAAGAAACAGTAGCACTATGAGAAGACATTTTCTTTGCCTGCGTTTCTTATCCACCACTAGAAAGCAATAAAAAACAAGACATGTCATTATCACGACAAATTTTACCTTATTAAATTGGGAGGTCACACTGATACTGTACACCAAGCATATCAGTGAAAAGTGCAGAGAAATAATACACATTTGTTGAAATATAAAAAAATAAATATTTATATTAAATCCAATTTCTTCAGTATGACAAAGTTTTCTAATTTTCTTGAAATGAGGGAAAAAAAAAAAAAATTCCATCGACTCACTTGATAATGTCTGTTTAGTTTCATCATTCTTGGCGTTTTTTATGTTCTAAAGGGTTGCCCTGAATCAATGTGAATCTTCATTCAAAAACACTTGCATCGGGGGCGCCCTTAGCTCAGTTAGTAGGGCGTCCCCCCCATGGGCCTCGGCCAGCAGCGGACCCGGTTTCGATTCCAGCCCGCGGTCGTTCTGCATGTCACTCCCCTCTCTGCCCCATTTCAACTCTGTCTCTACACTATCAATAAAGCATAAAAATACCAAAAAACTATCTTAAAAAAAACAAAAAAAAAAAAACACTTGCATCAACCACTTGGACTGAAATTCCCCTTAATTCCCAACATTGGCAAGAGAAGCATAGACCAAAACACAGACAGAGAGGACAACAGATGCAATCAGGGGCTCCTTTTAAGTTGAGTGCTACTGAGATCATAACCCCAACACACACACACACACACACACACACACACACACGCACGTACGCACACACACACACACACACACACACACACACATAGAGGAGTGCTGTCTGCCTCTTTCCAAAGGGCTGAGTTCAGCTTTGTGGAGGCTGACAGTGACGGTTAATGAGCCAGAGGAATTTACTAGAAATCTCTATTTCTCCTCTAGTTGTTCTCTCCATCTGTCCTCCTCTCGTCCTTCCATTATCGCTGTATTCTCTCTGCAAAGATTTATCTTATCACATTTTTTTCTCTTTAAAGCAGCTTTATTGGAATCATAACATCATTTTGATGCCGCAAACTCCGCACAAAATATATGTGGGCACTAATGGAATTGTTTGATTCTAGTATTTGCAAAAACATTTATTTCAAACTAAGGGACGATCGCCACCATCATCCCTAAAGATTAGGCGGGTAATACCACTGAAATGCAGCAGTGTTTATAGCTTATGGAGGAGTGCAACGTCCCCCATCAGCTCAAACAAGTACTTCTGTTACATGGTGGTGAAGTCTGACATTAACATTTGATGGTAACTTTAGACGCACACTGGCAGCAGTGGACATTTTTCCTTTTTAATGAGCATACCACAAATTAAACTTTTCCATTTCACTGACAGTATTTTAGGTAACAATAGTCTGACAAAGCCTGCGAGAGCAATTAAGATTGGTTTTGACAAATGTTTTCTTTTTCAGAATATCCTCTTAAATTATTTAAGACTTGTGGTTACTCTTACTTGCTTTAATGCACAATCACTTTCCATTTAAATGTTCAATTCAGCAATGGAATCGACCAAATCCTTTCAGCGGCCATCCATTCTATCCGACCGGCAAATTCAAGTTGAATGGATTTGCATTAAGATTGCCTCCCCGCCCCTGTCACTGTCTGTCAGTCTTGTGTCTGCTTTTGTCTTTGAATATCTCAATTTATTTGAAGAAGTTTTAATGTACAGTATCAACCCAGACATTATATTTAAAAATACATATGTCTGTCAGGCACTTTCTGAGTAGTGACTTAATGTAAAACTCAATCTAAAAGCATGAGGCCATTATGCTTTTCAAATCACGTAATTAAATCGGGAATAAATGTAAATTAAATTCAGTTGTCGCACGCACACACACACACACACACACACACACACACACACACACACACACACACACACACACACACACACACACACACACACACACACACACACACACACACACACACACACACACACACGCACACACACACACAAACAACCTTGTGACAGCCCCAGGGTGCCCTAGTCACCTGCTTCCGTTCTTTTCACTGCCTAATCCATCCGTGCAGCTTTTCCACCCTCCATCTCTCTCCGTCTTTCTCTCCTCACAAAGTTAGAAACCTCAGTTAACCCCTGATGGGGTTTACTTTAGCAAAAAAATCATTAATGTGAATTTAAATACACATTTCCGGAACACATTTTTTTTTTTTGTAGATTTGTTGTAGGGATACTTTATACTTGATGGCTCATCCTATAACACCATGCCATTCAATATTGTTAACATCCCTAACATGTTCCTTCTACCACTGGAACATTCCGAACATCCAATCAGACTCGTTTAACCAAAATCTTTCTCTCTCTCTCTCCCCTTTTAGTTTATTTGTCAGGGACCATGTACAAAGTAACATTAATCTCACAGAGAAAAGATATATTGTACCAGATTATAGCAGTTTGCTCATTTCCATCTGCAGTCCCTGTGCAGGTCAACACAGAATACCTTCATCCTACGTACATCAATCGGACTTAATACAATTATTTCCCCCATCAGTCCTAACTTAGTTTGACCCTGGAATTCCTGTGTGTGTGTGTGTGTGTGTGTGTGTGCATGCGAGGGTTGTTATGTAATGGTGAGCTGGTGGGCAGCATGAGAGCCAAACTAGCCAAGAGTGGAAAAGAAAGACAGGAGGAAGGGAAGTCAGGGCTGAAGGAGGTGGTCATTTGCTGGAGATAAACATTTGATAAATCTGTCTGTCAGTTAGCTATAACTATTCCCAAGACATCTGGTGGTCAAACAGGCATCTAGTATACTTGTCTCAGTACTTAATAGGTAAGATACTTAACCGTTATTTGCCTAGCCTTAAACCTTTACTCTCTTATGTCCTTTCTGCTTTTTATAAACTTTGTATTGCTTCCAACTGAGTGATTTTGTGCATATGTACTTGATTTCATTATTTCTGATTTTAGAAAACGAATATCTTTTGCATTTTGTTGTTGATGATTGTAAAGTAATATTGTTGATTCATTCACCAGACTTTTATAAGTTTGTTTAATAACTGCATTTTAAAGGCGAGCTCTACACAGCCAGGAGAATTGACATTGAATAGACCTCAAGATTTGAGCAGAAAGTTTGTTCTCATACTGCCACACTGTCTCATTATGCTGTATGACATAATGTTTTTTTATTATTCAGGTTTTAGCTTCAGCTCCCTTGTTATTTTCCTCTGCCTCAGTCTCTGTTTTGTTCCCTCCAGTAACACTGTTGAACTAAACAGGCCTTCTGGCAAACTGTGTTGCTCAACTACTGTTCAGTGTCCAGCTTCTGAATCATGCACCTAAAAAGTTGATAGGCCTCCAGAGGTTCCTTGTTCTTAGTTACTTGTTAGTGCCTTGTTTTTCTTCTCTAGCATTATCGGGCACTATAACCCTGCATTGCATTGTGCTTTGTCATTCTATTCCTCAGAGGATGTATGGGTTCATATGTAGGTCAAAAGTTTAACCTTCATGAAACTTTATCACGGCTCTATTAGAATTTTTTGTTTTAGTTCTCTATAATTTAATTGGCATTTGTTCAATCATAAAGTTTATTATGGGAATTTAGCGTTTTTCAATTTTCCAATTAGTTTCATATTTCAGACTATTATTATAATGAGCATTGTTGTTTTATCTGTGCTGTTGTGCTGCTTGTTTATCCGTTTATTCTAAATAATTAAAAATTTGCATTTCATTTAGTGGCAAAACAAACACATCAAGTAAACATAGATTCTCTAGAACAAAATACGGTAATAGTGGTTTGGTATTAAGACATTCGGGGAGTGTGTGTGTGTGTGTGTGTGTGTGTGTGTGTGTGTGTGTGTGTGTGTGTGTGTGTGCGCGCATGGGTGCGTGCTCACTCTCATTTTAAAAGGTCCCTTGTCCTCACTGCTCTTCTTTGTGTTTGTGTACAGGGGGTGAAGCCTGGCAGTTTTGACAAGGTAGCCATTCCAGAGGTGAAGGAAATTATAGATGGCTGCATCAGAACAAACAAGGATGAGAGGTGAGACACACACAAACAAATCCGGAGTTATTTATATGTAGCGATATCTTTGGTTGCTGGTTATAGGGACTCTGGAACCCAATACCATTCCTTCCTTCACCAGTATTGTTTGATGGCAAAACTTTTTACACAAAGACACATCTTCTCTGTGACCTCACCTAATCCTGTTCTGATTCACAGCTTCTTGGTCAGAAATAAGAACTCCTCTGTTCTCTCTCTCTCTCTCTCTCTCTGTCTCTCTGCCCATGCTGTAGTTGCGCCAAAACCTTCACCATACCCTCTTGTCCACTGCTTTAGAAACTTGGCTAAAGCCAGACTTTCTCCCTCTCTTGCACTCATTCTTTTTCTCCACATCTTCCCTTTCCTTATTGTGCCAATTTCCTTGGTCTCCTGGTAAAGAATAATCATCTGATTCCTTTATGGGCATTCAGGAACACTTGATAATTGGAAAATACAGTTTTATTTGTAGGATTACTAATGTTCTTTTACACAAAGTCCCAGCCAACTAACTTAATAACACACTGTGAAATGTATGAGGGAAGCTGTCCTTTGAAAAAATGTTGTCAACATGTTGTGATTCCTAAAACATAAAGCAATCAATCAATCAATCAATCATCAATCAACCTTTATTTACTGTAGATCATAGATGTAGAATTGAGGGCAAGCAAGCCCCCATTTTCAATGTAACCGAGATTACACAAAATAAATACACAATAACATGATATTAAATGTAATACAACGCCCTTCCTCTTAGTCTTTCGTGTTCAGGTCAACTTACATGGCATTGCTGGTCTTGTACAAACTCAAAGAAGTAAATCGTCTCTTAACATATTTTTTCTTTGACCCCTTGTTCCTCTAGGTATGCTATAAAGATCCTGTTGAACCATGCGTTCTTCCAGGAGGACACAGGGGTCAGGGTTGAACTGGCAGAAGAGGATGACGGGGAAATGATCTTCATCAAACTCTGGCTCAGGATAGAAGACGTCAAGAAGCTCAAAGGCAAGAAATTAGTTCTTTTTTTCAGTCATGTCACAACTCACTGTACAATACCCAAGGACACACACTTTTAACCAGATCAACAGCACTTTATTCATTGACATTATATTTACATCATGGATTTGACTATAGAAAGCCAGCTGCCTCACCTGCCATGTGTCACTTTCTCCACAGGAAAATACAAAGACAACGAAGCCATCGAGTTCTCCTTTGACCTGAACAAGGACGCCCCTGAAGATGTGGCCCAGGAAATGGTACGTACAACGCAATGGAGGAACTGAACACAAGGAATGGACAGATGGTGGGACAAGTTAATGGGAGTTATGGATAATAAAATAAAATAGACAGGCCTGTTTGTAAAAAAAAAGTATCATTTCATTTGACTTTGACCTACCATCACCCTAGGTTGAGTCTGGCTACGTTGCCGAGGGCGACCATAAGACCATGGCCAAGGCTATCAAGGACCGCGTGTCGCTGATCTGTAGGAAGCGAGAGCAGAGGAAGCATGTGAGAGAGGAACAAGAGAAGAGAAGACTGGAGAATGAACAGCAGCAGCAAATACAACAGCAATTACAACAACAGCAGCAGCAGCAGCAACAACAACAACAGCTACAACAAGATACACTGAAACAGTCACACACACAGGTTTGTTGGCGTCGACCGTTTTTTTTAGTTGATAAGGAAAATGTGAATTTTTCCTTATTAGTTTGACCTCATCTTGTTTGTGTATACCTGCAGGCAGAGGAGACGGAAGTGGAGCAACAGCAGCATCACTATCAGCAGGCCGGCATCTTACACACATGTAAGAGAAACTGTAAAATAGTAGATGCATACTGTCGACATTGAAGCGCAAAGCATGATCACAGCCTGCACAGCTAGTATTTTTGTCTTTATTTGTTTTTCTCAAATAATTTTTTATTTATTTTTTCACCATGAAGGAACTCATTATGCAAATTATAAATAGATCTTAAATGATTTCCATTGGATTCTATGCACATATTAAAGGTGCTACGAGGAACTTTTAAATATTTATTAACAGGCTGATTTTTACTCTGATGATCATACATTACATGTAAAAGCAAATGACACCATCAGTGCAAAGAATGCTATTTTTAGTTTATTATTAATTGTCATGGGTGGCATTGTAAAAAACTGAAATGCACCTTTAATCAACTGTAATGTATGATTTTAAGTTTACACAAGAGGCACAATGGTTGCAGCTTTGTTCCAGCACATCCATCTCTGTTCTATAAAAGCATGTGACACATCACTGCATACATCTAAAGAAACATTTGCAGGGCTAACACCCATCATCATCATCATCATCTGGAGCTGAGCGGGTGATTCCAGGATCGTATTGTCAATGTTTTCCTGTAAAACAGGGGCAGCCATTGTTGTCGTTAACTCCTGTCCTTTTGTCAACTAGAAAACACACTGGAACTGACTATTAATTCTTCCTTCCTGTCATTGTGTGCCACTGAAGTCGTTCAGAAGTGGCCGTGCCCTTTTGTAAACAACTCGTGCTTCCCTATGTTGCCTCCCCATTTATTTTCAGCTTTTAAATAGCTGAAGAAGTAACTTAAAAAATGTCATGCAAAAACAACGCCCATGTAAATAATAAGTTGAATGGAAGTTTCTGATCAAGTCATTATGTTAAGGTGGAATTTATGATATAGACTGCAGATGTAGTAGCATAAGTAGAGATATCTCAAAACATCTCTCTGTCTCGGTTTCTCTCTCAGCTGAAGGAGGTTTGGACAGCGGCCAGGGTTCCTCGGTTTTCTCCTCCGACTCGCCCCACCTGGGTCAGCTGGCCATGTCTTACAGCTGCCCCCCCTCTTCCCAGCCCCAAACCCCATACCCTTCCAACCCCTCTGCTACCCCACAGCAGCAGCAGCAGCAGCATCCAGGTTACGCCCAGCCACCGCAGCAAATGGTGAGTGCATACGTCATCAGAAATTGGAGACATAATAATGCATGCGTAGGAGTCGTTTGAGGAGTTGGTTTGGAGTGAGCGACTGCGCTGTGTTTTGGAGTGGCGAATTAAGTTTGCGGTGATTGTTTGTCGGCCGGGAATTTGCATTGGAATTGAAGTTAGGTAGAATGAAAGAAAGCAACACATTTGCCAAACGCGGCACAATAAGTTAGTCGGAAGATATTTTGTAAAAAAATTAAGTATGTAAATCATTTTTTAACACAATCTGATATGGATTCTTTTTGTCAGTCAGCTAAGTAGTCTAGCCTAGTCTCAGTCGGTTAGAAGTCCAGATTGCCAACCTCTTATCATTTATGTTCTGTTATACTTCATCTGAAAAGTCAATAAGTCACTCACTCTCTTTCTGTCAGTGCTGACATTTTATCAGCCAGTCTCCTCTTTCTTGCTCCTTCCATTCATCCTCCTCGTTCTGAAAGAATGCTCCCTCATCTATGCATCTAGTTGTTTATTTAGTTTCTCTTCCTTTTGTTACAGTCTCTATGCCGTATGTATTTTACTTTGCTCATGCAGACGCATCATTTCCAGGAAGGGTTGCAGAACTAGTGGGGAAGAATATGCACATGAAGATATGTTATATTTACTATTGATAGAATATTGAACCTTTGCTAATCTTTTATCCTGTTTATTATTTGGATAAGGTGCCAGAGCAGTGATATGTGTCTGTGGTATGCTAATTGAAATATAGTTTTAAAACTATTTCTGAATGTTTATAATGTTGCTCTTAGAAAACTTTTTTGTCCATAAGTGAAGATGGAGAATTAAAATATGCAAGATCAGGTTTTTTTTAATAATGCATATGTGAGAGATACACTTAAAGGTGATATTTTGTTATGTTTGTTTACCACATGTTTGTCTAGGGGGAATTAAGAACAAATTAATGTTTTATTCTTTTAGAAAATTGTGTTAAGTATGTTACTTTTGTGTCTTATGACCCTGGATTTTTATTTGGCTTCCTTCACTCAATCAGGAAGTATTTGAGGAGCATACTTGCTATTTTGACAATTATTTCAATATGAGTGGATCTTTTAGCAGCCTTACAGCATTAAATGAGCCATGCATGCTCTTTGTTTGACGGCACCTTTAAAGTATTAACTATTGGAAGGGCGAGCATGTTTTGTTTAATTTTCCATACTCGTCTTTTCCATCTGGTGCTCATGCAATTGTAGTCTGATCAATTGTATAATGGAATAATGGTTTGGGGCTATTCCTGAATCTGTCTTTGAGGTATCATAACATTTCTCTAAAAGGCGTATCTCCTCTACAATTCATGGAGCCAGCTAACTCTGTCTAGACTTACTGACAGACTGATAAATTGTTTTACAAAGCTGCTTTGATTATCTTGATTTAATCCGTACAGCAATCATTATCTCTTCTAAAGTATTATTATTATTATTAGGTTTATTTGTTTTTTATTTTGTTTTAAATGGACTTTACTTTTCAGTTTCTTTGGTGGTCGTTCTGTTTTGTCTGTTTTTCATTTGTCTCACGATCATTTGTTCAAGTAGTACGTTTATTTCTTATGTTCTAATTTTTCTTTTTGTAATACAGTGACCTACACTAATGAGTATCACTTTTTATTTGGTAACTTTTTTCATTGAATGATTGATTTTGTGGATTCTTCACTTTATCCTCTTGAGCTCTTATACGTGTTTCCTGTGGTTTCGTTTTTAAAATTTTACCAATCTTTATCTGTGTTTATGTAAAAAAAAAAATCTGCCTTTTAATTTCTGTGTGTGTGTGTTTTTGTTTTTTTCATGTTGGTCCCACCCTCTTCCATCACCCCTCCCTGGCCACACACACAGCCTGCGTTGCGCCGTCGTCGAAGTCGTAGCATGTCTGTTTGCGTCCCCCCCTCGTCCTACTCCTTCTCCCATCACACTCCTTCGCCCCTGGCTGCTCGTCCAAAGCCGCCCTCCACCCCTCCTCCAGACCTGTCCTCTTCCCACGCCTCCACCACCACCACCTCCCCCTGCATGCCTCTCCCAGCCCAGAGGGACACGTTCGCCGGGCGCCTCTCCAAGGCCCTGGAGACGGTCCTACCCCTCCACTCTGCCTCCTCTGTGCCCAAGGCCAGGCAGCGGAGGGCCAGCCTGCCTGCCCTCTTCTCCACCCCTGTAAGGTTCACAATCTCAAAGCCAAGAGGCCCACAGTGCTGGGGGGTGAACCAGAGAGGAAAGAGGGAGAGAGTGGAAGAGGAGGGATGTGGGCCACACTGGTGTCTGAAAGTAGACAAAACTTTTTTTTTTGTATTAAATAAATGAGTGAAGAGTTTATGTTTGTGTTAACCCAAGTGGCCCATCCCACACGGGATTCCAAGACACCGATTTAATACAATAGAAAAATTGCAGGACAAACATCCGGCACTAGATAAACAAATTTAATATATAGTCGCATCTTTCTCTTAGACCACATATTTGTAAAATAGTGCCCTGTTTCATTTATTTTATATAAAAACATGTGACAAAGTCGGTGTTCTAAATCCAGTCATTTGGGCTGTACGGCTAGATGACAGTGAATCAAAAGATTTGTTAATGAAACATTCTGTGTTTCTCATTCCGAAGCAAGAAGCAACAATTTGTTTTTGTACAACTATCTAGAGCCAACAAATGCGAGAACAAGAACTGCGCAAACAACCACATGGAACTAGAAATTTGATTAATTTGCAAATGAATAATTAGTGTGTGATGTGATGCACACTTGTTTACAGTATCTGACCTCCTCAGTTATAAATTGGCATAAGGCATAATTGTGTGGCATGAAATCTAATAGTACAATATTAAGTCATTGGAAACATGCTGTATCTATATAATTAATATAAGGGGCCTTTTATGTGGCCCAGATTTATTGAGAGAAAGTAGATTAGTGTGACCTCAGACTTAGTTTGCTTTCAGACTTTAGCTTGCTTTCAGACACCACTGGGAGTCCTTCATTTTACCCATCCACCTCTATGTAGGTCTCTCTCTCTCTTTCTCCCTCTGTTAGATCAACATGTGTTCTTATTAAAAACAGATTGACCCGCTTGAGCTATAACTTTGCGCTACGATGCAGATGTCGTAATATCCTGAGCATCTGCCATTAGGAAAACAGAAAATGACTGAAGTGGGTAGTTGCAGAAGCTACTTTGGCCTTCAAATTTAAGATGTTTTTGGGACATGGTATGCTTTTATTAGACAGACAACCATAGAGAGATGACATAAATTGAGGTCAGGGAGAGATGGCGATCAAGGTCGTTGCCCATGGTTGAAGCTTTGACCCCATAGGTCAAGTCCCAAAGGACCCAAACAGGGTTCCCTTTTCTCAGCGTTTTTACATTACAGCTGAAAACAACAACAACCAAACTCATCGAGATAGTTAAAAAATACATTTAAAAAAACATTACATCATGAATCAGTCATCTCCCCCCTAAACAGTTTTATTAGCTTGTAAAAAACATAATTTGCACATTATCTGTATACAAGGTCAAAGTGACCGAAACCCACAACTTTGAATTGATTGCGTACATTTTAATCTACCTCACACGTTGCATGTTACAAATACTCTATTAAAATATTATAATTGCTCAGGGAAGAAGCTCTTTGATTAGAAAGAAGAGCATAGTTTTCCTGTGTGCAGATGCATTTGGGATATTATTGAGCTTAGCCTCCAGCACTTGGCATTTCCTCTCTTTGTATTTACTGCCCAGCTCCGTTTCTACCTCTTACCGCGTCTCCCACTCTTGCACTATTGTCTTCAGGTTGTCTGCTTGTCTTTGTGCTGTATGAGTCCTTCACTTTGTCTGTCTGAAGCTTTGTATCCTATCCATTACCTGTGCACTACCACTCATCACTCCTTTTTACAACCTTTTGACATATTCTGTCCTATCTTAACCACATTAATTTGTTTCAAGTTGGATAGAGAATATATGTCCCTTTTTTTCTTGGTATCTTCTTAATTATGCTCCTTAAAAAAAAAATCTCCATTTCATATGGGCCTTTGCTGTGGTTCTTTCTCTCATTCTTAAATCCATTATATCTCATTGTCGCAGCAGCATTCAATGCCTCACCTGTATACTGGAGGAACAGGAACAGGAGGAGCAGGAGCAGGAGGGAACATCCCCCTCCCAACTCTCCCATCTCTCCCAGACCCTACTACAGTATTCTTTCCATCCATCCCCGAGCGCCCCATTTCCTTCTCGCCTCCCCCCACCGGGCCTCCTAAGGCTTACAACACCCAGAGGCGCAAGAGCACGTCCATTCTGGAGGCACATACCCGCCACTTCCAGCCTGCCTACCCTCGCTACGGGAGCAGCCTGCATCCCTTTTCTGGGATGGAGGGTGGTGACACCCCCTCTTATTTCATGGTTAATCCCGGTTTTGCAGCAGCCGCTCAAAGACTTGGCGTCGGGGAGCCGCTACATCTACCGGGACAGTCCGACCCGAGTATGTACGGCTATAAAGACATGAGAGCAGAGCATGAGGAAGCAGTGAGGAGATTAAGTCTGAATCAAGCCGCCTTATTGGACCATTACGAAGCCATGGCATACGCCGGATACCCAATGACTGCACACCAGCTCGGCCACTTGAGTTTCCATCAGCAGAGGCAAGCAGCAGCAGCCGCAGCAGCTGCTAGCTTGGGTTATGAACCCGTCCCTCCACCTCAACCAGGGTTCTTGCATCAACACATCATGCAAAGAATGAGTGCACACAGCCCGGTTCCTTCACCATTGCCACCTATGAGTGCGTCCGCTGGTGGCTCAGTTTCTTCATCATCATCTGACGCATGCTATCCTCAACCGCAACATTCGTCCCCTTCCCCTTACTGTATTTCTGCACCTCCAGTAATGTCTGAAGGCCAACCACCCGCTGGAAGTGTGTTTGAGTTCCATATGGCTGCGGCCGCTGCTGCTGCTGCGGCCGGAGACCCAAACCTCCTGGCCTCCAGACTTTACCGGGCACGAAGGAGCTCCATGGACCTCCCGCTAGATGACAACACTGGAGGAACCGGATCAGGTGGTTCAGGGACATACAGCCGGCTCCAGCCGGTTACTGAAGAGCTGTACGCCTACGTCAGTCCCGAGCTCCCCATACCTCCGGGAAGTCTTCTTCTCCACCACCACCACCAAGGTTTAACCACTAAAGACCAAAGCCCAGATCCTTTCAGTGACTCTTTGCCGTCTTCTGACGCCGGGGAATTCCAGTCACCCCCACCCCCTCCTCTCCTCCCTCCGTTTGACTCCTCGGCTGCTCAGTACATCCCTCACTCGTCCTCCGCTTTGCTCTACGATTCATCTGGAGGAGTGTTTACTGTAGATCCCCAGGGACATCCGCCCTCCATGCAGAGCTTTCTGCCACCCACTCCGTCCTCTGAGCTCCAGCATGGGGGAGTGTCCTCAGCTCAGATGGAGTCCATGATCCAGACCGCCTGGGCCCGGCATGGCGGGGTGGTACCATCCCAACCCGATATGACGTACCATGAGTCATTGCTGGCCATGCAGGCCACTAACCCTACTCTACTGGTACTGAGTTCAGACCTTCCAAACACCCCTAGACCCCTGGGTCACTTACTTGTAAATTGTTTAGCAAAAATCAAAAAACAGCTGTTGATGTATAGTAAATTCTACATTATGGAATTCTATGATCTTTTATGTTTGACTGCAAGTAGTCAACATATCATGGAGAATTTGATATACAGTATATAACCATAACCTAAGAAAAGTTCTAGAAACTTTCAAGTGGATAAGTAGTAGACCATTTTGTAATCCATCACGAAAGGTGAATCTTTCCATGAAAAATTAACTTATATATATTAGTAGTTGACCCAGAGGTCTTTTATACCGATCCCTGTTTTTTTGCCCTATCGACCCTAAGACCCCCAGCTGATGCTACCATGTCATCATGTGCTGTAGTCTTCGGTTGGGATTCCAATCCCCTCCGGTCATATGAACACTACAGAGAGAGTCTCACGGTCTGCCTTCAAAATGAGTTACATTAATAATTTCCTTACAATTTATGCTTAGAGGAGAAGAATTTGTAGAAAAGTGTTGGTCAAAAGCATAACTTTAAGCAAAGTCACTATAATGATTTATAGATGGGGGTCTTCACCCAAGTTATAGTGATCTTAAGAGCAACTTTTCTGAAGGTTGTCTTTGAGACAAACTCTGGAGTAAAAGCTTTATAAGCAAACAGTCTAAACCCCCCCACCCCTTTCTGTATTAATGTTGTGTATTTGATTTATTTTTTTATTTCTGTCATTATCAGTAAGTAAAATTTTGTCTGTATGTTCATATATGAATGTATATGAGAAATGTGTGTTTGTGGGGGTATACTGTTTGCACGGTATACTTGGATAACTCGTACAAATCCAAAGTCCATTCGGTCCTACAGCATTGACTACCTTGAATGGTGAGCAGTGAAAATGGTAAACACTATATAATATACACAGTCTAGTTACATTTTAGACACCTGCACATTTTATCGTTTGTTATCAATCTAAGAAAATCATTGAATTATGATAAAGCTGTGAGACTTTGTTGATTTGTATGGACAAACGCACAGAAACATACAACAAAACCAAGGGGGCTTAGACAAACCCAGCAATGTAACCATGCAGATTGACATTTAATTTGTACATTTATGATTCTCTTTGTTGTTTTGTGTTGTAATTGCTAAAGATATTGGCTTCAAGTCAGTTCTTTATTCCCGCATATTTGTTTTGTCATTTTCTGCCCAGACTGTTAATCAACGTCCTATACAAGGTTCAAAGGTCTCAGTCGAAATTCATTAAACCCTTAGAATGCTGATATTACCAGTGTCACCTTTTTTTCTTTACTTCATTGTTTACTTTGAACCACTACCGATCTCACTTTCTTCTCATTTCTTCAATCTTTGTTATCTTTCATTTCCTCTGTTTTTCTATCTTTTTTATGAATTTTATTTATCAGATATCTGTGCTGTGAAATTCTTTATTTTGTTTCCGTGACTGCCTGTGATGTTAGAAAGAACAAGGTAGGTTGCAGTGCGTCTGGTGTAACATTACTTGTTCAAGCTCCCACCACACTTTGTGAGGGTTGGGCTTCATGACAAGTAGAAAGTTGCAAACAGCCTTCTAAGGGTTCAGCCAATACAACCATCACAATTGTCTATTTTGCTATTGTACCGCCGTATTTAAGATTATTTCATAGGGTTCAGGAAGGAAAGATACAACCTTGTTTGGCTTGAAACTATGAAGGAACCTCCATTGAAAACAAATCAAATCATCATTTCAAACCTATCAGGCTTTTCTTAAAGCCTTTCTTTAAGGCCATACTCATGCCTTGCAAACCAAATATGATACCTTAGTCTTGCTTGCGAAAACGGCGGTAAGTTGCTTAAATTCTACAAATTTAAGTTGAATAATTCATTTTGGTGTTTTGTGTCAGCATTCCAGCTTTTTATTTTGTGCTTTGTGGACTTATTATTACTACCAATCACTTAGGATCTGACCTGCATGTAAAATAAACCCTGTACTTACACCCCTGCCTAACCCCAGTACTGTGTACACGCTTCAATACAAGCTGTGCATACACTGTGTGCACAATTATTAGGCAAGTTGTATTTTTGAGGATTCATTTTATTATTGAACAACTACAGTGCTCTTGGTCAATCCAAAATGTTAATGAACCTAAACCTTAATGTTTACGAAAGTAAAAGTGAGGTTTTGTCTTTCTTACAAGAATATATATATGTTTTGCTATTATTAGGCAACTATTAGTATGCAGAATTATTATGCAACTAAATAAAAAAACTAAAATGTTCCCATCTCTCTTGTTTATTTTCATCTGTTAAAGTGAGAATAATAAAACAACTCAAAATGTACAAATAAAAATATCCGACATGTCAAAAAAATAAAATCAGTGACCAATATAGCCACCCTTCTTTTCAATAACTGTCACAAGCCTTCCATTCATGGAGTCTGTCAGTTTCTTGATCTGTTGACGATCAACTTTTTGTGCAGCAGCAACCACAGCCTCCCAGACACTGTTCCGAGAGGTGTACTGATTTCCTTCACTGTAAATATCCCGTTTAAGCAGGGCCCACAGGTTCTCAATAGGGTTTAAGTCAGGTGAGGAAGGGGGTCATGTCATTATTTTTTCATCCTTAAGGCCTTTACTGGCTAGCCATGCAATTGAGTACTTTGATGCATGTGATGGAGCATTGTCCTGCATAAAAATCATGGTCTTCTTGAAAGATGCAGACTTTTTCTTGTACCACTGCTTGAAGAAAGTATCGTCTAGAAACTGGCAGTAGGTGTGGGAGTTGATTTTGAGGCCATCTTCAACCCGAAATGGTCCAACTAGCTCATCTTTAATAATACCAGCCCATACCAGTTGGAACCCAAAACGTTGGATTCTTCTCAAAATCTTTGGCAGTTAATTCGCGTCTTTTTTTCTCAATACGTTTCTTGTGACCTTGTTGGCTATTTGCAACAAAACGTTTGATGGTTATGTGGTCACGCCCCAATATCTTAGCAATTTCAAGAGTGCTGCATCCCTCTGAAATACTTGTTACAATGTTTGACTTTTCAGAGTCCGTTAAATCTCTTTTTTGGCCCATTTTGCCTGAGAAAGAGAAACTGCCTAATAATTATGCATACCTTGATATAGAGTGTAGATCTCCTTAGGCCACACCTTAACTCATTACACAAATACACATCACCTGGTATGCTTAAATCCAATAAGCACTTAGGTTTATACAGCTTGAAGTTGGGAAATATGCATAAAAATTATGATATGGCCAAAATACTCACTTGCCTAATAATTGTGCACACAGTGTATGCATACTGTAGTTATTGGTGTGCATATATATGTCGATCCATGTGCATATATGGGCATGGATGCATACACAAGAAGCAAATCTAGGTTTAAAATTAAAATAAATATCACTGAAGAACAGTAGACTTACCTTGTGTTTGCACCCATGTACAGTTTCTGGTCCATAAGCTGCCAACATGTTCTGATTTTATATATTGTTTTTCTCTCTCCTTGTTGTCATTCTCTTGACTTCTCATTCCTCTCCATCCTTTTTTTATATCCTGCAACATGGCATCTCTTCCTCTCTGTCCATCTGTCTTTCTGTCTGTCTTTTCTATAAATCTGCAACAGATTCAGACTCCCACCCCTCAGCCTGCTCCAGGAGCCCCACTGGTCCCTGCTACCACCCAGCCACCTCCTCAAGGAATCTCCCAACAGGTAAGACACTTGACAAACCTAAGAATGGAAGTCACTCAATATAGTTTAAGAAATAACTCTGCCTTTTCATTGTGCTTATAAATAGCAATAACTTATAGGCCGGCTTTCCCTTTGGCAGTGCTAACCTTGAAGCTAAGGCAACAACTTCAAAGAGCTGGCACTTTGCCTGTAGTAACAGTCCTCTGAAAAGATTGTGTTTTTACCCTCAGCTCAACTGCTGTGAACTGGTTTCAGTCCTAAACTGATGTGATTGAGCATGAAATTGGATGTTAATCAGAGATCAAGTGTTTGTTTCAGAAATAATTGGAATGTATAAAGTTCTTGTATGAACCTCCATAACAACCATTCAACCATAAACACTTGCGGTGTCTACATAAGAGTCAGATTTGAAGCCATGACATTTATTTTACATTTTATAAAAATAAACATTTTTACGAACTCATTTTGCATATCACATGGTTAATTTCACGATTTTTTCTAGGGGTTGTTGTTATATTGGTTACCAACCACCCCGGAAATTATCTATAAAAGGGGATAATTTTTTACTTTATTAGATACATTTGATTTTCCCAGCTGGCAATCTCCAAATTACTTTTTTTTTTTACCAAATTTGAGTTTATCCAGGTTATTTAAAGCCGGACATGACTGGGAGCTCCACTCGATACAACAAATTATGTTTATTAGTGGGATTTTATATATTTATTAATTTACTCTCTTCTTTCCTCTCCCACTACTCTCTCTCTCTATTTCTCCAGGTGATCTTGTCCAGTACATCACTTCAGAGCCCCACACATTCTCTGACGCAGGCATCTGCACAGGTACATAAAGTAACACCACTATTTTGATGTAAAATACGTTACACAATACTTCTTCATAAACACATTTTACAATGGACACACAAGCTGGCACTGGTTAGGCTTTAAGTCAAGTTCATATACCTGTCTGCAGTGCATCCATCTTTACCAAAACATACAATTTAAATCTTGATTCACATGTTGTTGCATGTTTTGCACAAATTGTTTCTCAGTGTCTTCGTGTGCTCAGTTTTTTTCTTTCCATTCTCTGTCCCACATCGGCATGCTGCCTGTGTTCATCACCGGGTTTGTTTTTATGTGTTTATACATGCCTTCATACATGACTTCATTGTCTGTATGCATGTATGTGTGTGTGGTGATATGTTTGTTTTTTTGCACACAAAAAAATGGATGGGTGTTTTGCGTTTAGTTTTGTGACCTCAGTCCATCTCCCTCTATAGAACATCTTTATCTTCTTTACCAAGCTGCTCAGCTAGTTTTGGTTCAGGTATTAGCATGTATGACAGTGTGCCTAGATGAACTGTACAGAGTGGCCCGTGTGTGACTTTCCTATTGTATAAGTGTGTACTTTGGTAGATAATTGTGTATCCATGTGATTCGGTTGTTAAATCTGTTCCTGAACCTGTGAAGTCGTACCGTACATTGTCTTAAGTTGTTTGTGGTTGCATGATCATAGAGTTATGTACATTTAAAAAAATCATCGTATGACATTGTTTTTGACTAATATGAGACTTTGTCATCATCGGGCCGGATCAGTATTCCACTTGTTTTGCTCGGAGAGTTGTTTTTTTGAAGCCCTCCGGTGACAAACCTGTCAGTAACGGGTCAGTGAACTATGGGTGGTCTCTTTCCCCTGCTGTTTGTATTTGATCATGATTTATCTTAGATAGTGTTAACGAATATTGTTTGAACTAACAGTGAAACTAAAGACCAGCTTTAGCTCACTGTCCCATTACCAAGGCAATTGGCCGTCAGTCTTATCTGTGCTCATCACATCTGATCACGTGTTGGGGTTCATCTACCGCCGCATCCTCCCTGTGACGTTGCTGCTCTTTCCTTTTTTCTCACCAGTCCTCTGCCTTATCCTTCTCCTTTCTTCCCTTCTTTTTTCCTACCTGCTTTCTCCTCTTCTTCCCACTTCTGGCCTCTTCCTCCTTCTTCTCAGCCCGCTGTAACTCCGCCCATGTCTGTTTCCTTGGTGACCCTGCCTTCCCAGTCTCCGCCCCTCCCTGTTACCATGCCGACAGCAGTCATGGCTTGCCCCACCTCTCCTCAGCCACATTCTGTTGGTTTGGTGCCTACTATTATTCCCCCGCCTCCTCTTACTGTGCCCACGCCTGCTCCTCAGCCATTGGTTACTGTGGTGCCAATCATCAGTGTAGTCCCCGCCCCGCCCAACACTCCCATGGAAACCCTTCCCCAGGTACTGGACAGTCCAATGCGCCAAGTGGATGTCTTGTTGTCCCTATTCACTGTGCTCATATTGGTTAAATGCTGTGTGCTGTTGTTGTTGGTAATAATTTTTCTATAGGCTTTGATTATGATTGATTATGATTTTTAACATTGTTTTTGAGGACTTAATAGGTTAGTATCCATATTTGCAGCCCTGTGTTTAACAGTTGGAAAAGTTTCCTGGGTTGTTTGTGTGATGTCACCAATACATCTGGAAACGCTACAAGAGACAGTTATGATTGGTCTACAAATATATTAAATTAATTAGTGCATGAGCCGCACCTAATGAATACAATCCAGGTTATATTTTTTCTTTTGGGGCTCTACTTTCTTTCCTCCTTTTTGTTCCGTGCTTTAGTTTTAGGTGTTGTTCACCTCAGTGCTGATTATTTCTGTCCTAGGCCTGTTCTATATAATTTCATTCAAATAAGTCCTCCTTGCCAAAATCATTAAGACATTTCTTGCAATGTGGTTAGTTTTCTGTCTTACCTTTGTGACACTATGCGTATATTTAGTGCCCTTCTGCTGTATTATCTTAACCCAATACTCCTGTGGTATTGGTAGCTCAAATCGTGTGTGTGTGTGTGTGTGTGTGTGTGTGTGTGTGTGTGTGTGTGTGTGTGTGTGTGTGTGTGTGTGTGTGTGTGTGTGTGTGTGTGTGTGTGTGTGTGTGTGTGTGTGTTCAGTCTGCATCTCAGTCTTCAGAGCTGTCCCAGTCCCAACTCCAGCCACCTCAAGTCCTCTCATCAATAGAGAGGTAATGAATAAACTAAGTAAAATAGACCCGCACACAATGTACAATCACTAAACTAATGCCACACTCCTCACGTCTAATCTTCCAATCCTTCAGTGCCTACCTACTTTTTAAATATGGCCTCTCTTTCTCCTTGTACCTCAGTGGCCACTCGGAGGCTTCAGGTCTGAGTGACGGCAACGATGGAGGAGGTCGCCACGAAGGGCGCTCCACCAAGAGGCATCAGAGACGTTCAGTACGCAGTCGATCACGCAATGAGAAGCTCTCCAAGGCCAAACTCAATGTCCTCAATGTAATAGCACATCATACAAACCTGATGTAGTCTTAATGAAACAATACATCTTCTCTTGTACTGTGCCACTGTTGGTATTATTGGTTGTCAAAGAGTTATGAGTTGCAATAACAGCAAGAAGAAAAATCTGATATATTAAACAGCTGTGTTTACATTCTGACTCATCGTTTCTAATTGTTTTTTCTCTTTCTGTGTGTGTGTGTGTGTGCGTGTGCGTGTGTGTGTGTGTAGATCTCCAACCGAGGAGACAGGGTAGCAGAGTGTCAGCTGGAGACCCACAACAGGAAGATGGTGACCTTCAGGTTTGACCTGGATGGAGACAACCCCGAGGAGATCGCCCAAATCATGGTACAAACACCCTCACTTGTTTCATTCATTTGCCCTCCAGCCATATTCAAACTACTGTATGATACTCAATTGCACACACATTTTACATTAGACATTTTTTTTTCAACTGTGTGCCCAGGTCCAGAGCGAGTTCATTCTGGAGAGTGAGAGGGAGTCGTTCATTGAGCAGGTCAGAGAGGTGATAGAGAACGCTGACGAGAAAGGAGAAAAGAGCCAGGTAAATTTAACAGTCTTTTTTTTAAATTCTCTCTTTTTGTATTTGTTATAGGGTTCTTTGGAGACTTCCTGGTGCATTGATTTAGTTGCTGGTCTTTTTATATGCACACACACACACATTACATAAAGGCAACACAATGCAATTTCAAACATCATTGTCTTGTTGCTCTACAGATGACAGGTGATATGGAGCAGCAGATTCCTACCATATCTCTACCCATGCCAGGTAAAAAACAACAACATAGAAAGCCTTAGAATAGTATCAGCTCTCAGGCACCAGTTTTAGTGCCCATGGTCCCCATAACACCTGGCTTTAAGTGTACATAATGCATGGCAATCAATGGCAGTATTCATATCCTACACAAAGATCTCCCATAGTGTGTCTGAAATGTTTCGATTTTGCATTCACAGAGCTTCCTGTTTTTGCATGTTATTCTATCAGATAATAACAAATTGACTGTACATTGACATTCATCTCTTCCCAGACATCACTCCCAGTGCCACAGCACAAGTTGTCCACTCAGCAGGTCGACGGTTCATCGTCAGCCCCGTACCTGAAGCCAGACTGAAGGAGCAAATGCTTCCCATCTGTCCTTCTCTCTCTGCAACTCCTATTGAAACAGGTAAGGATTTGTGTGTGATTGTACTGTTTGTATGACCTTTTAAAAGTCAGCAAAGAGTTGTTTACTTACCAAATAGGTATGGTACAACCTGTCCACAAATGTTCCTTGGACCGTTCAAATGTTATCATACTTGTGGCCAAAAACAAAAAAAAAAAAGTAAGAAACAGCTTGGGAAGGAAAAAAATCCGATTTCAATTTCCAAACACACACACACAAATTCACACTAAATGACAGTGTACTGTGCCACACACCTATCAGATTACGCTGTAAAGCTTTTAGAGGGAATTGCTCAATGTCCTCCTGTCCAAATGCAATAACAACCCGGCATTCATTTAATTTGATACCAGAGGATCTTCTGGTGGAGCATTTGAATATAAATAGCTGGATATGTCTTCATTTATGTACATGTATCTAACTGTACACATTTTTGCACAACATAATGTTCAAACATAATAGCTAACAATAAAAGAGGAACTGAAGGAGAAGTGCAAAAACTTCTATTTCTTCTTAGTCCTTAATCATTTTCTGGATATTGCAACCCTTTGCTGTATTTTGTTACTGGTTTCACACCCCTTTTTGAGACATAAGGAGACTATAGGGGAAACAAATCCAATCTGGATCACTAGACTGAATGTCGCCAGACTCATACAGTAAGTGGATAACTGGATAACTGGATAACTGTCCTCCTCTCTCAACATCTAACCTTGACACATGCTGAAACCTACATTTGCTGGGTGGAGATGCAAACTTAGGCATCACTTAAACCATCACAAGACAGCCTTCTTTGTATCCCAAAAATGGCCTTCTGAAGGAGTATTGCACCACTTTGGCATTGCACTCCTACAATATTGTTGGACCCAACTTGAAGCATTTCTCAAGACCTGTAATCAGACTCTGATGTGTAGAATCAGTGGAGTTCCCCTTTAACTAAACTAAGTCACCTACTGTAACCTTATTGGACATATGACCTGTCCTATGTGGATAAATAATACCCAATCGTGTCTTTCTTTTGTTCCAGTTTCAGCTCCAGCTCCGTCTCAGACTGTGGGCCAAGGTTTGGCTTTGTCCCAGTCTGCTGGAGTCATCAGTTTACAGCAAGCCTTCTCTGAGCTCAGACAGAATCACCCCAATCAGTTTGATGCGGGTCCCAGCACCGCTCCGGCTTCTATCCACTCCACCCACCATCCCCTACTACAACCTGCTGCTGTATCCCCTGTCCCTTTGCAGACTGGCACGGTCGCTCCCACTGTAGACCCTATGGCTGGACTGGTCCCTTCTAATTTAAACCAGGCACAGGAGCATATGTTGGAGGCCTCTCTCTCTCCCCCGTCCTCCTCTTCCAACCCGACTTCTGTACCCGCTGTCTCCTCTTCCTCCCCTCCTTCTACTGTGGCCAACCAGTCCATCCTTCAGTCAACGGTTCTTTCTCAGCCCGTGTTACAGGCAGTGTCCCAACCCCAAACCCAAACCCAAACCCAAGGCCAAGCACAAATTCAGCCCCAGGCATTCACCCACCCTCAGCCGGCTCAAACCGTTTCTGCCGCTATTGCTACTTCAGTACCTTCCACCTTACCACCTGTGGCCAGTATCCCAAGCGTTCCCCCAACAATGCTCCCCTCCCCTCCTCCACCCATCCAAACCGCTCCCCTCCTGACCTCCCCTCCCTCCTCCTCCACTCTTATAGCCAGTGATGGATCCTCAGATCACATGTCCATCTCCCCTATCTCCTCCACTACTCCTTCCCTTTCTTCTGTTGTGGTCCCTACCAGCGCCATCCCCGGCCCCCTGTTGGCTCCTCCTCCCCCGGGTGCAGCCTCCCACCTCACCCCTCCTCCCTCCGCCCCTTCCTCCTCCTCCTCCGTGGGGCTTCAGTCGGTGGCCTCCAATGTGCCCGTAGTCCAACCCACCCTGGTCCACTCCCAGCCACAGACGGCAGCGCTGCCCGGCCAGACGCACACACACTGTGGAGAATGTGACGCGAGGTGAGAGGTGGTCGATATTAGTCTTTACTTATTAGGACCTGTATAGTAACGAAAAACTGTAAAAGCCCCTGTAAACAAAATAATTTTAACTGTGTAATGTGCAGAGTTTGTTAGATGACAGTAAGCATCTGAAAGGAGTTGGGCATATGTATCAATCAAAAAGATATTGTCATTAAAGTAAGATAAACTATACAGAAATTCAGGTTAGATGAGGCGGGCCATGCTGTGGTTCTTATTACACAATAAGTATTTTGAACCAATCACGGCAGTTCTCCGCCCGAACGTTTCATAAAAATCAATGACTTGCCACAGAGTCTGTTTGATATGGCCACACCCACATTCCTGTTGAACTGTATAAACAGTAAAATAGCTGTTTTAACTGAGTTAAATAATATTTATAAAAGCTTATTGAGACTCCCAACTTTGATAGCATATATACATTTGTACTGCATTAGACCAGGTTTCAGAGACTGGAATGGTTCGATTGCTGAGTTTCAGGTGCTTCTGTAAATCTACCACTTATTGAGCCTTAAATAGAGATGAGAAATATTTCTTACTCACTATCCACTGATATTTTTCCCAGGTGTGAGGGATTCACCGAGTCCCAAGGCAAACCGGACGACATCCAAGTTCTGGAAAAGAAGCTGCGGTCTCTCTTCATGGACCTTGGAGGGGGGGCCGCCCAGGGGGACATGTTGGCTGCTGACCCTGCCTCTGGAGGCTCTGTGCCAGGCACCTCATCTCCATTAGGCCCTGGTGCTAGTTCCAGCCCGGTCGTCACCACACCTGGAGCCATTCTTCCAACCAATCCGCCTCAGCCCCCCTGCACTCTAGCCCTGGGGACACCTGTTCCCACACAGGGCCCCGGAACACCTATCTCCACCCCTGCACAGATAGGTACGCACCTAGATGATTTTCTCTGCATACGTGCTACTGTCACTGTTAGTTGAGCTGTGTTTTTAAACTATGTTTCTCATTCACTTTATTATTTCAGCTTCTACAGTCATCCCTGCTTCATCCTTTGGCCAGACCACTCCATCCAAAACTCCCTTATCCAGGGCAACGGTAAGTGATCCAGTTTAGCTGTACTAACCAATAATACAGTAGTTTTTTTTAAATCTAGTTAAATCACTTGTAGTTATATTAATATTAATTTAATAAAGTAGTCCGCAAGCAGAGGGGTGTTTGTAGAAAGTAGAGAATCACAGATAATGTAATTTCTTTGAAACTATGGGTGCTTCAAGGTGTTTATTCTCACTCCAGTTTTCTAAACTCATCTGGCATGGACATTTTTTCTTTTAACGATCTCCACAATGACCGCAATTCTTATAACACCCTCTTCAAATCTTTCTCTCTCTCATTTCTACCTCTCTGTCTTCTCATCACCTCTCTTTCTCTGGGACTAGGCCACTTCTCCTCCTTCAGAACTCCTGCCACCTTTACCTGGACCTTGTGTAATACAGGTGTTTGTTTTGTTTTTTCCCCCCCAACATGTTCAGAGCTCTTTTTCAAATGCAATGTTACACTGAATTGATTCTGAGTCTTTAATGCTTATACACGCAGCTCCATGTTGTATCTGTTGTGTGTCAATTGGGCTTCTGCTGTGGAAACTCAGAATAAATGAGAATAGAGCTCAATAAGGGGCATAGAAGCCATAGAATGTGACAAATGGATGCATTAAACAACAAAGAAATGCCTTTACTTTATGATTTCAATAAAGACTTATTATAGAGGATGGAAGAAAGTAGGAGCAAATTAAAGCTGGTTTAGAGAAAGAGTGAGAGACATAGTAACAGAATTGGACAGCGGGAGGCGGCAAGCAAACAGACAGACTGAGTACCGGATGGCTTCAGGGCAGACAAGACAATTGAATTGATTTTAATTTCCAGACTGTTTTTGTTGTGGCTGTGAATGCGGACGTCCAAAAATAGACCTTCCATCTTAACCACTGAACAGTGAAAAAATGACTTGTAGCTCTTTTATGAAAAATCTGCCCCTGCCAACTTGCCGACATTCACTCCTCGTCCCTTATGTAACTCCCTCGTGGGCCAGACTTGTCCTGTTTGATTAAGATAATCCTGCTGCAGTGAAAGCTCACAAGGGATTTGACTGTAATGAGTTATTTTTTAATTGCAGCTAAAATTCTCAGGAGAATAGAATACCTTCCATGCCCTCCACTTCGTGTGTGTGTGTGTGTGTGTGTGTGTGTGTGTGTGTGTGTGTGTGTGTGTGTGTGTGTGTGTGTGTGTGTGTGTGTGTGTGTGTGTGTGTGTGTGTGTGTGTGTGTGTGTGTGTGTGTGTGTGTGTGTGTGTGTGTGTGTGTGTGTGTGTGTGTGTGTGTGTGTGTGTGTGTGTGTGTGTGTGTGTGTGTGATAGCACAGGAGAGGGGTGGGATTTAGTGGAATTTGGAAAGATAATGCCTTTTGACATTTGACTTTGGAGTTTTACAAAAGTAATACAATGCTAATTTCAGAATGTTTGCTCCAGTTTTGATTAAGCAGAAATGATACAACTTATTTTCTCAAAAGATAGGGAACTAATAAGTCATTGCTTGTTCAGTCCCAGAAGATTGGATCATTATTATGCAGAAATGATTCTCAAGGCTATTTCCTGTTTTGATGTATGTCCTGATATTGCAAGTGTAACTTGTATTTAAAGCATGAAACTAAATTATTTTATTTCCAACATGCTTGGAATCATTCGTTTGGACAACAACAATTTGTAAAACAATAAAATAATATCTGCATAGTGTCAGTGAAAAATAATATTTAACTATGGTCCTGTCCTTGTAGCCGTACATGTATGCTTTTGGCTAATCTGTGTTTGTATTGCTTATCAACTTCAGTGTGTCTGTGTGTGTGTGTTCATGTTTTTTTTTGTGTTTTAATTAAACAAGTAATTGTAATTAAAAGTCTGTCTTTTTCCTCCAGTCCCAGCAGCCTCTGGAGGACCTGGATGCTCAGTTGAGGAGAGCACTGAGCCCAGAGACTGTTCCTGTCACACAGGTGAACACACACACACACGTTAACATATACTGACAATGTTCTAATTCAAAGGCATTACTCAATACTAACCTATTCATCGTCTCTGTCCATGATAACTGCAGAGCTCTCACAGTGGCATACCTTCAGCGGGACAAACAAGTATGTGTAAATTAAAGAATATATCGGTCTATTTTTTTTTTTACTTTTCCATCATTGTTTAATTCATTGTTGGAACATTTGTGACATCCTGTCTTTCAGTTCCCTTCTCTCTGGATGATGAAGCTTTTTCAGCCTCTGGTGCAATTAAACTGGGAAGGTTTCAGGTAAGATTTACAGACCACACATAAATACACGATGCATTTTTTTTACCGTTGAAGGGTAATAAATAATAAGAAATGTAGTTTGGAATCCAATATTTTTATTTCAGATTGTGAACACGGTACTGTCTCTATGTAGGCCTATATTTTAAATACTTCAAACTAACAAAACATTTATTAAATACTGTATCATGACAGTTCAAGCAGTGTAAAACTTTCAGGAAAAGTCTGTGAACCTTAAAATGAAGGGAGAATAGCTTTAATTCCATATTTTGCAACTTTGCAAAGTTTCAATTTGCATGCTTCCTTAAGATTGGTATATTTTAGGCTGCTTGCTAAAAACAAGCTTTCCTACCCCGTGAAGCCGCTCTGTATATTTTTTGGAGGGGGAAAACCTGTTTTAACTAACAGTGTAATTAACAGTTTGTGAGAGAAAATCTTGGTAATCCTACACACCTGTTCTCTTGTCACTGATTAGGTCTCGTTGGCCTCTGAAGAGCCTGCTGTCATAAGGCCGGCCTGCACTGAATCTTCCTCCACCTCCTCCTCTTCCTCCTCCTCGTCCTCCTCCAGTCTGTCCAGCCCAGAGAACACACTGCACAAGAGCTCCTCTTCTGCTCTGAGAGCGGGAGGGGGAGGAGACGTGGTGGACGGACTGCTGCAAAGGACTCTGGGAGTTTCCCACCAGCCCTCACCTTTCACTTCCCCCTGCCCCTCTCCTAAGCCCACCACTACCATAGGACGCTTCCAGGTATTTCCTGTTTCATTATGCCTCCAGTCCTCGCAAGCAATAGCTGAAGGCATTATGGTTTTTTTTAGGTTGTCCATCCGCGCCATTCTTGTGAGCGCCTTTTTGAGGGATTTTCTTTAAAGTTTACACAAATGTCGACTCTGACTTGAGGATGAAACGATTCCATTTTAGAGGTCAAAGGTCACTGTGACCTCAAATCCTGTGAGCACAACATTTTAAAGATAGATTGTTGTCAAATTTAGCACAAACTGACAATTGTACTCAAGGAAGAACTGATTTGATTTTGGAGGTCAAAGGTTTCTGCGACCTTACATATTATAGCTTCTTAGGAGCTTTAAAGCGTCGCCTACCTCCACTGTTCTTTCCCCATCACACACCAGTCCAGACGGTAGTTCTAGGTGATCATGTAGTGAAAAGAGTCAGGGGATTATTTGCTACACAAACTATAAAAAAAACTAATGCTTCCCTCCTTTGTCTATTCATTCATTATTTAATATGTGATTTCAGGTTACCACCAACCCAGAGGCTCGTGTTGGTAGATTCTCAGTCAGTCTTGCCCAGGAGCAGACTCCTCCGCCCGCTGCACACACTGCCAACGGCCCCAGTGAGACGGTGCAGATCTTGAGTCCAGACTCGGGTCATAAAGCCTCGCTGCCCAGTCTAAACAACAACTCCTTCAACAACTCCTACGTCAGCAGCGACAACGACTCCGAATTCGAGGACGAGGACTTCAAACGGGAAGTCAGCCACCTCAGAGAAAAGCAAGTTATCCCTTCCTCTCTTCTCACAAATCTCTTGTTCTCTTATCAATGCTCCCTTCTTTCAATTCTCCATCATCTCTTCTTTATTATGGTGAGCTGCTCTAAAAAGAAAAAACAATATTATTTCTTGTCATATTTTTTTTTATGCCCCAAAAACCCCTCAAGAATGAGGTTACCCACCCACTACATGACCTCTTTCTCTAGCTCTTATCTCTTTTCCTTAACTTTGTGAAAACTAGGCCTCCATTTCTCTCATTGTTATTCCTCAACAATACTCATTCCCACTTTCTCCCACCAGGCACATGCATGAGATCCAAGCGCTCCACTCCCGCCAGAAGGATGAAATAGACCAGCTCTTTACCAAACTGGGAAAGGTATCCCACCTTGATTTCCCCAGTGCAGACAAATTTAAATTTCACATCACGTACAGTACATAGAGACCAAACATTCTCCCTTTGGTCTGGCTGTAGGTTCCCCCGGCGGCAGTCATCCCTCCGGTTATAGCCTTGACTGGAAGAAGGAGACGACCGACCAAAAACAAGTCCACCAAATCGTCCAGAACCAGCTCTATGCAGGGCAGCAAGAGCCCCTTACAGCCAGGTAGGCTCCCGTTTCAACTATAATTCACTTCAGCCAAAGTCCAAGGAAACGTAGTTTCTTACTTACTCCTAGTGGTAAATAGCCATGCAGTGTTTGACCTAGTGTTTGAGTCAAGATTTCGGCCCCCTCTCCAAAACAACGTGGGTTGTGAATAAAATAATAAATAAAATAAAATGTGTTTTTGGTTTATGTTGCTCACAAAGAACAAATATTGTCCCATATAATTATTGTAGTGTCATCCTCAGATTATAAAATACTTTTTCTTTTTTCCAAACAATTTGTATTGGTGAGAAGCATGAATTAACAAACACAGCGCTCGATATACAGGTCACTGTTTTTCACATAAAATACTATTTTTCTTTTATGAAAAAAATCCTAAACTAATGTTAATCTAATGATTGGTGCACATGTTAACATATGCTAAACAATCATGGTAAACATTATCTCCTAATGTCAGCATAATGGCAACAGTATCATGCAGGTTTACGTTAGCAGGTTTACGTTAGCATTTAGCTCAAGAACTGCTGTACCTGCAGAAAGAACACCCTCACAGAGCTGCTAGCATGGCTGAATTGCTGAGCGATGTGAGCAACACAAATGAACTTTCAATGACTTCGCTAAATCCTGAACAAACTGAAACCTTAAATATCAGCGCAGGTAAACCACCAGAAGAAAGTGTGAAAATGTAAATGTTTTGTATTTTGGTTGAACTGACCATGTAACCCCTTCACCTGTAAATCACCAACATATTCATGTTAATCTTGAAGTCCACTTCACTACAGGATGATCAAAAAAATGTGCCCTAACATTACACCGTCTCTGTGTTTTATCCATCCATGTGCACATATATGTGTGTGTGTTTATCTGCTTGGGGGTACACATGAATGTGGGTTTTTACGCTGGCGCAGGCTCAGAGCTTGAACTTTTCTGACTGCTTTCCCTGTCTGTCTCTCTCTCTGTGTATTGTGCGTGTGTGCTGGGTGGTGTGTCTCTGTAAATGTCTGGGGGTGACGTTTGTGTCTTAATTATCCGTTCCTCTTTGTGCGCGTCCGTGTGTGTGTGTGTGTGTGTGTTTGTGTCTGGGGGTTTCCCTGTGGTGTGTGTGTGTGTGTGTGTTTCCTTGCCCTGTCCTCTCCTGCCTATACGCCCTTTGTGCTATCTCCAGGCAGCACTTTATCAGCCCAGAGCGTGCCCACCATGTACCCGGGCCAGCTGGCTCTGTTAGCCCCGGCGGGACTAGCCGACAGCGCAATGCTCCAGCCCCTCAAACCCTCTGCCTCCAGCAACAACAACCTGTGCTCGGCCTACACCAGCGAGGCGGCGCTCTCTGTGCCCAGCCTGTGCGCTCCCACCCCAGGTAGGCCACCACGCGCTAAACAGCAACTGTGGACTCTTTTCCAGTCTGCAGCTATAGGCCCTCACAAGCCTCCCCCCTCACAGCATAAGAAATACTTTTGACACAAACAAAGAAAATGCATGCAGTTGCTGTGTCTTAACTCCACTTAAAACAAGAGACTTCTCACTTCTGTTTCTGTGTCTGTTTCAGTCTGTGTGTAAAGGCAGTGTCATGGCTAACTGACTTGTTGCATTCTTCCTTTTGTATTCCTTCACCTGTGTCTCCTTCCTTCCCTCTCTCTCATCTATACATTTTTCTGACATCCTCTCTTCTCGTCTGTCTCTCTTTCCTCCTTGTCCCTGTTTTTCTTCCGTCCTCTGTCGCTCTTCACTCTTCTCAACATCTCTAATTTTTTCTTCTTCACCTCTCTCTGCACTCATCCTTTCTCTCTTCCATCATCTCTTCCCTCCTCCTCCTCCTCCCTCCCTCTCTTCAGGCTGTGTAAAGTTCAGCTGGGGTTCGGAGCATTCGGCCTTCAAGCCTGGCGGCAGGAGGACGCGCTTTCTGAGTACGCCCTGCTTGGCTCTTTGTGTGTAACGCTTTATTTCTTTGCCCTTTCCTATTTTGTATCCGTAGTCCTCCTTTCTTTAAGTTTAGTTCTTATTTTGGTAGTCACTTCCTGTATCAGTCAAGTCACGGTCATCCTGTCTTCCAATGGGGTTTCCTTCTTTGGTAATGGAAGACCCTCTGCTTCTGACATCACCATTTCAACTTCAAAAAAGTCAACTTTCTTAAGGCATTAGCAGAAGACATGTTAACACCCAGGCCAGGCATAATCACTTGTTACTGTTAAACAATTTCACAACTGAGAGCTTTCTCACTGCATTAGTTGAGGTCTAAGTACTTTGCTTTACATGTATAGCTTAAATCAAAGCCTTTAAAATGCAAACACCCTTAATTTGTAAGTTGGATTTAAAAAATAAGTGTAGGCACAGAAGCAAAACAGAAAATCTGAGTTTACTGCAGGACACAGAAACAGCACATCGACAAATATAATCTTTATTACATCGTCACTTAATTTTTAATCTTCCTCTTCCAAATCTCTCACTATTCTTTCCTCCGCTCCTTTGACATTTCCTAGTCTTCCTTAATAGTCAAGTCAGCGCTCAATGCCAACCTTGTGCACTTTCAGTTAGTTTACAAAAATAACAGCTACATAATTAATAGAATTATTCCAGCAAAATGTTTATTTTGTCTAAATTAACATTTGCAATGTTGTTTTCATCCTAATCTGTTAGCTTTCTGAAGGCCATGTGAAGTATACCAGCCACATCACAAGTCAGCTACAACCATTTTATTAAACGTCTTCTTGTCAACCAGTGACATTAGTGACAGGAAACAGATTTTGTATTAGCCTGTTAATAGATGTCCAGCTGCAGCTTACAGTAAAGGCTCCATTTTCTCCCATTCTTTCCTACAGTATTTAAAATTGATCAGCGTAGGTGGACAGGTTGGATGGCAGTCTTCAAGAATATCAATAAAAACTATGATTTAGAATAATAGAGATGACTGATTGCTAAACAAAATGCTGACCGTAAGAAGTATCAAAAACAGGGTCTGGTATCATTAAAATCTTAAGGATTTCATCTTCATTTTATAGCCAAATATGTTTGCATAAACACTTCATGACAACAGTTAAAAGTTTCAACATCACACAATCCATGTCTAACCTAACAAGCAGACTTAGAAGGAAAGACAACTTGAGACCTGACGACTGAAGATTTCTGTCATACAATTTTTCAAAAGGAAATTTATATTTCTTTCAATTAATATTGATTACTTAATTTATGCACCGTTCTGTTCAAATACTGTGCATCAGTCTTCATTTTTTTGTTTTTTCTTATTCTTTTTTTGTGAGTACAAAATAGTTTTTCTCAAATTATTTTATGATCATAATATGTAGCGTTGGTTAAATGTTTTGTGCTTGATGAAGGGATGTTTATGAATGCCTCTGAACCCTCTGCAGCTCAAACCCTTTCTCTCCCTTCCTTACCCCTACCCCACTCCCCCACTCCCTCACCTTGATTCCCTATCACTGCACAGCCAGAAAGGGAGAGAGACAGACCTGGGTCTTATTGATCTTAAACAAGGTAGTTTAGGAAGAAAAGTGATTGACGCTTCATTTATTGAATCATTTATGGAAAATGACATCTGAAGACTAAAGTGCCATTGCTTGGTTTCACTTCAAATCTCTTTAATATTTACAAGTCTGTAAAATGCGTACTTTCTTTTGATATATAACAAAATCCTGATTTGGACCCAGTTCTGGTGCAACAGTGTGAGCTGTAGAGAGGACTCAGAGCCAGGGGTTTGGTTACCCAAAAGCATCTAAAGGACAGGCCAGACTTTGAAGCCCAAAGACTCAGTTTAGTTTACAGTCAAACACAAGTTTAATCTTCAAGAGCTTTGTTTACAAAATGTTTACCTTCCAGTCTTAACTGCTGTGTTGCTGCTATAGTTACTGTCAACCAAGTGTGCTTAAAGTCGGTGTCTGCACTGTCTCAGAAGGTGTCCTAAATACATTGGCGTCATCATAAGAAGAGCATCTGAACTATGTGGTTCGTGTGTATAATAGCAGCCTTGTGACTTGACATGTGTGGTCAGCCTTTCTCACAGTGCACGGTACAGAACAAACCTCACAGCCCTTTTAATGGATACATTTGAAAACTGCACACATCAGCACCAAACATTCACTTCTTCTAACTTCTCTCATGGGTGCGAAAGGTACTGTCCCAGTGTTCAGATGTTGTTGGGCAACTCAACCCCCACAGTGTTGTTTGTGAACTTATTATTTCAAGTTCAGATGGTCGTTGGTCGGATGCATTCTGTTTGGTTTGTCGGGTGTTTGTTTTTCTTGGGGGCGGGGTTTAACTCTGACTCTCTCCCAATCCTCCAATCGTTGTCTTTCCGGCCGCACAGGGAAGATGGTGAAAAAAGTCTGCCCCTGCAACCAGCTCTGTAGTAACTATCTCTCTTTTTGGTCCTTCCTTCCTCCCTCCATCCATCCATCCATCCATCCATCCCTTCGTCCATCCTTGCACTTGCTCTCCCACGCTTTCATCCTGCTCTCCGGTGTCCCTTAGATCTTCATTTTGATCCTCTGTCAGATTTGAAATCGGTTCAATTCGGTTATTTCAGCTACTGTGACTCAAAGGAAAGATTGCATTTTCAGTTTTGACATCTTAAAAAAAATAGGATTTCTTATAAAAGATCATACAAATGACTTAATGAAATGTCTGAATTGACAAACCATCACAGATTCAAACTGACATCGCATGCACCCGCAAACACACACACACACACACACACACACACACACACACACACACACACACACACACACACACACACACGAACAGCTGTGAGCGCCCCTCCCTTTTCCTCCTCCCTTGTCATGGCTTTGGGGGGTCTTGACTACATTGCCCAGAATTCCATGCTGCTGCAGTCAGTCATGACTCAGCGTCTCCTCATTCTTATTTTCCTCCATTTTATTTAGCATGACGTGACTGTTTTTTGTGAAGGCCAACTGTATGATTAGTTGTTACTGGCTAATCCCTGCATATTATGTCTTTTCTCATGAATATTTCCGAGCCAAGCTCATTTTTTCAGCATCCCCTTTTTGCCTTGTCTGAATTGAGGGGAATAATAAAGGAATGATACATATAAAAAAAAGACAACTGGGAATTATGAATCACGATAGTACAATAACAATAGCATGTTTAATTCATCCTTATGTTCTTTATCACTGGCCCGAGCGAAATGTCAAAAATATATTTGTGGGTAATACACATGCATATTGTCAGAGCTGTGTCTGTAATGTCTGTAATATAGAAAGGGATGGAATAAGGGCAGCTTTGGAACATGCTAAAGTAGTAGTGGTTTTATAACCTTGAAGAGCACAGCACCTACATGTAGACATCCTGGTGTATATGCTCCTCTTTTTCCACTTGTTGTGAATGTGCCCAGATGGGTTTGATGTTCAGGGTTGCTTTAAATAAGCAAACTATCCACTGTCACAGAGCTTGAGTGCCATCTAATGGTCAAAAAAAATCCAGACACAAGATTAGTTTTACATTAGACAAACGGAGATCAACAATATTTAATCTGTTTTGCTCTTAAACAGGATGTGTCATGTGCCCATGTTCTGTTTTCAAATTGTTGCTCTAGTATCATAGTTGAACTCATGTTCCCGTCTGTCATTATAATTTCCATCTTTACAACTAAACAGTATAATTCCATGTCGACATGCTGACCTTCCCTAAAACTTTCCCCAGCCTCCGTCACCATGTAACCTTCATGGACAAGACAAGAAAATGCATTCTCGTTCATTTCAGATAACACCAATCACCTTCTAGTTTGAACAATGCCTCACCCTCTTTTTTCTTCTCCCCCCCTCCTTCCTCTCCCACCTTTCACAGGGACTAACAGCACCAATGCAGTGAGTGGTTCAGGTGTTTTGGGTCAGAGCCAGAGCGGTTCTCAGAGCCTTCCCCCCAATATGTCAGCCCCCCACCAGAGGAAAGGCACCTTCACCGACGACCTCCATAAACTGGTGGACAACTGGGCCAGAGACGCCATGAACCTCTCACAGGTTTAACCACTGTTTACACACATTCAGCAGTGACTCACCAGCTCCTGTGTGTATATATATAGTTATCCAGACAAGAAAGACAGATAGAGGAAAAGGATCTCCACTCTAAATGCTAGTTTGTTAAGTGGTTGGCTACGGTAAACAAAAGCCCCGGGCCAAAACCTACTGGCACTTGGCTAATGTTGTGTTTTTCTAAACCTTTGCCACGTCCTGTATTCATTTGGCACTTTATGTGCGTTTTCATTGGCCAAAACACGAGTTTAGAAGAGAGCCTTGTAAAGTTCGGTTTATTTTCTGATCTAATAGTGTGAGCTAAACAATTCCAAAGAGTGATGACCTTACATTATTGGTTTTCCTTTATTTTAAGCTCTGGGAACATCCGGTTGTAGATAAAGTTGCACAGTGTTCCTTTTTCCAGGCTGCTTTTTAAGACATTTTAAGCATTTTGTAAGTGTTGTCTTTATTCATTGGTTCCTGAGTTTGATAAAATAACTATGATAATGTGTTTCATAATGTACAGATGAGTAAACTAAACTAAAACATTCCACTTTTTACAGGGTAAGAGGAGTGCCAAACAGCTGCAGCAGACCCCAGCACAGGGACACAGCTACGAGGTTAGTTTCAGGGCTAAACCACATCCTGGCAGGATGAGCTGTTTCATTATATGGAAAGAAACCCACAAACAATGTAGCTCTATGCTGTATGTATACAGTACCACTGGCCCCAGGTCTCAATTAGTTAGTGGTTATTTGATTAAATACAGCTTCATGTTAGAGCACCATGTGAGCACAAAATAGGCTAAAATAATAAAGGTCTTAATATTAGATCTTTAACACAGTTTCCCCTTTATGAGACAGGACTACAGGCTGACCCCCTGAGTTGAGGATGGGACAGTTGCCTACTGGTCTTAAATCCCACAAACACACACCACCGTAGCTTCAGTAAATTGTCTGAAAGGTAGTTCTTGGCAAGGGAGCGTTGCAGTCTAAAATCTCACCACTAGATGTCGCTCAACACTCCGATATAACAACTATACCTTTTAAGGAAAGTAATCTGGAGATTAATATGTGCTTTTGCTATGTGGTAAAAGTAACAACTCTTTAAAGTGTTACAAAGAAAAAACGATTTCTTCATATACCATTTCCACCTCTCTAGGTCATCCAGTCTGCCAACCTTGGCAGGAAGTACTCGGCTCCCAGCCAGCTGTGTGCCAGCAGCCTTGGAGGTTCCGGCCACCTCCCCACCAACTCCACCACCACCGCTGCTACCTCTCTGGCCGCTCGCAAGGGCTCCCTGTGCCACCCCCCAGCTGCCTCCTCCACTGGGCCTCAACCTGCCCACTTCATCCCCTACACACCCACCCCCGCCTACAGCGCACAATGGTCCGGTCCGACCCAGCACCAGGCCAACCCCCCCAACCAGCCTGGGCCTCTACTGGTCAGCACCTCTCAGCCCTTAGGCCCCTACCCCACCACGGTGTCTGGACAGGGCCAAGGGGGGCCGCTCCAGGCTTTCCATCTGACCAACGCTCTGCAGAAGTCTGTGAGCAACCCAGGAGGACCCAACCTAAGGACCACGTAGGGCTAAGGGGGGAGGGCTGGTTTGAATCACGGCCCGCGACTGGACTGAACTGGACTGGTTTGGAACAAGAGTGTTATGATGCGCTTGATTGGCCTGGAATGGGATGGAAGAAGTGTTGAAGTGTGTTGAGCAAGGAGTTTGAAATGACAGAAGCTGACCTGAGAAAAAAGGAAATGGAAGAGGCAAGAATAAATCAGGAAAGCGACCATCTACGCTATTGTGTGACAGCCAGCCAAATGCTCAAGGATAAAAGGACAGACTCATGAGTGCAGTGTTAAAAGGCCAAAGAGGTATTGACAGGGCGTGGGATTGGTGGTAATATTTTGTTTGTGTGTGAGGTATCATGTATAGGCACTTAACGTTTCATGCTCTAAATGAAGTGAAAAAGTATTGTGAGAAAGTGAAGTGGGGAGATGTTGCATCAGGTTGAGAAAGGAGGAATGTGGTGGCCAGTCTTTACAAAAAAAATCGACTTGTGTCCAAACAGCACCTCATAATAGATTCTAATCCTGTAGTTGCTTGAAATATTTCACACTTTTAAGGTATCAAGCTCTCAAAGAAGATGGCACTCTATAAAGAGGGCAACTTGTGGATACAGTGGACGGAGAATGGCTGGCCATCACATTAAGGATGTCTTTTTTTTTTCGGTGTAAACATCAGACCAAGCGCATGAGGCAATGTCACTCTGGAATCAAGCTGCGGCAGTGTTCCTGCCAGCAGTTTGCATCATTTTGCGCCCCCCCCCCCCTAACTTGTAAGAAAGGAGGGGAGATTTTTCTTCACGGAACAGAATTTGGATATTTTTTCTTAACTATTTAAAAGCACAAAAAAATATATAATAATATTAATAATAATAAATCAAATGCCCCCTTTAGCATTTGGAGCTGAGCTGACCTCAAGCCTGCTTTCAGAGTAGGCAGAGTCCGGTCCTCATTGGGGTCTTTCTCGTCAGCTTGAGAGAGAACAAATCATGACAGCTACTCCTCTGTCACCTCCTCTCTCCCGTTCCTCCCTCGTTCTGACACAACCATTCAAACAGGTGTGGATAGAGGGAGGGAGTGAGAGAGAGGGGGGGGAGAAAGAAGATGAGCAGCAAGAGAGTGTCTGTTTTCAATAGCAGTCAGACACCTCATCAGTCTCGTCTTCCCCTGCTTACGTTTAGAGGCGTGTGCACCGTGGCTAAAGAACTAAATGGACAAGACACCTCTTCCTCCGTCTACGTCTCTCTGTTGCCATTTGAAGCAATAACAGCAGAAAACTTTTAGAGAAGAAGAAGACAAAAACATGAGAACTGGGTGTGAACAAGTGGCCTTGTTATCAGAATAGAGTCCCTGTACAGTTTGTGTGTCTTTGTTTATTTTTTTAGACTGTCAGCTATGATGATTCCATTTTGTTTTTTGTTGTTGTTTTTTTGGGGTTTGTTTTGCTCGCTGCCCCCAGCTAGCAATCTGACACACACACACACACACACACACACACACACACACACAGTATGTGACATTCATATAAATACACACACCTGCATACACACACAAGAGGCGTAGCAGCCGTTTAACACACACACAGATCCACAGACTAATGCCTCAGTTCTCCCTATCATCATTAGGTTGCTTTCAACGTTTTTGTGTTGAAATGATTGCAATGTACATTATTGTCAGAGTTATTGTTGTTTATGGTTATTATTCTATTTAAAAAAAGAAACAAAAAACAAGAGTGCGTTCTGTCGATGGACCTGTTATACGAGCACATCGCTGTACGATGTGGAAACACTGTGATTTACTGTCGTTTAGTACTAGCCTCAATGTTGTTGGACAACATTAGTTTTTAGGGTGAAATGTCACAAAAACAAAAGCATATAGAGAACGGTTAGCGGTCCTTTGGCTTTCAATTCACTGCTTTCAGCAAATGGATTCTCATCATTATGTGAAAAATTGAAAGTCCCTCTTTTCAATAATCGTCCTCACAAGCAGTCACTGAAGACAAAAATCCGAAACCAAATGCCTTAAAGACAACTACTCAACTGCAGTGTCAGTTCATCTTCATGACTGATTTGAATTGAAAGCCAAAAATGACCTCCGAGCCGAAATATAAAGACAAACCGGGGGTGAACGGCAGGATAGTTGATATTTAGATAATAAAGTAATGCTAGCTATTTTTTGTTTTGTTTTCTTAATACAGTACTCATATATCAGACACTTTAAATAGCCCTCCTCTTCCCTTTCTCCCCTGGTGTTTGTTAGATGAATGTGAATGTATAAACCAATGGTGTCCATTGTAATGTACTTGAAAATGTATTTTGATTTTTTTTGCTTTCTTTCGCTTCCCCACCCCACCTAGAGCCTCCGGTGAATACTGGAGGTAATTACTAGTGCCTTGCATCCCTCCTGTTTATTGTTTTGTGGACGGTTGAGGACTTGGGTTAAAGCGAGCACACTTGGCAGCGCGTGTGAGGAATGTTGGGAGGTGTGTCCCTTTTTGAAGTCAGTGGTGATGATGTGACCTGAGCTTAGTGGAGCAGGTATACAGTAGATTGGCGGAGAATAACAGTAATAGTGGCTGTTGGTAGCTGCTACTGTGTGTGCTATAGCTGGTTTGTGGTCAATTTATCTTTGAGTGATAACCCCAAGAAATCAGAATGTTTCCCTTGTGTTGTGTTAAAACAATGAAAACTATTTACCATAGACCCTAAACAAATGAGCCTTACTTTCCTGCCATGTGCACCAGTGAGATTGACCCACAGAGGATTGAAAAAGGCCATTGAAGTCAGTGTCGTTTATGTGAAGTGAGGCCTATTGCTGTGCTTTACCCACACCAGGCCTGACTGTCCAAGGCCCGGTAACACCACCAACGTTGATGAAAGACGGAGAGAAAATTTGAGTCCATCAGGGTTTTTAATGTAGATATTAGGGATGAAAAGAAATGGGTGGGGTTATTTTTTCATTTTTTAGGAGAGAGTTAAAGATTGTAAATTGAAGCTTGGACCACTCTGTACTTTATAAGAGTCCCTTCCCATGCAGTTGCAGGATACAGGCAGAAGGGGGCACAGTGTTACAAGGAATTAAAGTTAATCTCTTTTAATGTTGGCCTCACTACAGTGTAATGTAACAGAAGAACCCAATAATAACTCTCCAATCTTCATCAGATTGGTGCACATAACTAAGGCCCGCCCACATGAAACCAGTGGGTAGAGATCAGAAAATTTGAAGAAATACAGACATTTCTCATGTCAAACAACAGCGTAGAGATGTGAGCAAAAGCAGCATTAGAATATACATATTTCAAAAGAGCACTACCGTTGTACTGGAGCCATCTTCCTCCTCAAGTATTGGTATCCCTCTTGGAAAATGTTGGCCATCTGCATTTATGAGGCCAGCAGATTTGGTTGGGGATGCTTCCGCATCAGAGCATTGCTGCTATTGTGTGGGGGGAAGCATGTCTGCAATAGTATGAATATTGGCTCATCGATTCCTGTTCCCACTGTATGTTTCTGAAGCTGCCCCATTGAGGTCCAACGTTTTATCCACAGATTAATGACAGTAAACCAGAAGTTTAAAAGTACAGTATTTTAGCATGAGGGCATCACAGTACTAGAGTTGGTTATGATGATTAAACTGGTAGTGATGATGGGAGCTGGTTTTAAATCCAAGGCCTTTCATACGCCGTCCTGTTTTTCCTCTCTGGTACAAACTTTGACATTCACTTAAACATTTTACTTTTTGCTGTTTTCCATTTTTTTTTCTGTGAATATTTTTTTTCTGGATTCACATCAAAACATGAATAGGTTACTTTGAAAAATGTATTTCAATTCAATTTCTCATGAATAATATTGCAACATTTTTTTTCTACTAGGCAAGTTTGGTTGAAAGCTGTGAATAATCATTGAGCCACTTTGCTTTATTTCTGGTCGTGAGCGTTCTGTTCTTATCATGATCTTTTCAAAGAAGTCAAACCTTTAATAATGCCTTCCCCTCAGTGCCATTTGACTCTTCGTCAGTGGAGTGGAAACATCAGAATAAAAAAAGGGTGTAATTACCTGCTTTTTACTCACTGGAGCTGTTTTTGGTTGCCGGGTAACAATCCTGGATTGTGACTTTGAAATTGCTCAAGCCTCAAAGGATTCCCACAGTAGAGGTTTGAAAACATGTTGCTGTGTCTCTACTACATCTTTAATATGAAAAGAATGCCAAATGCAATGCAATATTATTTAAAATTACAGTATGCTACCAAGCTCTGGGGTTAAAGTTGGATTTGACATTTAGTCATGTTTATTTTTTAAGAGTTGTATTGGAGGACTCTTACTGTGAAAGGCTTAAGAGTTATCCAGTGCCGGCGCTCTTATTGTGAAGTTTCCTGAAGTTAAAGTGGAAAAGTAGGATGCTTTTTCTGGTGACACACAAGCAGTGTAGCAATAGTTGTTGTTTTTAACTCACTCTCATTACATTCAGTTTCTGTTTTCACAGTTTTTGCTTGTTGAGGACTAACTAACCTTTTTATGCTTTTTTTATGTACAAGTGCCCACATGTACAAAATGCCTTTCAGTGCACCAACAGATCAACACAACCATGCATACGCACACAGATTCACATCTCCACGCTGTGCATGTAGCTCGCTCCTGTGGAATGATGTTGATTCTCGTGCACGGTTTTCTTTTACAGACTGTTACTGAAAACATTTCTCTCAACATGTTGATTCTGTTTTCTCGTCTCACTGATGCTCTCACATTTTTTTTCTCACTCGTTTTATCGGCAGTTTTTAATGTCTTTAGCCGCTACCTAACTTAATTCAGTGGTTTCATTTTTTTTCTGTATTGTGTTTGACATTGTACACATTGTTGGTTAAAAGAAACACACATGGATGAATGAATGAAAGAAAGAAAAAAGAAACAAAAAAATTAAGCGTAGGGAGTCATTGGCAGCCTTTCAAGGTATGTTTTGCACTAAGTATAGAGTGTTCAAGCTTCATATTAAAAAAAGAAACTTTGCGCTTTGCGCTACAATACAATGAAATTTGTTACTTTATTTGTAAAAACTTAATAAATAAAAGTTGTTTAAATGATTGTAGTGACTGGACTTTCAATCTGTGAATATGTGGAATCAATTGAATCATGTATCTTTTTTGTTTGTGTTTGAATATCAAGTGCATTACATTTTTAACAGGATAATATAGCTTTGGATGAGTTTTAAAACTGCTTTGCACCTTTTTTTTTGTTTGAGTCCTACAGTGATCACACAGTATAAATGGCTCAGTCAGACTGGATTTGGCACAACTACCGGTAATGTTTCATAGTAACAATTATTCTCTTTTGTTGCAGTATTACTCGTCTCCACATGGCTGCAGCACTTACCTGTATTTACTATGTAACCTGCAGTACTTTGCTGTCTGTACAGGCCTCGTTCCTGTAATCCAGACCATATTACACAGTTTCTGATTCAGGGCCAATCAGGAAACAGCTCGTTATGATGTGCGAATCTGTCCTTAACATCTGTCACCATGGCCACTATGGTCAGCCCACAGAGAAAGAGGTCCAGAGGAAGGAAGGAAGGAAAAGGAGACCTACTGGTATTATAACAATACATTTCCATCATGTAGTCTTCCTGCAATGATATTAATACCGTGTTTAACAAAAGTTTTTAAGAGAGATTGGGAGCTATGCAGGAAGATATTTAGGAGTTATATTACATGTGGTGTGCCGTATTAGCCCTCAAACAATGTTGTCTTTTTTTGGAATGTAAGACCTTTTTTTACCAGTATCCAGTTTGTACTATTCTGGTCATGCTTAGGCAATAGTTATATTATAAATCCATCCTACATACAGCCCTAGTTTATTTGTATATTATTTTTATTTCTATATTATATTTTTATAATTATAGATGCTGTTCTGTTTTATGTATTAGATTCAAGAGAGAATAACGATAAGAAGGGATGATGGAAAAGGAAATGTGACAACCATGAGGTGAAACCAAACCATCAACTTCACTTACACACACACACAATGAACTACAAGGTCGCAGTCTCCTTTCAACACACATGTATTTGGCTTTTTTCAGCTGGTATATGAGCCAAATTAAATGTTAAGACTTAAAAATGTGAGTGTGGAAAAAAATATCAGCTCACACGCTGTTACCTTTTGACTGTGACTTCAAACAATGGTAGTATGATTCATTTCCTATTCATGTATGGATATTCCTGTTTTTCTTCCCAGCCTTGCAGGAAACGATCAAAATTTAGGGTCCTGTTTGTCTGGACAGCTCGGAAGTTTTGGAAGTGACCCTTTACTGTGTCCTGGGTACGGGAATGACCCTGCTTACACCAGCAACAGAGGTAAATAATGAAGAAGCAGTTAGTTGTTGGATGTATTGTATCTAGGAAGAAAAAAAGTAGTGCAGTAATGCCAAAAGAATGTTTGGGTTAGTGTTTGAGATGGTGTAGAAACAGTGTTATTATTACATAGTGTGTCCACCAGGAGTAGACTTTCCAACTGTAAAACGTCAGTGCATTTCTTGGTCACAATGCTTTAATGATAACATTTAAAGGATCCATATCAAACAGGGGTTGCTCCAGTTGTGCTTTTTTGTTGGAACAAAACTAAAAGGTATCAACACTGGCATTAGACTTAAACCAAGTATCCAATATTGAATGAAATCTAGAAAAATACTCAAAATTAAACTTAAGAATATCTAGGCTATATGAGTAAGAATTCTGGTCACAGTAAAATACATGTGTCTAAGGCGATCTCCTTTTCAAAGATTGCATCTGAAGGGGAAAGAGTTATTCAAGTAACACACTTCAGCATATTACCTTCATCAAGGTTAATGATACAGTACATGACACAGATACTTGTAATAAGCTATTTTACAGACATGGCCAACTGTAATATGAAAACAATAATATATAATATGCCCTCTCAAACAGCCCATGTGTACAGGGTAATTACACATAAATACAGGAAGTGATCCCCTTCACTTCTACACAGTGACACACTCTGACACTCATCCCAAGGAGGACATACATCTACTTATTTTAGTTGCCGTGACTAATTAGCAGACTAACATTAGAGTGTGCCTCTTTCTTCTATGGCGGGGTGAAATGAAAGGACACTCTGAGAGAGAGAGAAATGAGAAATGGTGGTGAGGGAGGGAGGTGGAGAAAGATGTTAGGGGAGTGGTGTGTGTGCGGTGGGGGGGGGGGGGGGGTCTTCAGATGTAATGTGTGTGGGAGAAGTTTCAAATGTGCAGACCGCAGCCAGAAAGAACAGCCAGTTCTATGATCCACTTTATGTAAATGATACCAGAATGAGCTGTATAAACCATTTCCTTGAATGAACATACTGCATTATGTGCATATAAAACATTTTAACTTGATATTCAGAATATTAAGCAAAAGTTAAGAAGCTTTGAGTTGTTCTATTCAGTAGATACATATCACTGGATACATGAAAACCTATACCTGTAGTGTGGTACTACAGTAAATTAAATGTAATTTGCATACATTCTCTGGGAACCATGATTGTCTGTGCTCTGTACTAAATTACCTATGCAATCGTTGCAATGGTTGTAGAGATATTTCAGTGTGGACTGAAGTGGTTAACAGTAGACCGACATTGCCACCCACAGAGACACACCACCTAAGTCTGATATGAATGTTGCAAGAAGAAAAAAAATCTCTATAACAAGCATGCATTTTGTAAATAACCTTTTTTATAAAATGACATATCTGAACCACAGATAACAGGTCAGCCATAATGCTAGTAGCACGTCACACTTTTGAAACCCTGTGGGGTCGTTACACAGCATGAAACAGGAAGTGGTCGCTGTTCAAAGTTTTTAGACTTTCACACAATGTCACAACAGCAAATAAATGAAACAGTCGATTAAACCCCTCCGTAGTGCAGCAAACAGTTAAGACAAACCTATACAGGGAAATCTAAGCTGTGGGACAATAAATAGTGTTTACTTTGAGACAGTGTGTTTATGGGAGATGTAGTTTTTAAATCAACAAGTGACAACTAATTCAGAAATGATTTATCCTTGTTTAACACAAGCATATGCAATAGTCCAAATGATAAGGTTTTTTCTAGTGTAAATTTTATATACCTCCAGTTTAAGCTTCATTGTCAGCTAAGCAGACTGAGTAATAGTGTTATTATCGAAACATTCACTACATTGGTCTTATATGTCATAACTAGTGTTGTTATTTTAGTGTCGGGACCAACTACTGATTGTTCTAAAAATATTACATACTGTAATCTTTTCTGTTGACCTTTGTTTTTAGTGATGGGCCTAATGAACGACTGTGTGTGTGTGTGTGTGTGTGTGTGTGTGTGTGTGTGTGTGTGTGTGTGTGTGTGTGTGTGTGTGTGTGTGTGTGTGTGTGTGTGTGTGTGTGTGTGTGTGTGTGTGTGTGTGTGTGTGTGTGTGTGTGTGTGTGTGTGTGTGTGTGTGTGTGTGTGTGTGTTTTCGACCACTGTTTACTAAACACTGTTCATACTTGCATTTCTTGTTCCTGCAAACACACCCTGTCTCTGATAGTGTGTTTAGTTGTGTCTTTGATACGATCATCTGATGTCAAGTTAAAATTACATATTTCCATGTATCCCAAAAGTCTTTTTATTAATACATGAAAATGTAAGACATCCAAAGTAAATGGACGTCCAACACTTAGATACCCCCCCACCCCCTCCCCTCTTCTGCTCATTTACTCATTAACATATTTGTTGCTTTCTAGCTACCCTTGAACCTGCCCTTGAATGAAGAATGTAACCTTTAACTGCAGCTGGACTGTGACCAGGATGTTACTGGAGTGGAACACTTATGCTGGCTGATGATCTTGGTAAATACAGGTTTGTTCTGACTCTGCTCAGTGGGTTCTCAGCAGCAATGGTGGTGGGCGTTTAAGAAAGGCTATTGTTTGCCTTTGTTTTGTAATTTCAATTTCAGTCCGAAAAAATCTTTATTTTCTCTTTCTTTATATTACTAAGGAAGTACATTTTTGCTTTTATCACATGGTACTTGGTGTTTACACATAAATCATGTGTTCTGATTGGTCAATCATGGGATTCTACGCTCAGATATTTCCAGCTAATGACTGCTGTCAAGGACAATTGACCGTTGCTAAGCTTGGACCTATGTCATTGTTTTGATGGATCACTTTCTGCCATATCAATCAACTTCTCTTGTACCTTGTGCTGTACGTCCAGGTGTTTTCTTGCAGTAGAATAAACCACTGAAACATTTCCTGGGCGCTTCTTGGGATGTAAACCATAGCGCCAGTTTCAGAGGGCGACACCAGTGTGTAAACGCTGCCATAATAAGAAATACAGAGAGAGGTTTTTGGAGCTAATTGTCTTTATCAACTTTGTGTCATCTCGTTTGGCAATGGCTTCAATGTAAGTGACATTTATTTATATTAAAAAGCTACACACTATAGCTTTAAGTGCATTTTATTGTAAAAATATATGGTAAAAACGGTGTGGTGGTGGTGACATCATTTTCATTTGGTCTCTAACATTGACATGAGACATTGTGTTTTAGGTTTTAAGGAAATTGATGAGCTGAATGTCTGCTGATTTGAAGGAAAATCCGGTCTTTTCCCTATGCCATAGCCATGATGTGTTTAGTGTAATGGTGTAGCTGTGTAAGCAGAGGCTGCAGGGTTGCCATTGTTGGCTCCTCCTGACTCACTACAGGTTCCTGCTGCTGTTTTCTTTGGCCGGAGAGCAGCTTTTCTCCCCTCCTCTATTTACACAGCCCAGATTAACATGGCACCGAGTTTTAAATGGAGCACCAATTTGTCTGCGGCAGAGTGTGTGTGCGTGTTTGTTTTTCTGTGTACATATGTATTTCAGTTCATTTTTTAGGGGGTAAAAGTGCGTGTCTACCTGGGCTTTATATTAAGTGCTATTTCCTTTTCTTGTGCGGTCTTGACCGTGTGTGTGCTGGTTTGTGTTTGTTTGTGTCAGACTAATGGGAGTGTGTGTGTGTTTTAAACAGGCTGGAGGAGATGGAGTGTAGCTGACCACAAACAAACACAGTCTATCTCTATACAGGCCGTCTAGCCAGCAGCCAGAAGATCCCCAGTTAAGCCTCTGGAACAGATACTTTGTCCTTCAAAAGTGCACCAGGCATTTTAATGACTTCAATTTAAACTTGATATGAAATGGAGAGGTGAGAAATGGTGGTGTGTTTTAAATAGCAGTTTGAATGATCTGGTTTAAACATTTTAGGTGGATCAGTGACATTTCTATTTGTGCCTTTTACATTTTAAACAGTCAGGTTAAAGCATTTCTAGGCTGACATAACATCACACATCTTAAGTTGGCCAAAACAAAAAGTGTGTCATACCATGAAAAACATTGATTTCCTTTTTTTTCTTTAAGAAGAAACATAAGAAGATTTTAGAGGGTTAGAGTGATTGCAGGAAATGAAATAAAGAGCAAAGGGAGACTTATAGCAAGTCATCCTGACAGGACCGAACCGGTTTCACACGAATAAGGAACCACACAAGGTTTTATTTTGATTTACCTCACACATCCATGTTTGATTATCTAATGATAGTACACCGAAAAGGCTCTTCTCTGTCTCATACTGTGGGCTTTGCGGTTTTCTGAACCCACAGCTTCCTTGCCAACTGCAAAGTGTGCTGTAAAAGTGCAAATTGACAGCCATAAACCATATCAGGAAAGATGTTGTGACAGAGAAAAGCCATGTCGCTGCCACTATACTGCAGAAAAAAAAGAGCATCAGTATTAAAAAGGAACGTGTCTTTTTCACGTTTGGGGCTAGGGAATATCTTGGAATGGACCTTATCCAAAGGGTAGAGTCATAACAATTAGTCCAACAAAAGGCGTGATATTAAAGTGTCTGGATTTCATTGGATAAAATGCAGAAAAAATAACCAGGTGACATATTTTTAAGACAATGGCGTGTTCAGTAACATAGGGGGGAATGCAGCTTCATCCTGTATTTCATGGAATCAAAATACACCCTTGGGTGAGATGTTGTCCCTAAACAAACATTAGCTAACTACAAATAAAGCCCCCATAACTCATTTACTGCAGGTACACACACACATAAACACATATCCTCAGAATCAAGATACTGATTAATATGTGTTGTGTTGCCATTACAGTGTGTGTGCCTGTGTGCACAGAGACATTGGCAACACTCTCTGTTTATATAATGTTAGGTGATTAGTGAACTGCAATTTTTTTTTCTAGGTGTGTGTGTGTGTGTGTGTGTGTGTGTGTGTGTGTGTGTGTTTCTGTCACCTTGTGTGTATGTTAGGGCTGGTTGTTTTATGGCCCAGAGAACTTTCAGATACAATCTGGCCTTGAAAAGCAGACTTTGCTATTATAAACCTGTTCCTTATTACAGTGGGCGAGGCAGTGTAGTGTGATGTACTATTTAGTCACAGTTGCTTATGTGTGCAGTGTCTGCAGATAGAGTGCAGTTTGTCTGATGTGACACAGGGAGCTCTGTGGTTAATGTTGTGATCTGTACATTAAATACTGTATGCAGTAAATGCAAGTTGACACACACACACACACACACACACACACACACACACACACACACACACACACACACACACACAGAGGCCAGTGTATCTGCTGAGTAGCCTTCTCTGCCAGCGGTAAAAAGCACTCAGTGTAATGTCCAGTTGTGTGAGTGGGCTGCTGTTGTATTGGTTTGGCTATAAATTATTTCACTATGAATTAAACATGATGGAGGTCCAATTGGCTGACCACAAAGACTCCCAATGTGCTGCTGACAAAGCGGCCTCTTATCTGCTCTAAAAAGTCACTTTCAGCCAGGATTTGTCTTTTATGTTTAGTCTTTGTTCAAATACATTGCAGTACAGTTACACAGCATTTCACTAAGTTAAGGAGCATGTCTTTAGTTACTGTCATTTTCTTGCAGAAGTGGTATATGGCTATTTTAATTTGAGGAACCCATCAACCCACACATCATCATCATCATCATCATCCATATCAAGTATCATATCCCTTGCGGCAGTGGCATATCTTAAACTGCCACTGCCGCAAGTAGCATAAAATGAAGTACTTCAAAATTGTGCTTTAGGCCTTGAGTGATGTCTCTTTTTCAACACTGGCATCAGGTGTCATAAATGTTTATATTGGCAGAAGATAGCAGCAGTAGAATAACAACATGGAGTAGCTAACACGAATACTGTTGTATGTCTTTTAGGAAGAAAAATAGCTATTGTTTCGTTAGTCCTTGCTTTTTATCTGCAAAGATATTATCATAGACTTTTACACTCCACACCTCAAACACTTTCCATTGACTGTATGACACCCACCGTCCCGTCCGCACGCGCGCGCGCACGCACACACACAAACACACACACACACACACACACACACACACACACACACACACACACACACACACACACACACACACACACACACACACACACACACACACACACACACACACAAACACACACACACACCGTCATTCTCTCAGACTCTCTCACTTCCTCCCTCTCTCTCTCTCTCTCTCTCTCTCTCTCTCTCTCTCTCTCTCTTTCTCTGTGTGACTGACGCTCGCGCAGAGTCCAGAGAGTATTGCTGACAGCTCGGAGCTGGCGCCGGTTCATCTCACCGTATCAGATATTTTCGCAGCCCTCGCGCGCTCTAAACTGCGCTGAAGAGGCGAGACGGTGGACTATTTACCGCCGTGTATCCTACGGCTTCAACCTTCACAGGAATACAGGAGTTTATTTGTTGTCTTCTATTGTTGAGTTTTATAGTAGAGGACATTTGCTACTGAAAGGAACGAGGAGACTTCTGTCAAAGTGAGTATACTGTAAGAAAATTGACCAACTCAGTCCAAACTTGAGAAAAGCAGCTGAGCTCTCGACAGTTATAAAGGAAAAGAAAAAAACTATAAGTAACCCAATATTTTCCTCAAGAGGATTTTCTCTCATGTAATTATTGATGGTATGCCTTTCTTCATCCATCCTTACTACTCCAGGATTTCTAGCCATTCCATACAAGTTATATGTGTACAGTAGCCTATAGTTGCCTGCAGGTAGCCTAAGACCCCAGTCTGTATTTGGACTAGATTTGGTCTTAAAACGGACAACACTGACCATACACTTGTGGTTTAGTTTTCAGCCAGAAGTCTGCTAGTATAGTGCAGACAAACCTTCGACACACACACTTACTTTAGCACACTTGTCTGGATGGTGCAGGGTGGTAATTTCCCTGCCATGCTGCCAGTCTGCAGAGCGGTGTAGAGCGTGTTGTGTGTTCCATTTCAAGCAGATTATGGGTGTTGATTTTCAGCAGTGGAGTCCCTGATATCTATTTACAATGTAAACTGTCTGCTGCTGAGAGAAAGGAGGAGGAGGAGGCTTCACACTCGGGGACCTCAAGACTTTAAATTAGTGGGAGGCATTCTGTTGCTCCCACCACCAAAGTCAATGTAACTACACTTTAAGAGGAGCCCCTAAGTAAGGCATCAAACCAGGCGGAGACAGGTGGCAGGCCCTTGCCAAGGTGGTGTGCCTGTCTTACTTTTCAAAGGCTTTTCCGTCTACAGGGAAAGTGTGATATTGTTTTACTATTTTACCAAATCAGCTTCTCGAGACGTAGCCTACCTTGACTTTTTTCTTGGAGGTCCTGATTAATAGAAACAAAACATAATAATTACGTCAAGAGCACTTTGGTACAAAGCAAATGTGCTATACAGATGAAATAAGGAAGACACCCTGATTATAAGCATACTGATAAATACTGTAGATACCGAAACATTGACTAGATAGTGTAAATGTATACCCGCCAGGCCACCGCAGGTCATGGTGTTTATTGCATAGTGACAAATTCAATTTCCAGGAAGTAAAGCCTGGAGATTCATGAATTGCCAAGCAGAAAAAAACACTTTAAAGTGTACATCTAAACATGAATGTCCTGATCATAACCTCAACTTCACCAGCGAACCACACACCCAAAATATAACGTGTTAATAACGCAAGGCTTTAGCTATCACTGGAACTGTAAAGTAATCCACTGACACTTGAATGTGGCACATTTTATCAATGTCATTACCAAGCAATAATGTTGGTCTGGTTAGGACAGTGATGATGTAGGTCATGAGGAAGTCCAAGCTTTGCCCTGTACTATAAACCTGCCCTGGTAAATGTTGCATTCATGTGTGTGTGTATGTGGGGGGGGGAGTTTAAGGGCAGTTGAGTTCGTGGTAGGATCAAATTTCTCTCTCAACCACTT